>NC_080451.1:943269-1257692 GCF_028018845.1 Melospiza georgiana
TACTGTTTTCTATCAGTTGGCAAGGTGCGCACACAATCCCAGTGTTGTACAGCTTGCTTCTTCACCTTCCCGAAGCTGCCGCTCTCGCCGGCTGCCGGAGCCCAAGAAGCGGCTTCTTCGCGCAAAGACGATTGTGCCGCTCACAGTGCTCTCCTTAGCGCGGCTTCTGCCGAAAGACGCCCGGCAGCGGCTCTTACCTCCGGAGAGCATCCCACCTTCGTCTTTCGCGTCTTTTGTCGTCTACATCTTAGCAAAACGCTTTCCCACTGTGTCTGGCTAGGAAAAACTGTGCCAGCACAGAAAACATCTCCCATCGTGTTCTAGAAGTTGCAGAGATGTCTGCCAAATGTTTGGCAGGAAGAAAAGAAAAGTTGTCCAAAACAGCTTCCAATCGAATGTTCCTGTGATTGGAAAAGTTAGGAGAGTGCAAAGGTACTGTTTTCTATCAGTTGGCAAGGTGCGCACACAATCCCAGCGTTGTACAGCTTGCTTCTTCACCTTCCTGAAGCTGCCGCTCTCGCCGGCTCCCGGAGCCGAAAAAGCGGCTTCTTCGCGCAAAGACGATTGCGCCGCTCACAGTGCTCTCCTTAGCGCGGCTTCTGCCGAAAGACGCCCGGCAGCGGCTCTTTCCTCCGGAGAGCATCCTACCTTCGTCTTTCGCGTCTTTTGTAGTCTACATCTTAGCAAAACGCTTTCCCACTATGTCTGGCTAGGAAAAACTGTGCCAGCACAGAAAACATCTCCCATCGTGTTCTAGAAGTTGCACGGATGTCTGCCAAGTGTTTGGCAGGAAGAAAAGAAAAGTTGTCCAAAACAGCTTCCAATCGAATGTTCCTGTGATTGGAAAAGTCAGGAGAGTGCAAAGGTACTGTTTTCTATCAGTTGGCAAGGTGCGCACAAAATCCCAGTGTTGTACAGCTTGCTTCTTCACCTTCCCGAAGCTGCCGCTCTCGCCGGCTGCCGGAGCCCAAGAAGCGGCTTCTTTGCGCAAAGACGATTGTGCCGCTCACAGTGCTCTCCTTAGCGCGGCTTCTGCCGAAAGACGCCCGGCAGCGGCTCTTACCTCCGGAGAGCATCCTACCTTCGTCTTTAGCTCCTCTTCTCATCTACACCTCGGCAAAAAGCTTTTCCACTATGTCTGGCTAGGAAAAACTGTGCCAGCACAGAAAACATCTCCCATCGTGTTCTAGAAGTTGCACGGATGTCTGCCAAGTGTTTGGCAGGAAGAAAAGAAAAGTTGTCCAAAACAGCTTCCAATCGAATGTTCCTGTGATTGGAAAAGTTAGGAGAGTGCAAAGGTACTGTTTTCTATCAGTTGGCAAGGTGTGCACACAATCCCAGTGTTGTACAGCTTGCTTCTTCACCTTCCCGAAGCTGCCGCTCTCGCCGGCTGCCGGAGCCGAAAAAGCGGCTTCTTCGAGCAAAGACGATTGCGCCGCTCACAGTGCTCTCCTTAGCGCGGCTTCTGCCGAAAGACGCTCGGCAGCGGCTCTTTCCTCCGGAGAGCATCCTATCTTCGTCTTTCGCGTCTTTTGTAGTCTACATCTTAGCAAAACGCTTTCCCACTATGTCTGGCTAGGAAAAACTGTGCCAGCACAGAAAACATCTCCCATCGTGTTCTAGAAGTTGCAGAGATGTCTGCCAAGTGTTTGGCAGGAAGAAAAGAAAAGTTGTCCAAAACAGCTTCCAATCGAATGTTCCTGTGATTGGAAAAGTCAGGAGAGTGCAAAGGTACTGTTTTCTATCAGTTGGCAAGGTGCGCACACAATCCCAGTGTTGTACAGCTTGCTTCTTCACCTTCCCGAAGCTGCCGCTCTCGCCGGCTGCCGGAGCCCAAGAAGCGGCTTCTTCGCGCAAAGACGATTGTGCCGCTCACAGTGCTCTCCTTAGCGCGGCTTCTGCCGAAAGACGCCCGGCAGCGGCTCTTACCTCCGGAGAGCATCCTACCTTCCTCTTTAGTTCCTCTTCTCATCTACCTCACGGCAAAAAGCTTTCCCACTATGTCTGGCTAGGAAAAACTGTGCCAGCACAGAAAACATCTCCCATCGTGTTCTAGAAGTTGCACGGATGTCTGCCAAGTGTTTGGCAGGAAGAAAAGAAAAGTTGTCCAAAACAGCTTCCAATCGAATGTTCCTGTGATTGGAAAAGTCAGGAGAGTGCAAAGGTACTGTTTTCTATCAGTTGGCAAGGTGCGCACACAATCCCAGTGTTGTACAGCTTGCTTCTTCACCTTCCCGAAGCTGCCGCTCTCGCCGGCTCCCGGAGCCCAAGAAGCGGCTTCTTCGTGCAAAGACGATTGTGCCGCTCACAGTGCTCTCCTTAGCGCGGCTTCTGCCGAAAGACGCCCGGCAGCGGCTCTTACCTCCGGAGAGCATCCCACCTTCGTCTTTCGCGTCTTTTGTAGCCTACATCTTAGCAAAACGCTTTCCCACTATGTCTGGCTAGGAAAAACTGTGCCAGCACAGAAAACATCTCCCATCGTGTTCTAGAAGTTGCAGAGATGTCTGCCAAGTGTTTGGCAGGAAGAAAAGAAAAGTTGTCCAAAACAGCTTCCAATCGAATGTTCCTGTGATTGGAAAAGTCAGGAGAGTGCAAAGGTACTGTTTTCTATCAGTTGGCAAGGTGCGCACACAAGCCCAGTGTTGTACAGCTTGCTTCTTCACCTTCCCGAAGCTGCCGCTCTCGCCGGCTGCCGGAGCCCAAGAAGCGGCTTCTTCGCGCAAAGACGATTGTGCCGCTCACAGTGCTCTCCTTAGCGCGGTTTCTGCCGAAAGACGCCCGGCAGCGGTTCTTACCTCCGGAGAGCAACCTACCTTCCTCTTTAGCTCCTCTTCTCATCTACACCTCGGCAAAAACGCTTTTCCACTATGTCTGGCTAGGAAAAACTGTGCCAGCACAGAAAACATCTCCCATCGTGTTCTAGAAGTTGCAGAGATGTCTGCCAAGTGTTTGGCAGGAAGAAAAGAAAAGTTGTCCAAAACAGCTTCCAATCGAATGTTCCTGTGATTGGAAAAGTCAGGAGAGTGCAAAGGTACTGTTTTCTATCAGTTGGCAAGGTGCGCACACAATCCCAGTGTTGTACAGCTTGCTTCTTCACCTTCCCGAAGCTGCCGCTCTCGCCGGCTGCCGGAGCCCAAGAAGCGGCTTCTTCGCGCAAAGACGATTGTGCCGCTCACAGTGCTCTCCTTAGCGCGGCTTCTGCCGAAAGACGCCCGGCAGCGGCTCTTACCTCCGGAGAGCATCCTACCTTCCTCTTTAGCTCCTCTTCTCATCTACACCTCGGCAAAAAGCTTTTCCACTATGTCTGGCTAGGAAAAACTGTGCCAGCACAGAAAACATCTCCCATCGTGTTCTAGAAGTTGCACGGATGTCTGCCAAGTGTTTGGCAGGAAGAAAAGAAAAGTTGTCCAAAACAGCTTCCAATCGAATGTTCCTGTGATTGGAAAAGTCAGGAGAGTGCAAAGGTACTGTTTTCTATCAGTTGGCAAGGTGCGCACACAATCCCAGTGTTGTACAGCTTGCTTCTTCACCTTCCCGAAGCTGCCGCTCTCGCCGGCTGCCGGAGCCGAAAAAGCGGCTTCTTCGCGCAAAGACGATTGCGCCGCTCACAGTGCTCTCCTTAGCGCGGCTTCTGCCGAAAGACGCTCGGCAGCGGCTCTTTCCTCCGGAGAGCATCCTACCTTCGTCTTTCGCGTCTTTTGTCGTCTACATCTTAGCAAAACGCTTTCCCACTGTGTCTGGCTAGGAAAAACTGTGCCAGCACAGAAAACATCTCCCATCGTGTTCTAGAAGTTGCAGAGATGTCTGCCAAGTGTTTGGCAGGAAGAAAAGAAAAGTTGTCCAAAACAGCTTCCAATCGAATGTTCCTGTGATTGGAAAAGTCAGGAGAGTGCAAAGGTACTGTTTTCTATCAGTTGGCAAGGTGCGCACACAATCCCAGTGTTGTACAGCTTGCTTCTTCACCTTCCCGAAGCTGCCGCTCTCGCCGGCTGCCGGAGCCCAAGAAGCGGCTTCTTCGCGCAAAGACGATTGTGCCGCTCACAGTGCTCTCCTTAGCGCGGCTTCTGCCGAAAGACGCCCGGCAGCGGCTCTTACCTCCGGAGAGCATCCTACCTTCCTCTTTAGTTCCTCTTCTCATCTACCTCACGGCAAAAAGCTTTCCCACTATGTCTGGCTAGGAAAAAGTGTGCCAGCACAGAAAACATCTCCCATCGTGTTCTAGAAGTTGCACGGATGTCTGCCAAGTGTTTGGCAGGAAGAAAAGAAAAGTTGTCCAAAACAGCTTCCAATCGAATGTTCCTGTGATTGGAAAAGTCAGGAGAGTGCAAAGGTACTGTTTTCTATCAGTTGGCAAGGTGCGCACACAATCCCAGTGTTGTACAGCTTGCTTCTTCACCTTCCCGAAGCTGCCGCTCTCGCCGGCTCCCGAAGCCCAAGAAGCGGCTTCTTCGCGCAAAGACGATTGCGCCGCTCACAGTGCTCTCCTTAGCGCGGCTTCTGCCGAAAGACGCCCGGCAGCGGCTCTTACCTCCGGAGAGCATCCTACCTTCGTCTTTCGCGTCTTTTGTCGTCTACATCTTAGCAAAACGCTTTCCCACTGTGTCTGGCTAGGAAAAACTGTGCCAGCACAGAAAACATCTCCCATCGTGTTCTAGAAGTTGCACGGATGTCTGCCAAATGTTTGGCAGGAAGAAAAGAAAAGTTGTCCAAAACAGCTTCCAATCGAATGTTCCTGTGATTGGAAAAGTTAGGAGAGTGCAAAGGTACTGTTTTCTATCAGTTGGCAAGGTGCGCACACAATCCCAGCGTTGTACAGCTTGCTTCTTCACCTTCCCGAAGCTGCCGCTCTCGCCGGCTCCCGGAGCCGAAAAAGCGGCTTCTTCGCGCAAAGACGATTGCGCCGCTCACAGTGCTCTCCTTAGCGCGGCTTCTGCCGAAAGACGCCCGGCAGCGGCTCTTTCCTCCGGAGAGCATCCTACCTTCGTCTTTCGCGTCTTTTGTAGTCTACATCTTAGCAAAACGCTTTCCCACTATGTCTGGCTAGGAAAAACTGTGCCAGCACAGAAAACATCTCCCATCGTGTTCTAGAAGTTGCACGGATGTCTGCCAAGTGTTTGGCAGGAAGAAAAGAAAAGTTGTCCAAAACAGCTTCCAATCGAATGTTCCTGTGATTGGAAAAGTCAGGAGAGTGCAAAGGTACTGTTTTCTATCAGTTGGCAAGGTGCGCACACAATCCCAGTGTTGTACAGCTTGCTTCTTCACCTTCCCGAAGCTGCCGCTCTCGCCGGCTGCCGGAGCCCAAGAAGCGGCTTCTTCGCGCAAAGACGATTGCGCCGCTCACAGTGCTCTCCTTAGCGCGGCTTCTGCCGAAAGACGCTCGGCAGCGGCTCTTACCTCCGGAGAGCATCCTACCTTCGTCTTTAGCTCCTCTTCTCATCTACACCTCGGCAAAAAGCTTTTCCACTATGTCTGGCTAGGAAAAACTGTGCCAGCACAGAAAACATCTCCCATCGTGTTCTAGAAGTTGCACGGATGTCTGCCAAGTGTTTGGCAGGAAGAAAAGAAAAGTTGTCCAAAACAGCTTCCAATCGAATGTTCCTGTGATTGGAAAAGTCAGGAGAGTGCAAAGGTACTGTTTTCTATCAGTTGGCAAGGTGCGCACACAATCCCAGTGTTGTACAGCTTGCTTCTTCACCTTCCCGAAGCTGCCGCTCTCGCCGGCTGCCGGAGCCCAAGAAGCGGCTTCTTCGCGCAAAGACGATTGCGCCGCTCACAGTGCTCTCCTTAGCGCGGCTTCTGCCGAAAGACGCTCGGCAGCGGCTCTTACCTCCGGAGAGCATCCTACCTTCCTCTTTAGCTCCTCTTCTCATCTACACCTCGGCAAAAAGCTTTCCCACTATGTCTGGCTAGGAAAAACTGTGCCAGCACAGAAAACATCTCCCATCGTGTTCTAGAAGTTGCACGGATGTCTGCCAAGTGTTTGGCAGGAAGAAAAGAAAAGTTGTCCAAAACAGCTTCCAATCGAATGTTCCTGTGATTGGAAAAGTCAGGAGAGTGCAAAGGTACTGTTTTCTATCAGTTGGCAAGGTGCGCACACAATCCCAGTGTTGTACAGCTTGCTTCTTCACCTTCCCGAAGCTGCCGCTCTCGCCGGCTCCCGAAGCCCAAGAAGCGGCTTCTTCGCGCAAAGACGATTGCGCCGCTCACAGTGCTCTCCTTAGCGCGGCTTCTGCCGAAAGACGCCCGGCAGCGGCTCTTACCTCCGGAGAGCATCCTACCTTCGTCTTTCGCGTCTTTTGTCGTCTACATCTTAGCAAAACGCTTTCCCACTGTGTCTGGCTAGGAAAAACTGTGCCAGCACAGAAAACATCTCCCATCGTGTTCTAGAAGTTGCACGGATGTCTGCCAAATGTTTGGCAGGAAGAAAAGAAAAGTTGTCCAAAACAGCTTCCAATCGAATGTTCCTGTGATTGGAAAAGTTAGGAGAGTGCAAAGGTACTGTTTTCTATCAGTTGGCAAGGTGCGCACACAATCCCAGCGTTGTACAGCTTGCTTCTTCACCTTCCCGAAGCTGCCGCTCTCGCCGGCTCCCGGAGCCGAAAAAGCGGCTTCTTCGCGCAAAGACGATTGCGCCGCTCACAGTGCTCTCCTTAGCGCGGCTTCTGCCGAAAGACGCCCGGCAGCGGCTCTTACCTCCGGAGAGCATCCTACCTTCGTCTTTCGCGTCTTTTGTAGTCTACATCTTAGCAAAACGCTTTCCCACTATGTCTGGCTAGGAAAAACTGTGCCAGCACAGAAAACATCTCCCATCGTGTTCTAGAAGTTGCACGGATGTCTGCCAAGTGTTTGGCAGGAAGAAAAGAAAAGTTGTCCAAAACAGCTTCCAATCGAATGTTCCTGTGATTGGAAAAGTCAGGAGAGTGCAAAGGTACTGTTTTCTATCAGTTGGCAAGGTGCGCACACAATCTTAGTGTTGTACAGCTTGCTTCTTCACCTTCCCGAAGCTGCCGCTCTCGCCGGCTGCCGGAGCCCAAGAAGCGGCTTCTTCGCGCAAAGACGATTGCGCCGCTCACAGTGCTCTCCTTAGGGCGGCTTCTGCCGAAAGACGCTCGGCAGCGGCTCTTACCTCCGGAGAGCATCCTACCTTCGTCTTTAGCTCCTCTTCTCATCTACACCTCGGCAAAAAGCTTTTCCACTATGTCTGGCTAGGAAAAACTGTGCCAGCACAGAAAACATCTCCCATCGTGTTCTAGAAGTTGCACGGATGTCTGCCAAGTGTTTGGCAGGAAGAAAAGAAAAGTTGTCCAAAACAGCTTCCAATCGAATGTTCCTGTGATTGGAAAAGTCAGGAGAGTGCAAAGGTACTGTTTTCTATCAGTTGGCAAGGTGCGCACACAATCTTAGTGTTGTACAGCTTGCTTCTTCACCTTCCCGAAGCTGCCGCTCTCGCCGGCTGCCGGAGCCCAAGAAGCGGCTTCTTCGCGCAAAGACGATTGCGCCGCTCACAGTGCTCTCCTTAGCGCGGCTTCTGCCGAAAGACGCTCGGCAGCGGCTCTTACCTCCGGAGAGCATCCTACCTTCGTCTTTAGCTCCTCTTCTCATCTACACCTCGGCAAAACGCTTTCCCACTATGTCTGGCTAGGAAAAACTGTGCCAGCACAGAAAACATCTCCCATCGTGTTCTAGAAGTTGCACGGATGTCTGCCAAGTGTTTGGCAGGAAGAAAAGAAAAGTTGTCCAAAACAGCTTCCAATCGAATGTTCCTGTGATTGGAAAAGTCAGGAGAGTGCAAAGGTACTGTTTTCTATCAGTTGGCAAGGTGCGCACACAATCCCAGTGTTGTACAGCTTGCTTCTTCACCTTCCCGAAGCTGCCGCTCTCGCCGGCTCCCGAAGCCCAAGAAGCGGCTTCTTCGCGCAAAGACGATTGCGCCGCTCACAGTGCTCTCCTTAGCGCGGCTTCTGCCGAAAGACGCCCGGCAGCGGCTCTTACCTCCGGAGAGCATCCCACCTTCGTCTTTCGCGTCTTTTGTAGTCTACATCTTAGCAAAACGCTTTTCCACTATGTCTGGCTAGGAAAAACTGTGCCAGCACAGAAAACATCTCCCATCGTGTTCTAGAAGTTGCAGAGATAACTGCCAAGTGTTTGGCAGGAAGAAAAGAAAAGTTGTCCAAAACAGCTTCCAATCGAATGTTCCTGTGATTGGAAAAGTCAGGAGAGTGCAAAGGTACTGTTTTCTATCAGTTGGCAAGGTGCGCACACAATCCCAGTGTTGTACAGCTTGCTTCTTCACCTTCCCGAAGCTGCCGCTCTCGCCGGCTGCCGGAGCCCAAGAAGCGGCTTCTTCGCGCAAAGACGATTGCGCCGCTCACAGTGCTCTCCTTAGCGCGGCTTCTGCCGAAAGACGCTCGGCAGCGGCTCTTACCTCCGGAGAGCATCCTACCTTCGTCTTTAGCTCCTCTTCTCATCTACACCTCGGCAAAAAGCTTTTCCACTATGTCTGGCTAGGAAAAACTGTGCCAGCACAGAAAACATCTCCCATCGTGTTCTAGAAGTTGCACGGATGTCTGCCAAGTGTTTGGCAGGAAGAAAAGAAAAGTTGTCCAAAACAGCTTCCAATCGAATGTTCCTGTGATTGGAAAAGTCAGGAGAGTGCAAAGGTACTGTTTTCTATCAGTTGGCAAGGTGCGCACACAATCCCAGTGTTATACAGCTTGCTTCTTCACCTTCCCGAAGCTGCCGCTCTCGCCGGCTGCCGGAGCCCAAGAAGCGGCTTCTTCGCGCAAAGACGATTGCGCCGCTCACAGTGCTCTCCTTAGCGCGGCTTCTGCCGAAAGACGCCCGGCAGCGGCTCTTACCTCCGGAGAGCATCCCACCTTCGTCTTTCGCGTCTTTTGTAGTCTACATCTTAGCAAAAAACTTTTCCACTATGTCTGGCTAGGAAAAACTGTGCCAGCACAGAAAACATCTCCCATCGTGTTCTAGAAGTTGCAGAGATGTCTGCCAAGTGTTTGGCAGGAAGAAAAGAAAAGTTGTCCAAAACAGCTTCCAATCGAATGTTCCTGTGATTGGAAAAGTCAGGAGAGTGCAAAGGTACTGTTTTCTATCAGTTGGCAAGGTGCGCACACAATCCCAGTGTTGTACAGCTTGCTTCTTCACCTTCCCGAAGCTGCCGCTCTCGCCGGCTGCCGGAGCCCAAGAAGCGGCTTCTTCGCGCAAAGACGATTGTGCCGCTCACAGTGCTCTCCTTAGCGCGGCTTCTGCCGAAAGACGCCCGGCAGCGGTTCTTACCTCCGGAGAGCAACCTACCTTCCTCTTTAGCTCCTCTTCTCATCTACACCTCGGCAAAAAGCTTTTCCACTATGTCTGGCTAGGAAAAACTGTGCCAGCACAGAAAACATCTCCCATCGTGTTCTAGAAGTTGCACGGATGTCTGCCAAGTGTTTGGCAGGAAGAAAAGAAAAGTTGTCCAAAACAGCTTCCAATCGAATGTTCCTGTGATTGGAAAAGTCAGGAGAGTGCAAAGGTACTGTTTTCTATCAGTTGGCAAGGTGCGCACACAATCCCAGTGTTGTACAGCTTGCTTCTTCACCTTCCCGAAGCTGCCGCTCTCGCCGGCTGCCGGAGCCCAAGAAGCGGCTTCTTCGCGCAAAGACGATTGTGCCGCTCACAGTGCTCTCCTTAGCGCGGCTTCTGCCGAAAGACGCCCGGCAGCGGCTCTTACCTCCGGAGAGCATCCTACCTTCCTCTTTAGCTCCTCTTCTCATCTACACCTCGCCAAAAAGCTTTTCCACTATGTCTGGCTAGGAAAAACTGTGCCAGCACAGAAAACATCTCCCATCGTGTTCTAGAAGTTGCACGGATGTCTGCCAAGTGTTTGGCAGGAAGAAAAGAAAAGTTGTCCAAAACAGCTTCCAATCGAATGTTCCTGTGATTGGAAAAGTCAGGAGAGTGCAAAGGTACTGTTTTCTATCAGTTGGCAAGGTGCGCACACAATCCCAGTGTTGTACAGCTTGCTTCTTCACCTTCCCGAAGCTGCCGCTCTCGCCGGCTGCCGGAGCCGAAAAAGCGGCTTCTTCGCGCAAAGACGATTGCGCCGCTCACAGTGCTCTCCTTAGCGCGGCTTCTGCCGAAAGACGCTCGGCAGCGGCTCTTTCCTCCGGAGAGCATCCTATCTTCGTCTTTCGCGTCTTTTGTAGTCTACATCTTAGCAAAACGCTTTCCCACTATGTCTGGCTAGGAAAAACTGTGCCAGCACAGAAAACATCTCCCATCGTGTTCTAGAAGTTGCAGAGATGTCTGCCAAGTGTTTGGCAGGAAGAAAAGAAAAGTTGTCCAAAACAGCTTCCAATCGAATGTTCCTGTGATTGGAAAAGTCAGGAGAGTGCAAAGGTACTGTTTTCTATCAGTTGGCAAGGTGCGCACACAATCCCAGTGTTGTACAGCTTGCTTCTTCACCTTCCCGAAGCTGCCGCTCTCGCCGGCTGCCGGAGCCCAAGAAGCGGCTTCTTCGCGCAAAGACGATTGTGCCGCTCACAGTGCTCTCCTTAGCGCGGCTTCTGCCGAAAGACGCCCGGCAGCGGCTCTTACCTCCGGAGAGCATCCTACCTTCCTCTTTAGTTCCTCTTCTCATCTACCTCACGGCAAAAAGCTTTCCCACTATGTCTGGCTAGGAAAAACTGTGCCAGCACAGAAAACATCTCCCATCGTGTTCTAGAAGTTGCACGGATGTCTGCCAAGTGTTTGGCAGGAAGAAAAGAAAAGTTGTCCAAAACAGCTTCCAATCGAATGTTCCTGTGATTGGAAAAGTCAGGAGAGTGCAAAGGTACTGTTTTCTATCAGTTGGCAAGGTGCGCACACAATCCCAGTGTTGTACAGCTTGCTTCTTCACCTTCCCGAAGCTGCCGCTCTCGCCGGCTGCCGGAGCCGAAAAAGCGGCTTCTTCGCGCAAAGACGATTGTGCCGCTCACAGTGCTCTCCTTAGCGCGGCTTCTGCTGAAAGACGCTCGGCAGCGGCTCTTACCTCCGGAGAGCATCCTACCTTCCTCTTTAGGTCCTCTTCTCATCTACACCTCGGCAAAAAGCTTTTCCACTATGTCTGGCTAGGAAAAACTGTGCCAGCACAGAAAACATCTCCCATCGTGTTCTAGAAGTTGCACGGATGTCTGCCAAGTGTTTGGCAGGAAGAAAAGAAAAGTTGTCCAAAACAGCTTCCAATCGAATGTTCCTGTGATTGGAAAAGTCAGGAGAGTGCAAAGGTACTGTTTTCTATCAGTTGGCAAGGTGCGCACACAATCCCAGTGTTGTACAGCTTGCTTCTTCACCTTCCCGAAGCTGCCGCTCTCGCCGGCTGCCGGAGCCCAAGAAGCGGCTTCTTCGCGCAAAGACGATTGTGCCGCTCACAGTGCTCTCCTTAGCGCGGCTTCTGCCGAAAGACGCCCGGCAGCGGCTCTTACCTCCGGAGAGCATCCTACCTTCCTCTTTAGCTCCTCTTCTCATCTACACCTCGGCAAAAACCTTTCCCACTATGTCTGGCTAGGAAAAACTGTGCCAGCACAGAAAACATCTCCCATCGTGTTCTAGAAGTTGCAGAGATGTCTGCCAAGTGTTTGGCAGGAAGAAAAGAAAAGTTGTCCAAAACAGCTTCCAATCGAATGTTCCTGTGATTGGAAAAGTCAGGAGAGTGCAAAGGTACTGTTTTCTATCAGTTGGCAAGGTGCGCACACAATCCCAGTGTTGTACAGCTTGCTTCTTCACCTTCCCGAAGCTGCCGCTCTCGCCGGCTGCCGGAGCCCAAGAAGCGGCTTCTTCGCGCAAAGACGATTGTGCCGCTCACAGTGCTCTCCTTAGCGCGGCTTCTGCCGAAAGACGCCCGGCAGCGGCTCTTACCTCCGGAGAGCATCCTACCTTCCTCTTTAGCTCCTCTTCTCATCTACACCTCGGCAAAAACCTTTCCCACTATGTCTGGCTAGGAAAAACTGTGCCAGCACAGAAAACATCTCCCATCGTGTTCTAGAAGTTGCAGAGATGTCTGCCAAGTGTTTGGCAGGAAGAAAAGAAAAGTTGTCCAAAACAGCTTCCAATCGAATGTTCCTGTGATTGGAAAAGTCAGGAGAGTGCAAAGGTACTGTTTTCTATCAGTTGGCAAGGTGCGCACACAATCCCAGTGTTGTACAGCTTGCTTCTTCACCTTCCCGAAGCTGCCGCTCTCGCCGGCTGCCGGAGCCCAAGAAGCGGCTTCTTCGCCCAAAGACGACTGTGCCGCTCACAGTGCTCTCCTTAGCGCGGCTTCTGCCGAAAGACGCCCGGCAGCGGTTCTTACCTCCGGAGAGCAACCTACCTTCCTCTTTAGCTCCTCTTCTCATCTACACCTCGGCAAAAAGCTTTTCCACTATGTCTGGCTAGGAAAAACTGTGCCAGCACAGAAAACATCTCCCATCGTGTTCTAGAAGTTGCAGAGATGTCTGCCAAGTGTTTGGCAGGAAGAAAAGAAAAGTTGTCCAAAACAGCTTCCAATCGAATGTTCCTGTGATTGGAAAAGTCAGGAGAGTGCAAAGGTACTGTTTTCTATCAGTTGGCAAGGTGCGCACACAATCCCAGTGTTGTACAGCTTGCTTCTTCACCTTCCCGAAGCTGCCGCTCTCGCCGGCTGCCGGAGCCCAAGAAGCGGCTTCTTCGCGCAAAGACGATTGTGCCGCTCACAGTGCTCTCCTTAGCGCGGCTTCTGCCGAAAGACGCCCGGCAGCGGCTCTTACCTCCGGAGAGCATCCTAGCTTCCTCTTTAGCTCCTCTTCTCATCTACACCTCGGCAACAAGCTTTTCCACTATGTCTGGCTAGGAAAAACTGTGCCAGCACAGAAAACATCTCCCATCGTGTTCTAGAAGTTGCACGGATGTCTGCCAAGTGTTTGGCAGGAAGAAAAGAAAAGTTGTCCAAAACAGCTTCCAATCGAATGTTCCTGTGATTGGAAAAGTCAGGAGAGTGCAAAGGTACTGTTTTCTATCAGTTGGCAAGGTGCGCACACAATCCCAGTGTTGTACAGCTTGCTTCTTCACCTTCCCGAAGCTGCCGCTCTCGCCGGCTGCCGGAGCCGAAAAAGCGGCTTCTTCGCGCAAAGACGATTGCGCCGCTCACAGTGCTCTCCTTAGCGCGGCTTCTGCCGTAAGACGCTCGGCAGCGGCTCTTTCCTCCGGAGAGCATCCTATCTTCGTCTTTCGCGTCTTTTGTAGTCTACATCTTAGCAAAACGCTTTCCCACTATGTCTGGCTAGGAAAAACTGTGCCAGCACAGAAAACATCTCCCATCGTGTTCTAGAAGTTGCAGAGATGTCTGCCAAGTGTTTGGCAGGAAGAAAAGAAAAGTTGTCCAAAACAGCTTCCAATCGAATGTTCCTGTGATTGGAAAAGTCAGGAGAGTGCAAAGGTACTGTTTTCTATCAGTTGGCAAGGTGCGCACACAATCCCAGTGTTGTACAGCTTGCTTCTTCACCTTCCCGAAGCTGCCGCTCTCGCCGGCTGCCGGAGCCCAAGAAGCGGCTTCTTCGCGCAAAGACGATTGTGCCGCTCACAGTGCTCTCCTTAGCGCAGCTTCTGCCGAAAGACGCCCGGCAGCGGCTCTTACCTCCGGAGAGCATCCTACCTTCCTCTTTAGTTCCTCTTCTCATCTACCTCACGGCAAAAAGCTTTCCCACTATGTCTGGCTAGGAAAAACTGTGCCAGCACAGAAAACATCTCCCATCGTGTTCTAGAAGTTGCACGGATGTCTGCCAAGTGTTTGGCAGGAAGAAAAGAAAAGTTGTCCAAAACAGCTTCCAATCGAATGTTCCTGTGATTGGAAAAGTCAGGAGAGTGCAAAGGTACTGTTTTCTATCAGTTGGCAAGGTGCGCACACAATCCCAGTGTTGTACAGCTTGCTTCTTCACCTTCCCGAAGCTGCCGCTCTCGCCGGCTGCCGGAGCCCAAGAAGCGGCTTCTTCGCGCAAAGACGATTGTGCCGCTCACAGTGCTCTCCTTAGCGCGGCTTCTGCCGAAAGACGCCCGGCAGCGGCTCTTACCTCCGGAGAGCATCCTACCTTCCTCTTTAGCTCCTCTTCTCATCTACACCTCGGCAAAAACCTTTCCCACTATGTCTGGCTAGGAAAAACTGTGCCAGCACAGAAAACATCTCCCATCGTGTTCTAGAAGTTGCAGAGATGTCTGCCAAGTGTTTGGCAGGAAGAAAAGAAAAGTTGTCCAAAACAGCTTCCAATCGAATGTTCCTGTGATTGGAAAAGTCAGGAGAGTGCAAAGGTACTGTTTTCTATCAGTTGGCAAGGTGCGCACACAATCCCAGTGTTGTACAGCTTGCTTCTTCACCTTCCCGAAGCTGCCGCTCTCGCCGGCTGCCGGAGCCCAAGAAGCGGCTTCTTCGCGCAAAGACGATTGTGCCGCTCACAGTGCTCTCCTTAGCGCGGCTTCTGCCGAAAGACGCCCGGCAGCGGCTCTTACCTCCGGAGAGCATCCTACCTTCCTCTTTAGCTCCTCTTCTCATCTACACCTCGGCAAAAACGCTTTCCCACTATGTCTGGCTAGGAAAAACTGTGCCAGCACAGAAAACATCTCCCATCGTGTTCTAGAAGTTGCAGAGATGTCTGCCAAGTGTTTGGCAGGAAGAAAAGAAAAGTTGTCCAAAACAGCTTCCAATCGAATGTTCCTGTGATTGGAAAAGTCAGGAGAGTGCAAAGGTACTGTTTTCTATCAGTTGGCAAGGTGCGCACACAATCCCAGTGTTGTACAGCTTGCTTCTTCACCTTCCCGAAGCTGCCGCTCTCGCCGGCTGCCGGAGCCCAAGAAGCGGCTTCTTCGCGCAAAGACGATTGTGCCGCTCACAGTGCTCTCCTTAGCGCGGCTTCTGCCGAAAGACGCCCGGCAGCGGTTCTTACCTCCGGAGAGCAACCTACCTTCCTCTTTAGCTCCTCTTCTCATCTACACCTCGGCAAAAAGCTTTTCCACTATGTCTGGCTAGGAAAAACTGTGCCAGCACAGAAAACATCTCCCATCGTGTTCTAGAAGTTGCAGAGATGTCTGCCAAGTGTTTGGCAGGAAGAAAAGAAAAGTTGTCCAAAACAGCTTCCAATCGAATGTTCCTGTGATTGGAAAAGTCAGGAGAGTGCAAAGGTACTGTTTTCTATCAGTTGGCAAGGTGCGCACACAATCCCAGTGTTGTACAGCTTGCTTCTTCACCTTCCCGAAGCTGCCGCTCTCGCCGGCTGCCAGAGCCCAAGAAGCGGCTTCTTCGCGCAAAGACGATTGTGCCGCTCACAGTGCTCTCCTTAGCGCGGCTTCTGCCGAAAGACGCCCAGCAGCGGCTCTTACCTCCGGAGAGCATCCTACCTTCCTCTTTAGCTCCTCTTCTCATCTACACCTCGGCAAAAAGCTTTTCCACTATGTCTGGCTAGGAAAAACTGTGCCAGCACAGAAAACATCTCCCATCGTGTTCTAGAAGTTGCACGGATGTCTGCCAAGTGTTTGGCAGGAAGAAAAGAAAAGTTGTCCAAAACAGCTTCCAATCGAATGTTCCTGTGATTGGAAAAGTCAGGAGAGTGCAAAGGTACTGTTTTCTATCAGTTGGCAAGGTGCGCACACAATCCCAGTGTTGTACAGCTTGCTTCTTCACCTTCCCGAAGCTGCCGCTCTCGCCGGCTGCCGGAGCCCAAGAAGCGGCTTCTTCGCGCAAAGACGATTGTGCCGCTCACAGTGCTCTCCTTAGCGCGGCTTCTGCCGAAAGACGCCCGGCAGCGGCTCTTACCTCCGGAGAGCATCCTACCTTCGTCTTTAGCTCCTCTTCTCATCTACACCTCGGCAAAAAGCTTTTCCACTATGTCTGGCTAGGAAAAACTGTGCCAGCACAGAAAACATCTCCCATCGTGTTCTAGAAGTTGCACGGATGTCTGCCAAGTGTTTGGCAGGAAGAAAAGAAAAGTTGTCCAAAACAGCTTCCAATCGAATGTTCCTGTGATTGGAAAAGTCAGGAGAGTGCAAAGGTACTGTTTTCTATCAGTTGGCAAGGTGCGCACACAATCCCAGTGTTGTACAGCTTGCTTCTTCACCTTCCCGAAGCTGCCGCTCTCGCCGGCTGCCGGAGCCCAAGAAGCGGCTTCTTCGCGCAAAGACGATTGTGCCGCTCACAGTGCTCTCCTTAGCGCGGCTTCTGCCAAAAGACGCCCGGCAGCGGCTCTTACCTCCGGAGAGCATCCTACCTTCGTCTTTAGCTCCTCTTCTCATCTACACCTCGGCAAAAAGCTTTTCCACTATGTCTGGCTAGGAAAAACTGTGCCAGCACAGAAAACATCTCCCATCGTGTTCTAGAAGTTGCACGGATGTCTGCCAAGTGTTTGGCAGGAAGAAAAGAAAAGTTGTCCAAAACAGCTTCCAATCGAATGTTCCTGTGATTGGAAAAGTCAGGAGAGTGCAAAGGTACTGTTTTCTATCAGTTGGCAAGGTGCGCACACAATCCCAGTGTTGTACAGCTTGCTTCTTCACCTTCCCGAAGCTGCCGCTCTCGCCGGCTGCCGGAGCCCAAGAAGCGGCTTCTTCGCGCAAAGACGATTGTGCCGCTCACAGTGCTCTCCTTAGCGCGGCTTCTGCCGAAAGACGCCCGGCAGCGGCTCTTACCTCCGGAGAGCATCCTACCTTCGTCTTTAGCTCCTCTTCTCATCTACACCTCGGCAAAAAGCTTTCCCACTATGTCTGGCTAGGAAAAACTGTGCCAGCACAGAAAACATCTCCCATCGTGTTCTAGAAGTTGCAGAGATGTCTGCCAAGTGTTTGGCAGGAAGAAAAGAAAAGTTGTCCAAAACAGCTTCCAATCGAATGTTCCTGTGATTGGAAAAGTCAGGAGAGTGCAAAGGTACTGTTTTCTATCAGTTGGCAAGGTGCGCACACAATCCCAGTGTTGTACAGCTTGCTTCTTCACCTTCCCGAAGCTGCCGCTCTCGCCGGCTGCCGGAGCCCAAGAAGCGGCTTCTTCGCGCAAAGACGATTGTGCCGCTCACAGTGCTCTCCTTAGCGCGGCTTCTGCCGAAAGACGCCCGGCAGCGGCTCTTACCTCCGGAGAGCATCCTACCTTCGTCTTTAGCTCCTCTTCTCATCTACCTCACGGCAAAAAGCTTTCCCACTATGTCTGGCTAGGAAAAACTGTGCCAGCACAGAAAACATCTCCCATCGTGTTCTAGAAGTTGCACGGATGTCTGCCAAGTGTTTGGCAGGAAGAAAAGAAAAGTTGTCCAAAACAGCTTCCAATCGAATGTTCCTGTGATTGGAAAAGTCAGGAGAGTGCAAAGGTACTGTTTTCTATCAGTTGGCAAGGTGCGCACACAATCCCAGTGTTGTACAGCTTGCTTCTTCACCTTCCCGAAGCTGCCGCTCTCGCCGGCTGCCGGAGCCCAAGAAGCGGCTTCTTCGCGCAAAGACGATTGCGCCGCTCACAGTGCTCTCCTTAGCGCGGCTTCTGCCGAAAGACGCCCGGCAGCGGCTCTTACCTCCGGAGAGCATCCTACCTTCGTCTTTCGCGTCTTTTGTCGTCTACATCTTAGCAAAACGCTTTCCCACTGTGTCTGGCTAGGAAAAACTGTGCCAGCACAGAAAACATCTCCCATCGTGTTCTAGAAGTTGCGCGGATGTCTGCCAAATGTTTGGCAGGAAGAAAAGAAAAGTTGTCCAAAACAGCTTCCAATCGAATGTTCCTGTGATTGGAAAAGTCAGGAGAGTGCAAAGGTACTGTTTTCTATCAGTTGGCAAGGTGTGCACACAATCCCAGTGTTGTACAGCTTGCTTCTTCACCTTCCCGAAGCTGCCGCTCTCGCCGGCTGCCGGAGCCCAAGAAGCGGCTTCTTCGCGCAAAGACGATTGTGCCGCTCACAGTGCTCTCCTTAGCGCGGCTTCTGCCGAAAGACGCCCGGCAGCGGCTCTTACCTCCGGAGAGCATCCCACCTTCGTCTTTCGCGTCTTTTGTAGTCTACATCTTAGCAAAACGCTTTCCCACTGTGTCTGGCTAGGAAAAACTGTGCCAGCACAGAAAACATCTCCCACCGTGTTCTAGAAGTTACAGAGATGTCTGCCAAGTGTTTGGCAGGAAGAAAAGAAAAGTTGTCCAAAACAGCTTCCAATCGAATGTTCCTGTGATTGGAAAAGTCAGGAGAGTGCAAAGGTACTGTTTTCTATCAGTTGGCAAGGTGCGCACACAATCCCAGTGTTGTACAGCTTGCTTCTTCACCTTCCCGAAGCTGCCGCTCTCGCCGGCTGCCGGAGCCCAAGAAGCGGCTTCTTCGCGCAAAGACGATTGCGCCGCTCACAGTGCTCTCCTTAGCGCAGCTTCTGCCGAAAGACGCTCGGCAGCGGCTCTTTCCTCCGGAGAGCATCCTATCTTCGTCTTTCGCGTCTTTTGTAGTCTACATCTTAGCAAAACGCTTTTCCACTATGTCTGGCTAGGTAAAACTGTGCCAGCACAGAAAACATCTCCCATCGTGTTCTAGAAGTTGCAGAGATGTCTGCCAAGTGTTTGGCAGGAAGAAAAGAAAAGTTGTCCAAAACAGCTTCCAATCGAATGTTCCTGTGATTGGAAAAGTCAGGAGAGTGCAAAGGTACTGTTTTCTATCAGTTGGCAAGGTGCGCACACAATCCCAGTGTTGTACAGCTTGCTTCTTCACCTTCCCGAAGCTGCCGCTCTCGCCGGCTGCCGGAGCCCAAGAAGCGGCTTCTTCGCGCAAAGACGATTGTGCCGCTCACAGTGCTCTCCTTAGCGCGGCTTCTGCCGAAAGACGCCCGGCAGCGGCTCTTACCTCCGGAGAGCATCCTACCTTCCTCTTTAGTTCCTCTTCTCATCTACCTCACGGCAAAAAGCTTTCCCACTATGTCTGGCTAGGAAAAACTGTGCCAGCACAGAAAACATCTCCCATCGTGTTCTAGAAGTTGCACGGATGTCTGCCAAGTGTTTGGCAGGAAGAAAAGAAAAGTTGTCCAAAACAGCTTCCAATCGAATGTTCCTGTGATTGGAAAAGTTAGGAGAGTGCAAAGGTACTGTTTTCTATCAGTTGGCAAGGTGCGCACACAATCCCAGCGTTGTACAGCTTGCTTCTTCACCTTCCCGAAGCTGCCGCTCTCGCCGGCTCCCGAAGCCCAAGAAGCGGCTTCTTCGCGCAAAGACGATTGCGCCGCTCACAGTGCTCTCCTTAGCGCGGCTTCTGCCGAAAGACGCCCGGCAGCGGCTCTTTCCTCCGGAGAGCATCCTACCTTCGTCTTTCGCGTCTTTTGTAGTCTACATCTTAGCAAAACGCTTTCCCACTGTGTCTGGCTAGGAAAAACTGTGCCAGCACAGAAAACATCTCCCATCGTGTTCTAGAAGTTGCACGGATGTCTGCCAAGTGTTTGGCAGGAAGAAAAGAAAAGTTGTCCAAAACAGCTTCCAATCGAATGTTCCTGTGATTGGAAAAGTCAGGAGAGTGCAAAGGTACTGTTTTCTATCAGTTGGCAAGGTGCGCACACAATCCCAGTGTTGTACAGCTTGCTTCTTCACCTTCCCGAAGCTGCCGCTCTCGCCGGCTTCCGGAGCCGAAAAAGCGGCTTCTTCGCGCAAAGACGATTGCGCCGCTCACAGTGCTCTCCTTAGCGCGGCTTCTGCCGAAAGACGCTCGGCAGCGGCTCTTTCCTCCGGAGAGCATCCTATCTTCGTCTTTCGCGTCTTTTGTAGTCTACATCTTAGCAAAACGCTTTCCCACTATGTCTGGCTAGGAAAAACTGTGCCAGCACAGAAAACATCTCCCATCGTGTTCTAGAAGTTGCAGAGATGTCTGCCAAGTGTTTGGCAGGAAGAAAAGAAAAGTTGTCCAAAACAGCTTCCAATCGAATGTTCCTGTGATTGGAAAAGTCAGGAGAGTGCAAAGGTACTGTTTTCTATCAGTTGGCAAGGTGCGCACACAATCCCAGTGTTGTACAGCTTGCTTCTTCACCTTCCCGAAGCTGCCGCTCTCCCCGGCTGCCGGAGCCCAAGAAGCGACTTCTTCGCGCAAAGACGATTGTGCCGCTCACAGTGCTCTCCTTAGCGCGGCTTCTGCCGAAAGACGCCCGGCAGCGGCTCTTACCTCCGGAGAGCATCCTACCTTCCTCTTTAGTTCCTCTTCTCATCTACCTCACGGCAAAAAGCTTTCCCACTATGTCTGGCTAGGAAAAACTGTGCCAGCACAGAAAACATCTCCCATCGTGTTCTGGAAGTTGCACGGATGTCTGCCAAGTGTTTGGCAGGAAGAAAAGAAAAGTTGTCCAAAACAGCTTCCAATCGAATGTTCCTGTGATTGGAAAAGTCAGGAGAGTGCAAAGGTACTGTTTTCTATCAGTTGGCAAGGTGCGCACACAATCCCAGTGTTGTACAGCTTGCTTCTTCACCTTCCCGAAGCTGCCGCTCTCGCCGGCTGCCGGAGCCGAAAAAGCGGCTTCTTCGCGCAAAGACGATTGTGCCGCTCACAGTGCTCTCCTTAGCGCGGCTTCTGCCGAAAGACGCCCGGCAGCGGCTCTTACCTCCGGAGAGCATCCCACCTTCGTCTTTCGCGTCTTTTGTAGTCTACATCTTAGCAAAACGCTTTCCCACTATGTCTGGCTAGGAAAAACTGTGCCAGCACAGAAAACATCTCCCATCGTGTTCTAGAAGTTGCAGAGATGTCTGCCAAGTGTTTGGCAGGAAGAAAAGAAAAGTTGTCCAAAACAGCTTCCAATCGAATGTTCCTGTGATTGGAAAAGTCAGGAGAGTGCAAAGGTACTGTTTTCTATCAGTTGGCAAGGTGCGCACACAATCCCAGTGTTGTACAGCTTGCTTCTTCACCTTCCCGAAGCTGCCGCTCTCGCCGGCTGCCGGAGCCCAAGAAGCGGCTTCTTCGCGCAAAGACGATTGTGCCGCTCACAGTGCTCTCCTTAGCGCGGCTTCTGCCGAAAGACGCCCGGCAGCGGTTCTTACCTCCGGAGAGCAACCTACCTTCCTCTTTAGCTCCTCTTCTCATCTACACCTCGGCAAAAAGCTTTTCCACTATGTCTGGCTAGGAAAAACTGTGCCAGCACAGAAAACATCTCCCATCGTGTTCTAGAAGTTGCATGGATGTCTGCCAAGTGTTTGGCAGGAAGAAAAGAAAAGTTGTCCAAAACAGCTTCCAATCGAATGTTCCTGTGATTGGAAAAGTCAGGAGAGTGCAAAGGTACTGTTTTCTATCAGTTGGCAAGGTGCGCACACAATCCCAGTGTTGTACAGCTTGCTTCTTCACCTTCCCGAAGCTGCCGCTCTCGCCGGCTGCCGGAGCCCAAGAAGCGGCTTCTTCGCGCAAAGACGATTGTGCCGCTCACAGTGCTCTCCTTAGCGCGGCTTCTGCCGAAAGACGCCCGGCAGCGGCTCTTACCTCCGGAGAGCATCCTACCTTCCTCTTTAGCTCCTCTTCTCATCTACACCTCGGCAAAAAGCTTTCCCACTATGTCTGGCTAGGAAAAACTGTGCCAGCACAGAAAACATCTCCCATCGTGTTCTAGAAGTTGCAGAGATGTCTGCCAAGTGTTTGGCAGGAAGAAAAGAAAAGTTGTCCAAAACAGCTTCCAATCGAATGTTCCTGTGATTGGAAAAGTCAGGAGAGTGCAAAGGTACTGTTTTCTATCAGTTGGCAAGGTGCGCACACAATCCCAGTGTTGTACAGCTTGCTTCTTCACCTTCCCGAAGCTGCCGCTCTCGCCGGCTGCCGGAGCCCAAGAAGCGGCTTCTTCGCGCAAAGACGATTGTGCCGCTCACAGTGCTCTCCTTAGCGCGGCTTCTGCCGAAAGACGCCCGGCAGCGGCTCTTACCTCCGGAGAGCATCCTACCTTCGTCTTTAGCTCCTCTTCTCATCTACCTCACGGCAAAAAGCTTTCCCACTATGTCTGGCTAGGAAAAACTGTGCCAGCACAGAAAACATCTCCCATCGTGTTCTAGAAGTTGCACGGATGTCTGCCAAGTGTTTGGCAGGAAGAAAAGAAAAGTTGTCCAAAACAGCTTCCAATCGAATGTTCCTGTGATTGGAAAAGTCAGGAGAGTGCAAAGGTACTGTTTTCTATCAGTTGGCAAGGTGCGCACACAATCCCAGTGTTGTACAGCTTGCTTCTTCACCTTCCCGAAGCTGCCGCTCTCGCCGGCTGCCGGAGCCCAAGAAGCGGCTTCTTCGCGCAAAGACGATTGCGCCGCTCACAGTGCTCTCCTTAGCGCGGCTTCTGCCGAAAGACGCCCGGCAGCGGCTCTTACCTCCGGAGAGCATCCTACCTTCGTCTTTCGCGTCTTTTGTAGTCTACATCTTAGCAAAACGCTTTCCCACTATGTCTGGCTAGGAAAAACTGTGCCAGCACAGAAAACATCTCCCATCGTGTTCTAGAAGTTGCACGGATGTCTGCCAAGTGTTTGGCAGGAAGAAAAGAAAAGTTGTCCAAAACAGCTTCCAATCGAATGTTCCTGTGATTGGAAAAGTCAGGAGAGTGCAAAGGTACTGTTTTCTATCAGTTGGCAAGGTGCGCACACAATCCCAGTGTTGTACAGCTTGCTTCTTCACCTTCCCGAAGCTGCCGCTCTCGCCGGCTGCCGGAGCCCAAGAAGCGGCTTCTTCGCGCAAAGACGATTGCGCCGCTCACAGTGCTCTCCTTAGCGCGGCTTCTGCCGAAAGACGCTCGGCAGCGGCTCTTACCTCCGGAGAGCATCCTACCTTCGTCTTTAGCTCCTCTTCTCATCTACACCTCGGCAAAAAGCTTTTCCACTATGTCTGGCTAGGAAAAACTGTGCCAGCACAGAAAACATCTCCCATCGTGTTCTAGAAGTTGCACGGATGTCTGCCAAGTGTTTGGCAGGAAGAAAAGAAAAGTTGTCCAAAACAGCTTCCAATCGAATGTTCCTGTGATTGGAAAAGTCAGGAGAGTGCAAAGGTACTGTTTTCTATCAGTTGGCAAGGTGCGCACACAATCCCAGTGTTGTACAGCTTGCTTCTTCACCTTCCCGAAGCTGCCGCTCTCGCCGGCTGCCGGAGCCCAAGAAGCGGCTTCTTCGCGCAAAGACGATTGCGCCGCTCACAGTGCTCTCCTTAGCGCGGCTTCTGCCGAAAGACGCTCGGCAGCAGCTCTTACCTCCGGAGAGCATCCTACCTTCCTCTTTAGCTCCTCTTCTCATCTACACCTCGGCAAAAAGCTTTCCCACTATGTCTGGCTAGGAAAAACTGTGCCAGCACAGAAAACATCTCCCATCGTGTTCTAGAAGTTGCACGGATGTCTGCCAAGTGTTTGGCAGGAAGAAAAGAAAAGTTGTCCAAAACAGCTTCCAATCGAATGTTCCTGTGATTGGAAAAGTCAGGAGAGTGCAAAGGTACTGTTTTCTATCAGTTGGCAAGGTGCGCACACAATCCCAGTGTTGTACAGCTTGCTTCTTCACCTTCCCGAAGCTGCCGCTCTCGCCGGCTCCCGAAGCCCAAGAAGCGGCTTCTTCGCGCAAAGACGATTGCGCCGCTCACAGTGCTCTCCTTAGCGCGGCTTCTGCCGAAAGACGCCCGGCAGCGGCTCTTACCTCCGGAGAGCATCCTACCTTCGTCTTTCGCGTCTTTTGTCGTCTACATCTTAGCAAAACGCTTTCCCACTGTGTCTGGCTAGGAAAAACTGTGCCAGCACAGAAAACATCTCCCATCGTGTTCTAGAAGTTGCACGGATGTCTGCCAAATGTTTGGCAGGAAGAAAAGAAAAGTTGTCCAAAACAGCTTCCAATCGAATTTTCCTGTGATTGGAAAAGTTAGGAGAGTGCAAAGGTACTGTTTTCTATCAGTTGGCAAGGTGCGCACACAATCCCAGCGTTGTACAGCTTGCTTCTTCACCTTCCCGAAGCTGCCGCTCTCGCCGGCTCCCGGAGCCGAAAAAGCGGCTTCTTCGCGCAAAGACGATTGCGCCGCTCACAGTGCTCTCCTTAGCGCGGCTTCTGCCGAAAGACGCCCGGCAGCGTCTCTTTCCTCCGGAGAGAATCCTACCTTCGTCTTTCGCATCTTTTGTAGTCTACATCTTAGCAAAACGCTTTCCCACTATGTCTGGCTAGGAAAAACTGTGCCAGCACAGAAAACATCTCCCATCGTGTTCTAGAAGTTGCACGGATGTCTGCCAAGTGTTTGGCAGGAAGAAAAGAAAAGTTGTCCAAAACAGCTTCCAATCGAATGTTCCTGTGATTGGAAAAGTCAGGAGAGTGCAAAGGTACTGTTTTCTATCAGTTGGCAAGGTGCGCACACAATCCCAGTGTTGTACAGCTTGCTTCTTCACCTTCCCGAAGCTGCCGCTCTCGCCGGCTGCCGGAGCCGAAAAAGCGGCTTCTTCGCGCAAAGACGATTGTGCCGCTCACAGTGCTCTCCTTAGCGCGGCTTCTGCCGAAAGACGCCCGGCAGCGGCTCTTACCTCCGGAGAGCATCCCACCTTCGTCTTTCGCGTCTTTTGTAGTCTACATCTTAGCAAAACGCTTTTCCACTATGTCTGGCTAGGAAAAACTGTGCCAGCACAGAAAACATCTCCCATCGTGTTCTAGAAGTTGCAGAGATGTCTGCCAAGTGTTTGGCAGGAAGAAAAGAAAAGTTGTCCAAAACAGCTTCCAATCGAATGTTCCTGTGATTGGAAAAGTCAGGAGAGTGCAAAGGTACTGTTTTCTATCAGTTGGCAAGGTGCGCACACAATCCCAGTGTTGTACAGCTTGCTTCTTCACCTTCCCGAAGCTGCCGCTCTCGCCGGCTGCCGGAGCCCAAGAAGCGGCTTCTTCGCGCAAAGACGATTGTGCCGCTCACAGTGCTCTCCTTAGCGCGGCTTCTGCCGAAAGATGCCCGGCAGCGGTTCTTACCTCCGGAGAGCAACCTACCTTCCTCTTTAGCTCCTCTTCTCATCTACACCTCGGCAAAAAGCTTTTCCACTATGTCTGGCTAGGAAAAACTGTGCCAGCACAGAAAACATCTCCCATCGTGTTCTAGAAGTTGCAGAGATGTCTGCCAAGTGTTTGGCAGGAAGAAAAGAAAAGTTGTCCAAAACAGCTTCCAATCGAATGTTCCTGTGGTTGGAAAAGTCAGGAGAGTGCAAAGGTACTGTTTTCTATCAGTTGGCAAGGTGCGCACACAATCCCAGTGTTGTACAGCTTGCTTCTTCACCTTCCCGAAGCTGCCGCTCTCGCCGGCTGCCGGAGCCCAAGAAGCGGCTTCTTCGCGCAAAGACGATTGTGCCGCTCACAGTGCTCTCCTTAGCGCGGCTTCTGCCGAAAGACGCCCGGCAGCGGCTCTTACCTCCGGAGAGCATCCTACCTTCGTCTTTAGCTCCTCTTCTCATCTACCTCACGGCAAAAAGCTTTCCCACTATGTCTGGCTAGGAAAAACTGTGCCAGCACAGAAAACATCTCCCATCGTGTTCTAGAAGTTGCACGGATGTCTGCCAAGTGTTTGGCAGGAAGAAAAGAAAAGTTGTCCAAAACAGCTTCCAATCGAATGTTCCTGTGATTGGAAAAGTCAGGAGAGTGCAAAGGTACTGTTTTCTATCAGTTGGCAAGGTGCGCACACAATCCCAGTGTTGTACAGCTTGCTTCTTCACCTTCCCGAAGCTGCCGCTCTCGCCGGCTGCCGGAGCCGAAAAAGCGGCTTCTTCGCGCAAAGACGATTGCGCCGCTCACAGTGCTCTCCTTAGCGCGGCTTCTGCCGAAAGACGCTCGGCAGCGGCTCTTTCCTCCGGAGAGCATCCTATCTTCGTCTTTCGCGTCTTTTGTAGTCTACATCTTAGCAAAACGCTTTCCCACTATGTCTGGCTAGGAAAAACTGTGCCAGCACAGAAAACATCTCCCATCGTGTTCTAGAAGTTGCAGAGATGTCTGCCAAGTGTTTGGCAGGAAGAAAAGAAAAGTTGTCCAAAACAGCTTCCAATCGAATGTTCCTGTGATTGGAAAAGTCAGGAGAGTGCAAAGGTACTGTTTTCTATCAGTTGGCAAGGTGCGCACACAATCCCAGTGTTGTACAGCTTGCTTCTTCACCTTCCCGAAGCTGCCGCTCTCGCCGGCTGCCGGAGCCCAAGAAGCGGCTTCTTCGCGCAAAGACGATTGCGCCGCTCACAGTGCTCTCCTTAGCGCGGCTTCTGCCGAAAGACGCTCGGCAGCGGCTCTTACCTCCGGAGAGCATCCTACCTTCGTCTTTAGCTCCTCTTCTCATCTACACCTCGGCAAAAAGCTTTTCCACTATGTCTGGCTAGGAAAAACTGTGCCAGCACAGAAAACATCTCCCATCGTGTTCTAGAAGTTGCACGGATGTCTGCCAAGTGTTTGGCAGGAAGAAAAGAAAAGTTGTCCAAAACAGCTTCCAATCGAATGTTCCTGTGATTGGAAAAGTCAGGAGAGTGCAAAGGTACTGTTTTCTATCAGTTGGCAAGGTGCGCACACAATCCCAGTGTTGTACAGCTTGCTTCTTCACCTTCCCGAAGCTGCCGCTCTCGCCGGCTGCCGGAGCCCAAGAAGCGGCTTCTTCGCGCAAAGACGATTGCGCCGCTCACAGTGCTCTCCTTAGCGCGGCTTCTGCCGAAAGACGCTCGGCAGCGGCTCTTACCTCCGGAGAGCATCCTACCTTCCTCTTTAGCTCCTCTTCTCATCTACACCTCGGCAAAAAGCTTTTCCACTATGTCTGGCTAGGAAAAACTGTGCCAGCACAGAAAACATCTCCCATCGTGTTCTAGAAGTTGCACGGATGTCTGCCAAGTGTTTGGCAGGAAGAAAAGAAAAGTTGTCCAAAACAGCTTCCAATCGAATGTTCCTGTGATTGGAAAAGTCAGGAGAGTGCAAAGGTACTGTTTTCTATCAGTTGGCAAGGTGCGCACACAATCCCAGTGTTGTACAGCTTGCTTCTTCACCTTCCCGAAGCTGCCGCTCTCGCCGGCTCCCGAAGCCCAAGAAGCGGCTTCTTCGCGCAAAGACGATTGCGCCGCTCACAGTGCTCTCCTTAGCGCGGCTTCTGCCGAAAGACGCCCGGCAGCGGCTCTTACCTCCGGAGAGCATCCTACCTTCGTCTTTCGCGTCTTTTGTCGTCTACATCTTAGCAAAACGCTTTCCCACTGTGTCTGGCTAGGAAAAACTGTGCCAGCACAGAAAACATCTCCCATCGTGTTCTAGAAGTTGCACGGATGTCTGCCAAATGTTTGGCAGGAAGAAAAGAAAAGTTGTCCAAAACAGCTTCCAATCGAATGTTCCTGTGATTGGAAAAGTTAGGAGAGTGCAAAGGTACTGTTTTCTATCAGTTGGCAAGGTGCGCACACAATCCCAGCGTTGTACAGCTTGCTTCTTCACCTTCCCGAAGCTGCCGCTCTCGCCGGCTCCCGGAGCCGAAAAAGCGGCTTCTTCGCGCAAAGACGATTGCGCCGCTCACAGTGCTCTCCTTAGCGCGGCTTCTGCCGAAAGACGCCCGGCAGCGGCTCTTTCCTCCGGAGAGCATCCTACCTTCGTCTTTCGCGTCTTTTGTAGTCTACATCTTAGCAAAACGCTTTCCCACTATGTCTGGCTAGGAAAAACTGTGCCAGCACAGAAAACATCTCCCATCGTGTTCTAGAAGTTGCACGGATGTCTGCCAAGTGTTTGGCAGGAAGAAAAGAAAAGTTGTCCAAAACAGCTTCCAATCGAATGTTCCTGTGATTGGAAAAGTCAGGAGAGTGCAAAGGTACTGTTTTCTATCAGTTGGCAAGGTGCGCACACAATCCCAGTGTTGTACAGCTTGCTTCTTCACCTTCCCGAAGCTGCCGCTCTCGCCGGCTGCCGGAGCCCAAGAAGCGGCTTCTTCGCGCAAAGACGATTGCGCCGCTCACAGTGCTCTCCTTAGCGCGGCTTCTGCCGAAAGACGCCCGGCAGCGGCTCTTACCTCCGGAGAGCATCCTACCTTCGTCTTTAGCTCCTCTTCTCATCTACACCTCGGCAAAAAGCTTTTCCACTATGTCTGGCTAGGAAAAACTGTGCCAGCACAGAAAACATCTCCCATCGTGTTCTAGAAGTTGCACGGATGTCTGCCAAGTGTTTGGCAGGAAGAAAAGAAAAGTTGTCCAAAACAGCTTCCAATCGAATGTTCCTGTGATTGGAAAAGTCAGGAGAGTGCAAAGGTACTGTTTTCTATCAGTTGGCAAGGTGCGCACACAATCCCAGTGTTGTACAGCTTGCTTCTTCACCTTCCCGAAGCTGCCGCTCTCGCCGGCTGCCGGAGCCCAAGAAGCGGCTTCTTCGCGCAAAGACGATTGTGCCGCTCACAGTGCTCTCCTTAGCGCGGCTTCTGCCGAAAGACGCCCGGCAGCGGTTCTTACCTCCGGAGAGCAACCTACCTTCCTCTTTAGCTCCTCTTCTCATCTACACCTCGGCAAAAAGCTTTTCCACTATGTCTGGCTAGGAAAAACTGTGCCAGCACAGAAAACATCTCCCATCGTGTTCTAGAAGTTGCAGAGATGTCTGCCAAGTGTTTGGCAGGAAGAAAAGAAAAGTTGTCCAAAACAGCTTCCAATCGAATGTTCCTGTGATTGGAAAAGTCAGGAGAGTGCAAAGGTACTGTTTTCTATCAGTTGGCAAGGTGCGCACACAATCCCAGTGTTGTACAGCTTGCTTCTTCACCTTCCCGAAGCTGCCGCTCTCGCCGGCTGCCGGAGCCGAAAAAGCGGCTTCTTCGCGCAAAGACAATTGCGCCGCTCACAGTGCTCTCCTTAGCGCGGCTTCTGCCGAAAGACGCTCGGCAGCGGCTCTTTCCTCCGGAGAGCATCCTATCTTCGTCTTTCGCGTCTTTTGTAGTCTACATCTTAGCAAAACGCTTTCCCACTATGTCTGGCTAGGAAAAACTGTGCCAGCACAGAAAACATCTCCCATCGTGTTCTAGAAGTTGCAGAGATGTCTGCCAAGTGTTTGGCAGGAAGAAAAGAAAAGTTGTCCAAAACAGCTTCCAATCGAATGTTCCTGTGATTGGAAAAGTCAGGAGAGTGCAAAGGTACTGTTTTCTATCAGTTGGCAAGGTGCGCACACAATCCCAGTGTTGTACAGCTTGCTTCTTCACCTTCCCGAAGCTGCCGCTCTCGCCGGCTGCCGGAGCCCAAGAAGCGGCTTCTTCGCGCAAAGACGATTGTGCCGCTCACAGTGCTCTCCTTAGCGCGGCTTCTGCCGAAAGACGCCCGGCAGCAGCTCTTACCTCCGGAGAGCATCCTACCTTCGTCTTTAGCTCCTCTTCTCATCTACCTCACGGCAAAAAGCTTTCCCACTATGTCTGGCTAGGAAAAACTGTGCCAGCACAGAAAACATCTCCCATCGTGTTCTAGAAGTTGCACGGATGTCTGCCAAGTGTTTGGCAGGAAGAAAAGAAAAGTTGTCCAAAACAGCTTCCAATCGAATGTTCCTGTGATTGGAAAAGTCAGGAGAGTGCAAAGGTACTGTTTTCTATCAGTTGGCAAGGTGCGCACACAATCCCAGTGTTGTACAGCTTGCTTCTTCACCTTCCCGAAGCAGCCGCTCTCGCCGGCTGCCGGAGCCGAAAAAGCGGCTTCTTCGCGCAAAGACGATTGTGCCGCTCACAGTGCTCTCCTTAGCGCGGCTTCTGCCGAAAGACGCCCGGCAGCGGCTCTTACCTCCGGAGAGCATCCCACCTTCGTCTTTCGCGTCTTTTGTAGTCTACATCTTAGCAAAACGCTTTTCCACTATGTCTGGCTAGGAAAAACTGTGCCAGCACAGAAAACATCTCCCATCGTGTTCTAGAAGTTGCACGGATGTCTGCCAAGTGTTTGGCAGGAAGAAAAGAAAAGTTGTCCAAAACAGCTTCCAATCGAATGTTCCTGTGATTGGAAAAGTCAGGAGAGTGCAAAGGTACTGTTTTCTATCAGTTGGCAAGGTGCGCACACAATCCCAGTGTTGTACAGCTTGCTTCTTCACCTTCCCGAAGCTGCCGCTCTCGCCGGCTGCCGGAGCCCAAGAAGCGGCTTCTTCGCGCAAAGACGATTGTGCCGCTCACAGTGCTCTCCTTAGCGCGGCTTCTGCCGAAAGACGCCCGGCAGCGGCTCTTACCTCCGGAGAGCATCCTACCTTCCTCTTTAGCTCCTCTTCTCATCTACACCTCGGCAAAAAGCTTTCCCACTATGTCTGGCTAGGAAAAACTGTGCCAGCACAGAAAACATCTCCCATCGTGTTCTAGAAGTTGCAGAGATGTCTGCCAAGTGTTTGGCAGGAAGAAAAGAAAAGTTGTCCAAAACAGCTTCCAATCGAATGTTCCTGTGATTGGAAAAGTCAGGAGAGTGCAAAGGTACTGTTTTCTATCAGTTGGCAAGGTGCGCACACAATCCCAGTGTTGTACAGCTTGCTTCTTCACCTTCCCGAAGCTGCCGCTCTCGCCGGCTGCCGGAGCCCAAGAAGCGGCTTCTTCGCGCAAAGACGATTGTGCCGCTCACAGTGCTCTCCTTAGCGCGGCTTCTGCCGAAAGACGCCCGGCAGCGGCTCTTACCTCCGGAGAGCATCCTACCTTCGTCTTTAGCTCCTCTTCTCATCTACCTCACGGCAAAAAGCTTTCCCACTATGTCTGGCTAGGAAAAACTGTGCCAGCACAGAAAACATCTCCCATCGTGTTCTAGAAGTTGCACGGATGTCTGCCAAGTGTTTGGCAGGAAGAAAAGAAAAGTTGTCCAAAACAGCTTCCAATCGAATGTTCCTGTGATTGGAAAAGTCAGGAGAGTGCAAAGGTACTGTTTTCTATCAGTTGGCAAGGTGCACACACAATCCCAGTGTTGTACAGCTTGCTTCTTCACCTTCCCGAAGCTGCCGCTCTCGCCGGCTGCCGGAGCCCAAGAAGCGGCTTCTTCGCGCAAAGACGATTGCGCCGCTCACAGTGCTCTCCTTAGCGCGGCTTCTGCCGAAAGACGCCCGGCAGCGGCTCTTACCTCCGGAGAGCATCCTACCTTCGTCTTTCGCGTCTTTTGTAGTCTACATCTTAGCAAAACGCTTTCCCACTATGTCTGGCTAGGAAAAACTGTGCCAGCACAGAAAACATCTCCCATCGTGTTCTAGATGTTGCACGGATGTCTGCCAAGTGTTTGGCAGGAAGAAAAGAAAAGTTGTCCAAAACAGCTTCCAATCGAATGTTCCTGTGATTGGAAAAGTCAGGAGAGTGCAAAGGTACTGTTTTCTATCAGTTGGCAAGGTGCGCACACAATCCCAGTGTTGTACAGCTTGCTTCTTCACCTTCCCGAAGCTGCCGCTCTCGCCGGCTGCCGGAGCCCAAGAAGCGGCTTCTTCGCGCAAAGACGATTGCGCCGCTCACAGTGCTCTCCTTAGCGCGGCTTCTGCCGAAAGACGCTCGGCAGCGGCTCTTACCTCCGGAGAGCATCCTACCTTCGTCTTTAGCTCCTCTTCTCATCTACACCTCGGCAAAAAGCTTTTCCACTATGTCTGGCTAGGAAAAACTGTGCCAGCACAGAAAACATCTCCCATCGTGTTCTAGAAGTTGCACGGATGTCTGCCAAGTGTTTGGCAGGAAGAAAAGAAAAGTTGTCCAAAACAGCTTCCAATCGAATGTTCCTGTGATTGGAAAAGTCAGGAGAGTGCAAAGGTACTGTTTTCTATCAGTTGGCAAGGTGCGCACACAATCCCAGTGTTGTACAGCTTGCTTCTTCACCTTCCCGAAGCTGCCGCTCTCGCCGGCTGCCGGAGCCCAAGAAGCGGCTTCTTCGCGCAAAGACGATTGCGCCGCTCACAGTGCTCTCCTTAGCGCGGCTTCTGCCGAAAGACGCTCGGCAGCAGCTCTTACCTCCGGAGAGCATCCTACCTTCCTCTTTAGCTCCTCTTCTCATCTACACCTCGGCAAAAAGCTTTCCCACTATGTCTGGCTAGGAAAAACTGTGCCAGCACAGAAAACATCTCCCATCGTGTTCTAGAAGTTGCACGGATGTCTGCCAAGTGTTTGGCAGGAAGAAAAGAAAAGTTGTCCAAAACAGCTTCCAATCGAATGTTCCTGTGATTGGAAAAGTCAGGAGAGTGCAAAGGTACTGTTTTCTATCAGTTGGCAAGGTGCGCACACAATCCCAGTGTTGTACAGCTTGCTTCTTCACCTTCCCGAAGCAGCCGCTCTCGCCGGCTGCCGGAGCCGAAAAAGCGGCTTCTTCGCGCAAAGACGATTGTGCCGCTCACAGTGCTCTCCTTAGCGCGGCTTCTGCCGAAAGACGCCCGGCAGCGGCTCTTACCTCCGGAGAGGCTCCCACCTTCGTCTTTCGCGTCTTTTGTAGTCTACACCTTAGCAAAACGCTTTTCCACTATGTCTGGCTAGGAAAAACTGTGCCAGCACAGAAAACATCTCCCATCGTGTTCTAGAAGTTGCACGGATGTCTGTCAAGTGTTTGGCAGGAAGAAAAGAAAAGTTGTCCAAAACAGCTTCCAATCGAATGTTCCTGTGATTGGAAAAGTCAGGAGAGTGCAAAGGTACTGTTTTCTATCAGTTGGCAAGGTGCGCACACAATCCCAGTGTTGTACAGCTTGCTTCTTCACCTTCCCGAAGCTGCCGCTCTCGCCGGCTGCCGGAGCCCAAGAAGCGGCTTCTTCGCGCAAAGACGATTGTGCCGCTCACAGTGCTCTCCTTAGCGCGGCTTCTGCCGAAAGACGCCCGGCAGCGGCTCTTACCTCCGGAGAGCATCCTACCTTCCTCTTTAGCTCCTCTTCTCATCTACACCTCGGCAAAAAGCTTTCCCACTATGTCTGGCTAGGAAAAACTGTGCCAGCACAGAAAACATCTCCCATCGTGTTCTAGAAGTTGCAGAGATGTCTGCCAAGTGTTTGGCAGGAAGAAAAGAAAAGTTGTCCAAAACAGCTTCCAATCGAATGTTCCTGTGATTGGAAAAGTCAGGAGAGTGCAAAGGTACTGTTTTCTATCAGTTGGCAAGGTGCGCACACAATCCCAGTGTTGTACAGCTTGCTTCTTCACCTTCCCGAAGCTGCCGCTCTCGCCGGCTGCCGGAGCCCAAGAAGCGGCTTCTTCGCGCAAAGACGATTGTGCCGCTCACAGTGCTCTCCTTAGCGCGGCTTCTGCCGAAAGACGCCCGGCAGCGGCTCTTACCTCCGGAGAGCATCCTACCTTCGTCTTTAGCTCCTCTTCTCATCTACCTCACGGCAAAAAGCTTTCCCACTATGTCTGGCTAGGAAAAACTGTGCCAGCACAGAAAACATCTCCCATCGTGTTCTAGAAGTTGCACGGATGTCTGCCAAGTGTTTGGCAGGAAGAAAAGAAAAGTTGTCCAAAACAGCTTCCAATCGAATGTTCCTGTGATTGGAAAAGTCAGGAGAGTGCAAAGGTACTGTTTTCTATCAGTTGGCAAGGTGCGCACACAATCCCAGTGTTGTACAGCTTGCTTCTTCACCTTCCCGAAGCTGCCGCTCTCGCCGGCTGCCGGAGCCCAAGAAGCGGCTTCTTCGCGCAAAGACGATTGCGCCGCTCACAGTGCTCTCCTTAGCGCGGCTTCTGCCGAAAGACGCCCGGCAGCGGCTCTTACCTCCGGAGAGCATCCTACCTTCGTCTTTCGCGTCTTTTGTAGTCTACATCTTAGCAAAACGCTTTCCCACTATGTCTGGCTAGGAAAAACTGTGCCAGCACAGAAAACATCTCCCATCGTGTTCTAGAAGTTGCACGGATGTCTGCCAAGTGTTTGGCAGGAAGAAAAGAAAAGTTGTCCAAAACAGCTTCCAATCGAATGTTCCTGTGATTGGAAAAGTCAGGAGAGTGCAAAGGTACTGTTTTCTATCAGTTGGCAAGGTGCGCACACAATCCCAGTGTTGTACAGCTTGCTTCTTCACCTTCCCGAAGCTGCCGCTCTCGCCGGCTGCCGGAGCCCAAGAAGCGGCTTCTTCGCGCAAAGACGATTGTGCCGCTCACAGTGCTCTCCTTAGCGCGGCTTCTGCCGAAAGACGCCCGGCAGCGGCTCTTACCTCCGGAGAGCATCCTACCTTCGTCTTTAGCTCCTCTTCTCATCTACCTCACGGCAAAAAGCTTTCCCACTATGTCTGGCTAGGAAAAACTGTGCCAGCACAGAAAACATCTCCCATCGTGTTCTAGAAGTTGCACGGATGTCTGCCAAGTGTTTGGCAGGAAGAAAAGAAAAGTTGTCCAAAACAGCTTCCAATCGAATGTTCCTGTGATTGGAAAAGTCAGGAGAGTGCAAAGGTACTGTTTTCTATCAGTTGGCAAGGTGCGCACACAATCCCAGTGTTGTACAGCTTGCTTCTTCACCTTCCCGAAGCTGCCGCTCTCGCCGGCTGCCGGAGCCCAAGAAGCGGCTTCTTCGCGCAAAGACGATTGCGCCGCTCACAGTGCTCTCCTTAGCGCGGCTTCTGCCGAAAGACGCCCGGCAGCGGCTCTTACCTCCGGAGAGCATCCTACCTTCGTCTTTCGCGTCTTTTGTAGTCTACATCTTAGCAAAACGCTTTCCCACTATGTCTGGCTAGGAAAAACTGTGCCAGCACAGAAAACATCTCCCATCGTGTTCTAGATGTTGCACGGATGTCTGCCAAGTGTTTGGCAGGAAGAAAAGAAAAGTTGTCCAAAACAGCTTCCAATCGAATGTTCCTGTGATTGGAAAAGTCAGGAGAGTGCAAAGGTACTGTTTTCTATCAGTTGGCAAGGTGCGCACACAATCCCAGTGTTGTACAGCTTGCTTCTTCACCTTCCCGAAGCTGCCGCTCTCGCCGGCTGCCGGAGCCCAAGAAGCGGCTTCTTCGCGCAAAGACGATTGCGCCGCTCACAGTGCTCTCCTTAGCGCGGCTTCTGCCGAAAGACGCTCGGCAGCGGCTCTTACCTCCGGAGAGCATCCTACCTTCGTCTTTAGCTCCTCTTCTCATCTACACCTCGGCAAAAAGCTTTTCCACTATGTCTGGCTAGGAAAAACTGTGCCAGCACAGAAAACATCTCCCATCGTGTTCTAGAAGTTGCACGGATGTCTGCCAAGTGTTTGGCAGGAAGAAAAGAAAAGTTGTCCAAAACAGCTTCCAATCGAATGTTCCTGTGATTGGAAAAGTCAGGAGAGTGCAAAGGTACTGTTTTCTATCAGTTGGCAAGGTGCGCACACAATCCCAGTGTTGTACAGCTTGCTTCTTCACCTTCCCGAAGCTGCCGCTCTCGCCGGCTGCCGGAGCCCAAGAAGCGGCTTCTTCGCGCAAAGACGATTGCGCCGCTCACAGTGCTCTCCTTAGCGCGGCTTCTGCCGAAAGACGCTCGGCAGCAGCTCTTACCTCCGGAGAGCATCCTACCTTCCTCTTTAGCTCCTCTTCTCATCTACACCTCGGCAAAAAGCTTTCCCACTATGTCTGGCTAGGAAAAACTGTGCCAGCACAGAAAACATCTCCCATCGTGTTCTAGAAGTTGCACGGATGTCTGCCAAGTGTTTGGCAGGAAGAAAAGAAAAGTTGTCCAAAACAGCTTCCAATCGAATGTTCCTGTGATTGGAAAAGTCAGGAGAGTGCAAAGGTACTGTTTTCTATCAGTTGGCAAGGTGCGCACACAATCCCAGTGTTGTACAGCTTGCTTCTTCACCTTCCCGAAGCAGCCGCTCTCGCCGGCTGCCGGAGCCGAAAAAGCGGCTTCTTCGCGCAAAGACGATTGTGCCGCTCACAGTGCTCTCCTTAGCGCGGCTTCTGCCGAAAGACGCCCGGCAGCGGCTCTTACCTCCGGAGAGCATCCCACCTTCGTCTTTCGCGTCTTTTGTAGTCTACACCTTAGCAAAACGCTTTTCCACTATGTCTGGCTAGGAAAAACTGTGCCAGCACAGAAAACATCTCCCATCGTGTTCTAGAAGTTGCACGGATGTCTGTCAAGTGTTTGGCAGGAAGAAAAGAAAAGTTGTCCAAAACAGCTTCCAATCGAATGTTCCTGTGATTGGAAAAGTCAGGAGAGTGCAAAGGTACTGTTTTCTATCAGTTGGCAAGGTGCGCACACAATCCCAGTGTTGTACAGCTTGCTTCTTCACCTTCCCGAAGCTGCCGCTCTCGCCGGCTGCCGGAGCCCAAGAAGCGGCTTCTTCGCGCAAAGACGATTGTGCCGCTCACAGTGCTCTCCTTAGCGCGGCTTCTGCCGAAAGACGCCCGGCAGCGGCTCTTACCTCCGGAGAGCATCCTACCTTCCTCTTTAGCTCCTCTTCTCATCTACACCTCGGCAAAAAGCTTTCCCACTATGTCTGGCTAGGAAAAACTGTGCCAGCACAGAAAACATCTCCCATCGTGTTCTAGAAGTTGCAGAGATGTCTGCCAAGTGTTTGGCAGGAAGAAAAGAAAAGTTGTCCAAAACAGCTTCCAATCGAATGTTCCTGTGATTGGAAAAGTCAGGAGAGTGCAAAGGTACTGTTTTCTATCAGTTGGCAAGGTGCGCACACAATCCCAGTGTTGTACAGCTTGCTTCTTCACCTTCCCGAAGCTGCCGCTCTCGCCGGCTGCCGGAGCCCAAGAAGCGGCTTCTTCGCGCAAAGACGATTGTGCCGCTCACAGTGCTCTCCTTAGCGCGGCTTCTGCCGAAAGACGCCCGGCAGCGGCTCTTACCTCCGGAGAGCATCCTACCTTCGTCTTTAGCTCCTCTTCTCATCTACCTCACGGCAAAAAGCTTTCCCACTATGTCTGGCTAGGAAAAACTGTGCCAGCACAGAAAACATCTCCCATCGTGTTCTAGAAGTTGCACGGATGTCTGCCAAGTGTTTGGCAGGAAGAAAAGAAAAGTTGTCCAAAACAGCTTCCAATCGAATGTTCCTGTGATTGGAAAAGTCAGGAGAGTGCAAAGGTACTGTTTTCTATCAGTTGGCAAGGTGCGCACACAATCCCAGTGTTGTACAGCTTGCTTCTTCACCTTCCCGAAGCTGCCGCTCTCGCCGGCTGCCGGAGCCCAAGAAGCGGCTTCTTCGCGCAAAGACGATTGCGCCGCTCACAGTGCTCTCCTTAGCGCGGCTTCTGCCGAAAGACGCCCGGCAGCGGCTCTTACCTCCGGAGAGCATCCTACCTTCGTCTTTCGCGTCTTTTGTAGTCTACATCTTAGCAAAACGCTTTCCCACTATGTCTGGCTAGGAAAAACTGTGCCAGCACAGAAAACATCTCCCATCGTGTTCTAGAAGTTGCACGGATGTCTGCCAAGTGTTTGGCAGGAAGAAAAGAAAAGTTGTCCAAAACAGCTTCCAATCGAATGTTCCTGTGATTGGAAAAGTCAGGAGAGTGCAAAGGTACTGTTTTCTATCAGTTGGCAAGGTGCGCACACAATCCCAGTGTTGTACAGCTTGCTTCTTCACCTTCCCGAAGCTGCCGCTCTCGCCGGCTGCCGGAGCCCAAGAAGCGGCTTCTTCGCGCAAAGACGATTGCGCCGCTCACAGTGCTCTCCTTAGCGCGGCTTCTGCCGAAAGACGCTCGGCAGCGGCTCTTACCTCCGGAGAGCATCCTACCTTCGTCTTTAGCTCCTCTTCTCATCTACACCTCGGCAAAAAGCTTTTCCACTATGTCTGGCTAGGAAAAACTGTGCCAGCACAGAAAACATCTCCCATCGTGTTCTAGAAGTTGCACGGATGTCTGCCAAGTGTTTGGCAGGAAGAAAAGAAAAGTTGTCCAAAACAGCTTCCAATCGAATGTTCCTGTGATTGGAAAAGTCAGGAGAGTGCAAAGGTACTGTTTTCTATCAGTTGGCAAGGTGCGCACACAATCCCAGTGTTGTACAGCTTGCTTCTTCACCTTCCCGAAGCTGCCGCTCTCGCCGGCTGCCGGAGCCCAAGAAGCGGCTTCTTCGCGCAAAGACGATTGCGCCGCTCACAGTGCTCTCCTTAGCGCGGCTTCTGCCGAAAGACGCTCGGCAGCAGCTCTTACCTCCGGAGAGCATCCTACCTTCCTCTTTAGCTCCTCTTCTCATCTACACCTCGGCAAAAAGCTTTCCCACTATGTCTGGCTAGGAAAAACTGTGCCAGCACAGAAAACATCTCCCATCGTGTTCTAGAAGTTGCACGGATGTCTGCCAAGTGTTTGGCAGGAAGAAAAGAAAAGTTGTCCAAAACAGCTTCCAATCGAATGTTCCTGTGATTGGAAAAGTCAGGAGAGTGCAAAGGTACTGTTTTCTATCAGTTGGCAAGGTGCGCACACAATCCCAGTGTTGTACAGCTTGCTTCTTCACCTTCCCGAAGCTGCCGCTCTCGCCGGCTCCCGAAGCCCAAGAAGCGGCTTCTTCGCGCAAAGACGATTGCGCCGCTCACAGTGCTCTCCTTAGCGCGGCTTCTGCCGAAAGACGCCCGGCAGCGGCTCTTACCTCCGGAGAGCATCCTACCTTCGTCTTTCGCGTCTTTTGTCGTCTACATCTTAGCAAAACGCTTTCCCACTGTGTCTGGCTAGGAAAAACTGTGCCAGCACAGAAAACATCTCCCATCGTGTTCTAGAAGTTGCACGGATGTCTGCCAAATGTTTGGCAGGAAGAAAAGAAAAGTTGTCCAAAACAGCTTCCAATCGAATTTTCCTGTGATTGGAAAAGTTAGGAGAGTGCAAAGGTACTGTTTTCTATCAGTTGGCAAGGTGCGCACACAATCCCAGCGTTGTACAGCTTGCTTCTTCACCTTCCCGAATCTGCCGCTCTCGCCCGCTCCCGGAGCCGAAAAAGCGGCTTCTTCGAGCAAAGACGATTGCGCCGCTCACAGTGCTCTCCTTAGCGCGGCTTCTGCCGAAAGACGCCCGGCAGCGGCTCTTTCCTCCGGAGAGCATCCTACCTTCGTCTTTCGCATCTTTTGTAGTCTACATCTTAGCAAAACGCTTTCCCACTATGTCTGGCTAGGAAAAACTGTGCCAGCACAGAAAACATCTCCCATCGTGTTCTAGAAGTTGCACGGATGTCTGCCAAGTGTTTGGCAGGAAGAAAAGAAAAGTTGTCCAAAACAGCTTCCAATCGAATGTTCCTGTGATTGGAAAAGTCAGGAGAGTGCAAAGGTACTGTTTTCTATCAGTTGGCAAGGTGCGCACACAATCCCAGTGTTGTACAGCTTGCTTCTTCACCTTCCCGAAGCTGCCGCTCTCGCCGGCTGCCGGAGCCCAAGAAGCGGCTTCTTCGCGCAAAGACGATTGTGCCGCTCACAGTGCTCTCCTTAGCGCGGCTTCTGCCGAAAGACGCCCGGCAGCGGTTCTTACCTCCGGAGAGCAACCTACCTTCCTCTTTAGCTCCTCTTCTCATCTACACCTCGGCAAAAAGCTTTTCCACTATGTCTGGCTAGGAAAAACTGTGCCAGCACAGAAAACATCTCCCATCGTGTTCTAGAAGTTGCAGAGATGTCTGCCAAGTGTTTGGCAGGAAGAAAAGAAAAGTTGTCCAAAACAGCTTCCAATCGAATGTTCCTGTGGTTGGAAAAGTCAGGAGAGTGCAAAGGTACTGTTTTCTATCAGTTGGCAAGGTGCGCACACAATCCCAGTGTTGTACAGCTTGCTTCTTCACCTTCCCGAAGCTGCCGCTCTCGCCGGCTGCCGGAGCCCAAGAAGCGGCTTCTTCGCGCAAAGACGATTGTGCCGCTCACAGTGCTCTCCTTAGCGCGGCTTCTGCCGAAAGACGCTCGGCAGCGGCTCTTACCTCCGGAGAGCATCCTACCTTCCTCTTTAGCTCCTCTTCTCATCTACACCTCGGCAAAAAGCTTTTCCACTATGTCTGGCTAGGAAAAACTGTGCCAGCACAGAAAACATCTCCCATCGTGTTCTAGAAGTTGCACGGATGTCTGCCAAGTGTTTGGCAGGAAGAAAAGAAAAGTTGTCCAAAACAGCTTCCAATCGAATGTTCCTGTGATTGGAAAAGTCAGGAGAGTGCAAAGGTACTGTTTTCTATCAGTTGGCAAGGTGCGCACACAATCCCAGTGTTGTACAGCTTGCTTCTTCACCTTCCCGAAGCTGCCGCTCTCGCCGGCTGCCGGAGCCGAAAAAGCGGCTTCTTCGCGCAAAGACGATTGCGCCGCTCACAGTGCTCTCCTTAGCGCGGCTTCTGCCGAAAGACGCTCGGCAGCGGCTCTTTCCTCCGGAGAGCATCCTATCTTCGTCTTTCGCGTCTTTTGTAGTCTACATCTTAGCAAAACGCTTTCCCACTATGTCTGGCTAGGAAAAACTGTGCCAGCACAGAAAACATCTCCCATCGTGTTCTAGAAGTTGCAGAGATGTCTGCCAAGTGTTTGGCAGGAAGAAAAGAAAAGTTGTCCAAAACAGCTTCCAATCGAATGTTCCTGTGATTGGAAAAGTCAGGAGAGTGCAAAGGTACTGTTTTCTATCAGTTGGCAAGGTGCGCACACAATCCCAGTGTTGTACAGCTTGCTTCTTCACCTTCCCGAAGCTGCCGCTCTCGCCGGCTGCCGGAGCCCAAGAAGCGGCTTCTTCGCGCAAAGACGATTGCGCCGCTCACAGTGCTCTCCTTAGCGCGGCTTCTGCCGAAAGACGCTCGGCAGCGGCTCTTACCTCCGGAGAGCATCCTACCTTCGTCTTTAGCTCCTCTTCTCATCTACACCTCGGCAAAAAGCTTTTCCACTATGTCTGGCTAGGAAAAACTGTGCCAGCACAGAAAACATCTCCCATCGTGTTCTAGAAGTTGCACGGATGTCTGCCAAGTGTTTGGCAGGAAGAAAAGAAAAGTTGTCCAAAACAGCTTCCAATCGAATGTTCCTGTGATTGGAAAAGTCAGGAGAGTGCAAAGGTACTGTTTTCTATCAGTTGGCAAGGTGCGCACACAATCCCAGTGTTGTACAGCTTGCTTCTTCACCTTCCCGAAGCTGCCGCTCTCGCCGGCTGCCGGAGCCCAAGAAGCGGCTTCTTCGCGCAAAGACGATTGCGCCGCTCACAGTGCTCTCCTTAGCGCGGCTTCTGCCGAAAGACGCTCGGCAGCGGCTCTTACCTCCGGAGAGCATCCTACCTTCCTCTTTAGCTCCTCTTCTCATCTACACCTCGGCAAAAAGCTTTCCCACTATGTCTGGCTAGGAAAAACTGTGCCAGCACAGAAAACATCTCCCATCGTGTTCTAGATGTTGCACGGATGTCTGCCAAGTGTTTGGCAGGAAGAAAAGAAAAGTTGTCCAAAACAGCTTCCAATCGAATGTTCCTGTGATTGGAAAAGTCAGGAGAGTGCAAAGGTACTGTTTTCTATCAGTTGGCAAGGTGCGCACACAATCCCAGTGTTGTACAGCTTGCTTCTTCACCTTCCCGAAGCTGCCGCTCTCGCCGGCTCCCGAAGCCCAAGAAGCGGCTTCTTCGCGCAAAGACGATTGCGCCGCTCACAGTGCTCTCCTTAGCGCGGCTTCTGCCGAAAGACGCCCGGCAGCGGCTCTTACCTCCGGAGAGCATCCTACCTTCGTCTTTCGCGTCTTTTGTCGTCTACATCTTAGCAAAACGCTTTCCCACTGTGTCTGGCTAGGAAAAACTGTGCCAGCACAGAAAACATCTCCCATCGTGTTCTAGAAGTTGCACGGATGTCTGCCAAATGTTTGGCAGGAAGAAAAGAAAAGTTGTCCAAAACAGCTTCCAATCGAATGTTCCTGTGATTGGAAAAGTTAGGAGAGTGCAAAGGTACTGTTTTCTATCAGTTGGCAAGGTGCGCACACAATCCCAGTGTTGTACAGCTTGCTTCTTCACCTTCCCGAAGCTGCCGCTCTCGCCGGCTCCCGGAGCCGAAAAAGCGGCTTCTTCGCGCAAAGACGATTGCGCCGCTCACAGTGCTCTCCTTAGCGCGGCTTCTGCCGAAAGACGCCCGGCAGCGGCTCTTTCCTCCGGAGAGCATCCTACCTTCGTCTTTCGCGTCTTTTGTAGTCTACATCTTAGCAAAACGCTTTCCCACTATGTCTGGCTAGGAAAAACTGTGCCAGCACAGAAAACATCTCCCATCGTGTTCTAGAAGTTGCACGGATGTCTGCCAAGTGTTTGGCAGGAAGAAAAGAAAAGTTGTCCAAAACAGCTTCCAATCGAATGTTCCTGTGATTGGAAAAGTCAGGAGAGTGCAAAGGTACTGTTTTCTATCAGTTGGCAAGGTGCGCACACAATCCCAGTGTTGTACAGCTTGCTTCTTCACCTTCCCGAAGCTGCCGCTCTCGCCGGCTGCCGGAGCCCAAGAAGCGGCTTCTTCGCGCAAAGACGATTGCGCCGCTCACAGTGCTCTCCTTAGCGCGGCTTCTGCCGAAAGACGCCCGGCAGCGGCTCTTACCTCCGGAGAGCATCCTACCTTCGTCTTTAGCTCCTCTTCTCATCTACACCTCGGCAAAAAGCTTTTCCACTATGTCTGGCTAGGAAAAACTGTGCCAGCACAGAAAACATCTCCCATCGTGTTCTAGAAGTTGCACGGATGTCTGCCAAGTGTTTGGCAGGAAGAAAAGAAAAGTTGTCCAAAACAGCTTCCAATCGAATGTTCCTGTGATTGGAAAAGTCAGGAGAGTGCAAAGGTACTGTTTTCTATCAGTTGGCAAGGTGCGCACACAATCCCAGTGTTGTACAGCTTGCTTCTTCACCTTCCCGAAGCTGCCGCTCTCGCCGGCTGCCGGAGCCGAAAAAGCGGCTTCTTCGCGCAAAGACAATTGCGCCGCTCACAGTGCTCTCCTTAGCGCGGCTTCTGCCGAAAGACGCTCGGCAGCGGCTCTTTCCTCCGGAGAGCATCCTATCTTCGTCTTTCGCGTCTTTTGTAGTCTACATCTTAGCAAAACGCTTTCCCACTATGTCTGGCTAGGAAAAACTGTGCCAGCACAGAAAACATCTCCCATCGTGTTCTAGAAGTTGCAGAGATGTCTGCCAAGTGTTTGGCAGGAAGAAAAGAAAAGTTGTCCAAAACAGCTTCCAATCGAATGTTCCTGTGATTGGAAAAGTCAGGAGAGTGCAAAGGTACTGTTTTCTATCAGTTGGCAAGGTGCGCACACAATCCCAGTGTTGTACAGCTTGCTTCTTCACCTTCCCGAAGCTGCCGCTCTCGCCGGCTGCCGGAGCCCAAGAAGCGGCTTCTTCGCGCAAAGACGATTGTGCCGCTCACAGTGCTCTCCTTAGCGCGGCTTCTGCCGAAAGACGCCCGGCAGCGGCTCTTACCTCCGGAGAGCATCCTACCTTCCTCTTTAGTTCCTCTTCTCATCTACCTCACGGCAAAAAGCTTTCCCACTATGTCTGGCTAGGAAAAACTGTGCCAGCACAGAAAACATCTCCCATCGTGTTCTAGAAGTTGCACGGATGTCTGCCAAGTGTTTGGCAGGAAGAAAAGAAAAGTTGTCCAAAACAGCTTCCAATCGAATGTTCCTGTGATTGGAAAAGTCAGGAGAGTGCAAAGGTACTGTTTTCTATCAGTTGGCAAGGTGCGCACACAATCCCAGTGTTGTACAGCTTGCTTCTTCACCTTCCCGAAGCTGCCGCTCTCGCCGGCTGCCGGAGCCGAAAAAGCGGCTTCTTCGCGCAAAGACGATTGTGCCGCTCACAGTGCTCTCCTTAGCGCGGCTTCTGCCGAAAGACGCCCGGCAGCGGCTCTTACCTCCGGAGAGCATCCCACCTTCGTCTTTCGCGTCTTTTGTAGTCTACATCTTAGCAAAACGCTTTTCCACTATGTCTGGCTAGGAAAAACTGTGCCAGCACAGAAAACATCTCCCATCGTGTTCTAGAAGTTGCAGAGATGTCTGCCAAGTGTTTGGCAGGAAGAAAAGAAAAGTTGTCCAAAACAGCTTCCAATCGAATGTTCCTGTGATTAGAAAAGTCAGGAGAGTGCAAAGGTACTGTTTTCTATCAGTTGGCAAGGTGCGCACACAATCCCAGTGTTGTACAGCTTGCTTCTTCACCTTCCCGAAGCTGCCGCTCTCGCCGGCTGCCGGAGCCCAAGAAGCGGCTTCTTCGCGCAAAGACGATTGTGCCGCTCACAGTGCTCTCCTTAGCGCGGCTTCTGCCGAAAGACGCCCGGCAGCGGTTCTTACCTCCGGAGAGCAACCTACCTTCCTCTTTAGCTCCTCTTCTCATCTACACCTCGGCAAAAAGCTTTTCCACTATGTCTGGCTAGGAAAAACTGTGCCAGCACAGAAAACATCTCCCATCGTGTTCTAGAAGTTGCAGAGATGTCTGCCAAGTGTTTGGCAGGAAGAAAAGAAAAGTTGTCCAAAACAGCTTCCAATCGAATGTTCCTGTGGTTGGAAAAGTCAGGAGAGTGCAAAGGTACTGTTTTCTATCAGTTGGCAAGGTGCGCACACAATCCCAGTGTTGTACAGCTTGCTTCTTCACCTTCCCGAAGCTGCCGCTCTCGCCGGCTGCCGGAGCCCAAGAAGCGGCTTCTTCGCGCAAAGACGATTGTGCCGCTCACAGTGCTCTCCTTAGCGCGGCTTCTGCCGAAAGACGCTCGGCAGCGGCTCTTACCTCCGGAGAGCATCCTACCTTCCTCTTTAGCTCCTCTTCTCATCTACACCTCGGCAAAAAGCTTTTCCACTATGTCTGGCTAGGAAAAACTGTGCCAGCACAGAAAACATCTCCCATCGTGTTCTAGAAGTTGCACGGATGTCTGCCAAGTGTTTGGCAGGAAGAAAAGAAAAGTTGTCCAAAACAGCTTCCAATCGAATGTTCCTGTGATTGGAAAAGTCAGGAGAGTGCAAAGGTACTGTTTTCTATCAGTTGGCAAGGTGCGCACACAATCCCAGTGTTGTACAGCTTGCTTCTTCACCTTCCCGAAGCTGCCGCTCTCGCCGGCTGCCGGAGCCGAAAAAGCGGCTTCTTCGCGCAAAGACGATTGCGCCGCTCACAGTGCTCTCCTTAGCGCGGCTTCTGCCGAAAGACGCTCGGCAGCGGCTCTTTCCTCCGGAGAGCATCCTATCTTCGTCTTTCGCGTCTTTTGTAGTCTACATCTTAGCAAAACGCTTTCCCACTATGTCTGGCTAGGAAAAACTGTGCCAGCACAGAAAACATCTCCCATCGTGTTCTAGAAGTTGCAGAGATGTCTGCCAAGTGTTTGGCAGGAAGAAAAGAAAAGTTGTCCAAAACAGCTTCCAATCGAATGTTCCTGTGATTGGAAAAGTCAGGAGAGTGCAAAGGTACTGTTTTCTATCAGTTGGCAAGGTGCGCACACAATCCCAGTGTTGTACAGCTTGCTTCTTCACCTTCCCGAAGCTGCCGCTCTCGCCGGCTGCCGGAGCCCAAGAAGCGGCTTCTTCGCGCAAAGACGATTGCGCCGCTCACAGTGCTCTCCTTAGCGCGGCTTCTGCCGAAAGACGCTCGGCAGCGGCTCTTACCTCCGGAGAGCATCCTACCTTCGTCTTTAGCTCCTCTTCTCATCTACACCTCGGCAAAAAGCTTTTCCACTATGTCTGGCTAGGAAAAACTGTGCCAGCACAGAAAACATCTCCCATCGTGTTCTAGAAGTTGCACGGATGTCTGCCAAGTGTTTGGCAGGAAGAAAAGAAAAGTTGTCCAAAACAGCTTCCAATCGAATGTTCCTGTGATTGGAAAAGTCAGGAGAGTGCAAAGGTACTGTTTTCTATCAGTTGGCAAGGTGCGCACACAATCCCAGTGTTGTACAGCTTGCTTCTTCACCTTCCCGAAGCTGCCGCTCTCGCCGGCTGCCGGAGCCCAAGAAGCGGCTTCTTCGCGCAAAGACGATTGCGCCGCTCACAGTGCTCTCCTTAGCGCGGCTTCTGCCGAAAGACGCTCGGCAGCGGCTCTTACCTCCGGAGAGCATCCTACCTTCCTCTTTAGCTCCTCTTCTCATCTACACCTCGGCAAAAAGCTTTTCCACTATGTCTGGCTAGGAAAAACTGTGCCAGCACAGAAAACATCTCCCATCGTGTTCTAGAAGTTGCACGGATGTCTGCCAAGTGTTTGGCAGGAAGAAAAGAAAAGTTGTCCAAAACAGCTTCCAATCGAATGTTCCTGTGATTGGAAAAGTCAGGAGAGTGCAAAGGTACTGTTTTCTATCAGTTGGCAAGGTGCGCACACAATCCCAGCGTTGTACAGCTTGCTTCTTCACCTTCCCGAAGCTGCCGCTCTCGCCGGCTCCCGAAGCCCAAGAAGCGGCTTCTTCGCGCAAAGACGATTGCGCCGCTCACAGTGCTCTCCTTAGCGCGGCTTCTGCCGAAAGACGCCCGGCAGCGGCTCTTACCTCCGGAGAGCATCCTACCTTCGTCTTTCGCGTCTTTTGTCGTCTACATCTTAGCAAAACGCTTTCCCACTGTGTCTGGCTAGGAAAAACTGTGCCAGCACAGAAAACATCTCCCATCGTGTTCTAGAAGTTGCACGGATGTCTGCCAAATGTTTGGCAGGAAGAAAAGAAAAGTTGTCCAAAACAGCTTCCAATCGAATGTTCCTGTGATTGGAAAAGTTAGGAGAGTGCAAAGGTACTGTTTTCTATCAGTTGGCAAGGTGCGCACACAATCCCAGTGTTGTACAGCTTGCTTCTTCACCTTCCCGAAGCTGCCGCTCTCGCCGGCTCCCGGAGCCGAAAAAGCGGCTTCTTCGTGCAAAGACGATTGCGCCGCTCACAGTGCTCTCCTTAGCGCGGCTTCTGCCGAAAGACGCCCGGCAGCGGCTCTTTCCTCCGGAGAGCATCCTACCTTCGTCTTTCGCGTCTTTTGTAGTCTACATCTTAGCAAAACGCTTTCCCACTATGTCTGGCTAGGAAAAACTGTGCCAGCACAGAAAACATCTCCCATCGTGTTCTAGAAGTTGCAGAGATGTCTGCCAAGTGTTTGGCAGGAAGAAAAGAAAAGTTGTCCAAAACAGCTTCCAATCGAATGTTCCTGTGATTGGAAAAGTCAGGAGAGTGCAAAGGTACTGTTTTCTATCAGTTGGCAAGGTGCGCACACAATCCCAGTGTTGTACAGCTTGCTTCTTCACCTTCCCGAAGCTGCCGCTCTCGCCGGCTGCCGGAGCCCAAGAAGCGGCTTCTTCGCGCAAAGACGATTGCGCCGCTCACAGTGCTCTCCTTAGCGCGGCTTCTGCCGAAAGACGCCCGGCAGCGGCTCTTACCTCCGGAGAGCATCCTACCTTCGTCTTTAGCTCCTCTTCTCATCTACACCTCGGCAAAAAGCTTTTCCACTATGTCTGGCTAGGAAAAACTGTGCCAGCACAGAAAACATCTCCCATCGTGTTCTAGAAGTTGCACGGATGTCTGCCAAGTGTTTGGCAGGAAGAAAAGAAAAGTTGTCCAAAACAGCTTCCAATCGAATGTTCCTGTGATTGGAAAAGTCAGGAGAGTGCAAAGGTACTGTTTTCTATCAGTTGGCAAGGTGCGCACACAATCCCAGTGTTGTACAGCTTGCTTCTTCACCTTCCCGAAGCTGCCGCTCTCGCCGGCTGCCGGAGCCGAAAAAGCGGCTTCTTCGCGCAAAGACGATTGCGCCGCTCACAGTGCTCTCCTTAGCGCGGCTTCTGCCGAAAGACGCTCGGCAGCGGCTCTTTCCTCCGGAGAGCATCCTATCTTCGTCTTTCGCGTCTTTTGTAGTCTACATCTTAGCAAAACGCTTTCCCACTATGTCTGGCTAGGAAAAACTGTGCCAGCACAGAAAACATCTCCCATCGTGTTCTAGAAGTTGCAGAGATGTCTGCCAAGTGTTTGGCAGGAAGAAAAGAAAAGTTGTCCAAAACAGCTTCCAATCGAATGTTCCTGTGATTGGAAAAGTCAGGAGAGTGCAAAGGTACTGTTTTCTATCAGTTGGCAAGGTGCGCACACAATCCCAGTGTTGTACAGCTTGCTTCTTCACCTTCCCGAAGCTGCCGCTCTCGCCGGCTGCCGGAGCCCAAGAAGCGACTTCTTCGCGCAAAGACGATTGTGCCGCTCACAGTGCTCTCCTTAGCGCGGCTTCTGCCGAAAGACGCCCGGCAGCGGCTCTTACCTCCGGAGAGCATCCTACCTTCCTCTTTAGTTCCTCTTCTCATCTACCTCACGGCAAAAAGCTTTCCCACTATGTCTGGCTAGGAAAAACTGTGCCAGCACAGAAAACATCTCCCATCGTGTTCTAGAAGTTGCACGGATGTCTGCCAAATGTTTGGCAGGAAGAAAAGAAAAGTTGTCCAAAACAGCTTCCAATCGAATGTTCCTGTGATTGGAAAAGTCAGGAGAGTGCAAAGGTACTGTTTTCTATCAGTTGGCAAGGTGCGCACACAATCCCAGTGTTGTACAGCTTGCTTCTTCACCTTCCCGAAGCTGCCGCTCTCGCCGGCTGCCGGAGCCGAAAAAGCGGCTTCTTCGCGCAAAGACGATTGTGCCGCTCACAGTGCTCTCCTTAGCGCGGCTTCTGCCGAAAGACGCCCGGCAGCGGCTCTTACCTCCGGAGAGCATCCCACCTTCGTCTTTCGCGTCTTTTGTAGTCTACATCTTAGCAAAACGCTTTTCCACTATGTCTGGCTAGGAAAAACTGTGCCAGCACAGAAAACATCTCCCATCGTGTTCTAGAAGTTGCAGAGATGTCTGCCAAGTGTTTGGCAGGAAGAAAAGAAAAGTTGTCCAAAACAGCTTCCAATCGAATGTTCCTGTGATTGGAAAAGTCAGGAGAGTGCAAAGGTACTGTTTTCTATCAGTTGGCAAGGTGCGCACACAATCCCAGTGTTGTACAGCTTGCTTCTTCACCTTCCCGAAGCTGCCGCTCTCGCCGGCTGCCGGAGCCCAAGAAGCGGCTTCTTCGCGCAAAGACGATTGTGCCGCTCACAGTGCTCTCCTTAGCGCGGCTTCTGCCGAAAGACGCCCGGCAGCGGTTCTTACCTCCGGAGAGCAACCTACCTTCCTCTTTAGCTCCTCTTCTCATCTACACCTCGGCAAAAAGCTTTTCCACTATGTCTGGCTAGGAAAAACTGTGCCAGCACAGAAAACATCTCCCATCGTGTTCTAGAAGTTGCAGAGATGTCTGCCAAGTGTTTGGCAGGAAGAAAAGAAAAGTTGTCCAAAACAGCTTCCAATCGAATGTTCCTGTGATTGGAAAAGTCAGGAGAGTGCAAAGGTACTGTTTTCTATCAGTTGGCAAGGTGCGCACACAATCCCAGTGTTGTACAGCTTGCTTCTTCACCTTCCCGAAGCTGCCGCTCTCGCCGGCTGCCGGAGCCGAAAAAGCGGCTTCTTCGCGCAAAGACGATTGTGCCGCTCACAGTGCTCTCCTTAGCGCGGCTTCTGCCGAAAGACGCCCGGCAGCGGCTCTTACCTCCGGAGAGCATCCCACCTTCGTCTTTCGCGTCTTTTGTAGTCTACATCTTAGCAAAACGCTTTTCCACTATGTCTGGCTAGGAAAAACTGTGCCAGCACAGAAAACATCTCCCATCGTGTTCTAGAAGTTGCAGAGATGTCTGCCAAGTGTTTGGCAGGAAGAAAAGAAAAGTTGTCCAAAACAGCTTCCAATCGAATGTTCCTGTGATTGGAAAAGTCAGGAGAGTGCAAAGGTACTGTTTTCTATCAGTTGGCAAGGTGCGCACACAATCCCAGTGTTGTACAGCTTGCTTCTTCACCTTCCCGAAGCTGCCGCTCTCGCCGGCTGCCGGAGCCCAAGAAGCGGCTTCTTCGCGCAAAGACGATTGTGCCGCTCACAGTGCTCTCCTTAGCGCGGCTTCTGCCGAAAGACGCCCGGCAGCGGTTCTTACCTCCGGAGAGCAACCTACCTTCCTCTTTAGCTCCTCTTCTCATCTACACCTCGGCAAAAAGCTTTTCCACTATGTCTGGCTAGGAAAAACTGTGCCAGCACAGAAAACATCTCCCATCGTGTTCTAGAAGTTGCAGAGATGTCTGCCAAGTGTTTGGCAGGAAGAAAAGAAAAGTTGTCCAAAACAGCTTCCAATCGAATGTTCCTGTGGTTGGAAAAGTCAGGAGAGTGCAAAGGTACTGTTTTCTATCAGTTGGCAAGGTGCGCACACAATCCCAGTGTTGTACAGCTTGCTTCTTCACCTTCCCGAAGCTGCCGCTCTCGCCGGCTGCCGGAGCCCAAGAAGCGGCTTCTTCGCGCAAAGACGATTGTGCCGCTCACAGTGCTCTCCTTAGCGCGGCTTCTGCCGAAAGACGCTCGGCAGCGGCTCTTACCTCCGGAGAGCATCCTACCTTCCTCTTTAGCTCCTCTTCTCATCTACACCTCGGCAAAAAGCTTTTCCACTATGTCTGGCTAGGAAAAACTGTGCCAGCACAGAAAACATCTCCCATCGTGTTCTAGAAGTTGCACGGATGTCTGCCAAGTGTTTGGCAGGAAGAAAAGAAAAGTTGTCCAAAACAGCTTCCAATCGAATGTTCCTGTGATTGGAAAAGTCAGGAGAGTGCAAAGGTACTGTTTTCTATCAGTTGGCAAGGTGCGCACACAATCCCAGTGTTGTACAGCTTGCTTCTTCACCTTCCCGAAGCTGCCGCTCTCGCCGGCTGCCGGAGCCGAAAAAGCGGCTTCTTCGCGCAAAGACGATTGCGCCGCTCACAGTGCTCTCCTTAGCGCGGCTTCTGCCGAAAGACGCTCGGCAGCGGCTCTTTCCTCCGGAGAGCATCCTATCTTCGTCTTTCGCGTCTTTTGTAGTCTACATCTTAGCAAAACGCTTTCCCACTATGTCTGGCTAGGAAAAACTGTGCCAGCACAGAAAACATCTCCCATCGTGTTCTAGAAGTTGCACGGATGTCTGCCAAGTGTTTGGCAGGAAGAAAAGAAAAGTTGTCCAAAACAGCTTCCAATCGAATGTTCCTGTGATTGGAAAAGTCAGGAGAGTGCAAAGGTACTGTTTTCTATCAGTTGGCAAGGTGCGCACACAATCCCAGTGTTGTACAGCTTGCTTCTTCACCTTCCCGAAGCTGCCGCTCTCGCCGGCTGCCGGAGCCGAAAAAGCGGCTTCTTCGCGCAAAGACGATTGTGCCGCTCACAGTGCTCTCCTTAGCGCGGCTTCTGCCGAAAGACGCTCGGCAGCGGCTCTTACCTCCGGAGAGCATCCTACCTTCCTCTTTAGCTCCTCTTCTCATCTACACCTCGGCAAAAAGCTTTCCCACTATGTCTGGCTAGGAAAAACTGTGCCAGCACAGAAAACATCTCCCATCGTGTTCTAGATGTTGCACGGATGTCTGCCAAGTGTTTGGCAGGAAGAAAAGAAAAGTTGTCCAAAACAGCTTCCAATCGAATGTTCCTGTGATTGGAAAAGTCAGGAGAGTGCAAAGGTACTGTTTTCTATCAGTTGGCAAGGTGCGCACACAATCCCAGTGTTGTACAGCTTGCTTCTTCACCTTCCCGAAGCTGCCGCTCTCGCCGGCTCCCGAAGCCCAAGAAGCGGCTTCTTCGCGCAAAGACGATTGCGCCGCTCACAGTGCTCTCCTTAGCGCGGCTTCTGCCGAAAGACGCCCGGCAGCGGCTCTTACCTCCGGAGAGCATCCTACCTTCGTCTTTCGCGTCTTTTGTCGTCTACATCTTAGCAAAACGCTTTCCCACTGTGTCTGGCTAGGAAAAACTGTGCCAGCACAGAAAACATCTCCCATCGTGTTCTAGAAGTTGCACGGATGTCTGCCAAATGTTTGGCAGGAAGAAAAGAAAAGTTGTCCAAAACAGCTTCCAATCGAATGTTCCTGTGATTGGAAAAGTTAGGAGAGTGCAAAGGTACTGTTTTCTATCAGTTGGCAAGGTGCGCACACAATCCCAGTGTTGTACAGCTTGCTTCTTCACCTTCCCGAAGCTGCCGCTCTCGCCGGCTCCCGGAGCCGAAAAAGCGGCTTCTTCGCGCAAAGACGATTGCGCCGCTCACAGTGCTCTCCTTAGCGCGGCTTCTGCCGAAAGACGCCCGGCAGCGGCTCTTTCCTCCGGAGAGCATCCTACCTTCGTCTTTCGCGTCTTTTGTAGTCTACATCTTAGCAAAACGCTTTCCCACTATGTCTGGCTAGGAAAAACTGTGCCAGCACAGAAAACATCTCCCATCGTGTTCTAGAAGTTGCACGGATGTCTGCCAAGTGTTTGGCAGGAAGAAAAGAAAAGTTGTCCAAAACAGCTTCCAATCGAATGTTCCTGTGATTGGAAAAGTCAGGAGAGTGCAAAGGTACTGTTTTCTATCAGTTGGCAAGGTGCGCACACAATCCCAGTGTTGTACAGCTTGCTTCTTCACCTTCCCGAAGCTGCCGCTCTCGCCGGCTGCCGGAGCCCAAGAAGCGGCTTCTTCGCGCAAAGACGATTGCGCCGCTCACAGTGCTCTCCTTAGCGCGGCTTCTGCCGAAAGACGCCCGGCAGCGGCTCTTACCTCCGGAGAGCATCCTACCTTCGTCTTTAGCTCCTCTTCTCATCTACACCTCGGCAAAAAGCTTTTCCACTATGTCTGGCTAGGAAAAACTGTGCCAGCACAGAAAACATCTCCCATCGTGTTCTAGAAGTTGCACGGATGTCTGCCAAGTGTTTGGCAGGAAGAAAAGAAAAGTTGTCCAAAACAGCTTCCAATCGAATGTTCCTGTGATTGGAAAAGTCAGGAGAGTGCAAAGGTACTGTTTTCTATCAGTTGGCAAGGTGCGCACACAATCCCAGTGTTGTACAGCTTGCTTCTTCACCTTCCCGAAGCTGCCGCTCTCGCCGGCTGCCGGAGCCGAAAAAGCGGCTTCTTCGCGCAAAGACAATTGCGCCGCTCACAGTGCTCTCCTTAGCGCGGCTTCTGCCGAAAGACGCTCGGCAGCGGCTCTTTCCTCCGGAGAGCATCCTATCTTCGTCTTTCGCGTCTTTTGTAGTCTACATCTTAGCAAAACGCTTTCCCACTATGTCTGGCTAGGAAAAACTGTGCCAGCACAGAAAACATCTCCCATCGTGTTCTAGAAGTTGCAGAGATGTCTGCCAAGTGTTTGGCAGGAAGAAAAGAAAAGTTGTCCAAAACAGCTTCCAATCGAATGTTCCTGTGATTGGAAAAGTCAGGAGAGTGCAAAGGTACTGTTTTCTATCAGTTGGCAAGGTGCGCACACAATCCCAGTGTTGTACAGCTTGCTTCTTCACCTTCCCGAAGCTGCCGCTCTCGCCGGCTGCCGGAGCCCAAGAAGCGGCTTCTTCGCGCAAAGACGATTGTGCCGCTCACAGTGCTCTCCTTAGCGCGGCTTCTGCCGAAAGACGCCCGGCAGCGGCTCTTACCTCCGGAGAGCATCCTACCTTCCTCTTTAGTTCCTCTTCTCATCTACCTCACGGCAAAAAGCTTTCCCACTATGTCTGGCTAGGAAAAACTGTGCCAGCACAGAAAACATCTCCCATCGTGTTCTAGAAGTTGCACGGATGTCTGCCAAGTGTTTGGCAGGAAGAAAAGAAAAGTTGTCCAAAACAGCTTCCAATCGAATGTTCCTGTGATTGGAAAAGTCAGGAGAGTGCAAAGGTACTGTTTTCTATCAGTTGGCAAGGTGCGCACACAATCCCAGTGTTGTACAGCTTGCTTCTTCACCTTCCCGAAGCTGCCGCTCTCGCCGGCTGCCGGAGCCGAAAAAGCGGCTTCTTCGCGCAAAGACGATTGTGCCGCTCACAGTGCTCTCCTTAGCGCGGCTTCTGCCGAAAGACGCCCGGCAGCGGCTCTTACCTCCGGAGAGCATCCCACCTTCGTCTTTCGCGTCTTTTGTAGTCTACATCTTAGCAAAACGCTTTTCCACTATGTCTGGCTAGGAAAAACTGTGCCAGCACAGAAAACATCTCCCATCGTGTTCTAGAAGTTGCAGAGATGTCTGCCAAGTGTTTGGCAGGAAGAAAAGAAAAGTTGTCCAAAACAGCTTCCAATCGAATGTTCCTGTGATTAGAAAAGTCAGGAGAGTGCAAAGGTACTGTTTTCTATCAGTTGGCAAGGTGCGCACACAATCCCAGTGTTGTACAGCTTGCTTCTTCACCTTCCCGAAGCTGCCGCTCTCGCCGGCTGCCGGAGCCCAAGAAGCGGCTTCTTCGCGCAAAGACGATTGTGCCGCTCACAGTGCTCTCCTTAGCGCGGCTTCTGCCGAAAGACGCCCGGCAGCGGTTCTTACCTCCGGAGAGCAACCTACCTTCCTCTTTAGCTCCTCTTCTCATCTACACCTCGGCAAAAAGCTTTTCCACTATGTCTGGCTAGGAAAAACTGTGCCAGCACAGAAAACATCTCCCATCGTGTTCTAGAAGTTGCAGAGATGTCTGCCAAGTGTTTGGCAGGAAGAAAAGAAAAGTTGTCCAAAACAGCTTCCAATCGAATGTTCCTGTGGTTGGAAAAGTCAGGAGAGTGCAAAGGTACTGTTTTCTATCAGTTGGCAAGGTGCGCACACAATCCCAGTGTTGTACAGCTTGCTTCTTCACCTTCCCGAAGCTGCCGCTCTCGCCGGCTGCCGGAGCCCAAGAAGCGGCTTCTTCGCGCAAAGACGATTGTGCCGCTCACAGTGCTCTCCTTAGCGCGGCTTCTGCCGAAAGACGCTCGGCAGCGGCTCTTACCTCCGGAGAGCATCCTACCTTCCTCTTTAGCTCCTCTTCTCATCTACACCTCGGCAAAAAGCTTTTCCACTATGTCTGGCTAGGAAAAACTGTGCCAGCACAGAAAACATCTCCCATCGTGTTCTAGAAGTTGCACGGATGTCTGCCAAGTGTTTGGCAGGAAGAAAAGAAAAGTTGTCCAAAACAGCTTCCAATCGAATGTTCCTGTGATTGGAAAAGTCAGGAGAGTGCAAAGGTACTGTTTTCTATCAGTTGGCAAGGTGCGCACACAATCCCAGTGTTGTACAGCTTGCTTCTTCACCTTCCCGAAGCTGCCGCTCTCGCCGGCTGCCGGAGCCGAAAAAGCGGCTTCTTCGCGCAAAGACGATTGCGCCGCTCACAGTGCTCTCCTTAGCGCGGCTTCTGCCGAAAGACGCTCGGCAGCGGCTCTTTCCTCCGGAGAGCATCCTATCTTCGTCTTTCGCGTCTTTTGTAGTCTACATCTTAGCAAAACGCTTTCCCACTATGTCTGGCTAGGAAAAACTGTGCCAGCACAGAAAACATCTCCCATCGTGTTCTAGAAGTTGCAGAGATGTCTGCCAAGTGTTTGGCAGGAAGAAAAGAAAAGTTGTCCAAAACAGCTTCCAATCGAATGTTCCTGTGATTGGAAAAGTCAGGAGAGTGCAAAGGTACTGTTTTCTATCAGTTGGCAAGGTGCGCACACAATCCCAGTGTTGTACAGCTTGCTTCTTCACCTTCCCGAAGCTGCCGCTCTCGCCGGCTGCCGGAGCCCAAGAAGCGGCTTCTTCGCGCAAAGACGATTGCGCCGCTCACAGTGCTCTCCTTAGCGCGGCTTCTGCCGAAAGACGCTCGGCAGCGGCTCTTACCTCCGGAGAGCATCCTACCTTCGTCTTTAGCTCCTCTTCTCATCTACACCTCGGCAAAAAGCTTTTCCACTATGTCTGGCTAGGAAAAACTGTGCCAGCACAGAAAACATCTCCCATCGTGTTCTAGAAGTTGCACGGATGTCTGCCAAGTGTTTGGCAGGAAGAAAAGAAAAGTTGTCCAAAACAGCTTCCAATCGAATGTTCCTGTGATTGGAAAAGTCAGGAGAGTGCAAAGGTACTGTTTTCTATCAGTTGGCAAGGTGCGCACACAATCCCAGTGTTGTACAGCTTGCTTCTTCACCTTCCCGAAGCTGCCGCTCTCGCCGGCTGCCGGAGCCCAAGAAGCGGCTTCTTCGCGCAAAGACGATTGCGCCGCTCACAGTGCTCTCCTTAGCGCGGCTTCTGCCGAAAGACGCTCGGCAGCGGCTCTTACCTCCGGAGAGCATCCTACCTTCCTCTTTAGCTCCTCTTCTCATCTACACCTCGGCAAAAAGCTTTTCCACTATGTCTGGCTAGGAAAAACTGTGCCAGCACAGAAAACATCTCCCATCGTGTTCTAGAAGTTGCACGGATGTCTGCCAAGTGTTTGGCAGGAAGAAAAGAAAAGTTGTCCAAAACAGCTTCCAATCGAATGTTCCTGTGATTGGAAAAGTCAGGAGAGTGCAAAGGTACTGTTTTCTATCAGTTGGCAAGGTGCGCACACAATCCCAGCGTTGTACAGCTTGCTTCTTCACCTTCCCGAAGCTGCCGCTCTCGCCGGCTCCCGAAGCCCAAGAAGCGGCTTCTTCGCGCAAAGACGATTGCGCCGCTCACAGTGCTCTCCTTAGCGCGGCTTCTGCCGAAAGACGCCCGGCAGCGGCTCTTACCTCCGGAGAGCATCCTACCTTCGTCTTTCGCGTCTTTTGTCGTCTACATCTTAGCAAAACGCTTTCCCACTGTGTCTGGCTAGGAAAAACTGTGCCAGCACAGAAAACATCTCCCATCGTGTTCTAGAAGTTGCACGGATGTCTGCCAAATGTTTGGCAGGAAGAAAAGAAAAGTTGTCCAAAACAGCTTCCAATCGAATGTTCCTGTGATTGGAAAAGTTAGGAGAGTGCAAAGGTACTGTTTTCTATCAGTTGGCAAGGTGCGCACACAATCCCAGTGTTGTACAGCTTGCTTCTTCACCTTCCCGAAGCTGCCGCTCTCGCCGGCTCCCGGAGCCGAAAAAGCGGCTTCTTCGTGCAAAGACGATTGCGCCGCTCACAGTGCTCTCCTTAGCGCGGCTTCTGCCGAAAGACGCCCGGCAGCGGCTCTTTCCTCCGGAGAGCATCCTACCTTCGTCTTTCGCGTCTTTTGTAGTCTACATCTTAGCAAAACGCTTTCCCACTATGTCTGGCTAGGAAAAACTGTGCCAGCACAGAAAACATCTCCCATCGTGTTCTAGAAGTTGCAGAGATGTCTGCCAAGTGTTTGGCAGGAAGAAAAGAAAAGTTGTCCAAAACAGCTTCCAATCGAATGTTCCTGTGATTGGAAAAGTCAGGAGAGTGCAAAGGTACTGTTTTCTATCAGTTGGCAAGGTGCGCACACAATCCCAGTGTTGTACAGCTTGCTTCTTCACCTTCCCGAAGCTGCCGCTCTCGCCGGCTGCCGGAGCCCAAGAAGCGGCTTCTTCGCGCAAAGACGATTGCGCCGCTCACAGTGCTCTCCTTAGCGCGGCTTCTGCCGAAAGACGCCCGGCAGCGGCTCTTACCTCCGGAGAGCATCCTACCTTCGTCTTTAGCTCCTCTTCTCATCTACACCTCGGCAAAAAGCTTTTCCACTATGTCTGGCTAGGAAAAACTGTGCCAGCACAGAAAACATCTCCCATCGTGTTCTAGAAGTTGCACGGATGTCTGCCAAGTGTTTGGCAGGAAGAAAAGAAAAGTTGTCCAAAACAGCTTCCAATCGAATGTTCCTGTGATTGGAAAAGTCAGGAGAGTGCAAAGGTACTGTTTTCTATCAGTTGGCAAGGTGCGCACACAATCCCAGTGTTGTACAGCTTGCTTCTTCACCTTCCCGAAGCTGCCGCTCTCGCCGGCTGCCGGAGCCGAAAAAGCGGCTTCTTCGCGCAAAGACGATTGCGCCGCTCACAGTGCTCTCCTTAGCGCGGCTTCTGCCGAAAGACGCTCGGCAGCGGCTCTTTCCTCCGGAGAGCATCCTATCTTCGTCTTTCGCGTCTTTTGTAGTCTACATCTTAGCAAAACGCTTTCCCACTATGTCTGGCTAGGAAAAACTGTGCCAGCACAGAAAACATCTCCCATCGTGTTCTAGAAGTTGCAGAGATGTCTGCCAAGTGTTTGGCAGGAAGAAAAGAAAAGTTGTCCAAAACAGCTTCCAATCGAATGTTCCTGTGATTGGAAAAGTCAGGAGAGTGCAAAGGTACTGTTTTCTATCAGTTGGCAAGGTGCGCACACAATCCCAGTGTTGTACAGCTTGCTTCTTCACCTTCCCGAAGCTGCCGCTCTCGCCGGCTGCCGGAGCCCAAGAAGCGACTTCTTCGCGCAAAGACGATTGTGCCGCTCACAGTGCTCTCCTTAGCGCGGCTTCTGCCGAAAGACGCCCGGCAGCGGCTCTTACCTCCGGAGAGCATCCTACCTTCCTCTTTAGTTCCTCTTCTCATCTACCTCACGGCAAAAAGCTTTCCCACTATGTCTGGCTAGGAAAAACTGTGCCAGCACAGAAAACATCTCCCATCGTGTTCTAGAAGTTGCACGGATGTCTGCCAAATGTTTGGCAGGAAGAAAAGAAAAGTTGTCCAAAACAGCTTCCAATCGAATGTTCCTGTGATTGGAAAAGTCAGGAGAGTGCAAAGGTACTGTTTTCTATCAGTTGGCAAGGTGCGCACACAATCCCAGTGTTGTACAGCTTGCTTCTTCACCTTCCCGAAGCTGCCGCTCTCGCCGGCTGCCGGAGCCGAAAAAGCGGCTTCTTCGCGCAAAGACGATTGTGCCGCTCACAGTGCTCTCCTTAGCGCGGCTTCTGCCGAAAGACGCCCGGCAGCGGCTCTTACCTCCGGAGAGCATCCCACCTTCGTCTTTCGCGTCTTTTGTAGTCTACATCTTAGCAAAACGCTTTTCCACTATGTCTGGCTAGGAAAAACTGTGCCAGCACAGAAAACATCTCCCATCGTGTTCTAGAAGTTGCAGAGATGTCTGCCAAGTGTTTGGCAGGAAGAAAAGAAAAGTTGTCCAAAACAGCTTCCAATCGAATGTTCCTGTGATTGGAAAAGTCAGGAGAGTGCAAAGGTACTGTTTTCTATCAGTTGGCAAGGTGCGCACACAATCCCAGTGTTGTACAGCTTGCTTCTTCACCTTCCCGAAGCTGCCGCTCTCGCCGGCTCCCGAAGCCCAAGAAGCGGCTTCTTCGCGCAAAGACGATTGTGCCGCTCACAGTGCTCTCCTTAGCGCGGCTTCTGCCGAAAGACGCCCGGCAGCGGTTCTTACCTCCGGAGAGCAACCTACCTTCCTCTTTAGCTCCTCTTCTCATCTACACCTCGGCAAAAAGCTTTTCCACTATGTCTGGCTAGGAAAAACTGTGCCAGCACAGAAAACATCTCCCATCGTGTTCTAGAAGTTGCACGGATGTCTGCCAAGTGTTTGGCAGGAAGAAAAGAAAAGTTGTCCAAAACAGCTTCCAATCGAATGTTCCTGTGATTGGAAAAGTCAGGAGAGTGCAAAGGTACTGTTTTCTATCAGTTGGCAAGGTGCGCACACAATCCCAGTGTTGTACAGCTTGCTTCTTCACCTTCCCGAAGCTGCCGCTCTCGCCGGCTGCCGGAGCCCAAGAAGCGGCTTCTTCGCGCAAAGACGATTGTGCCGCTCACAGTGCTCTCCTTAGCGCGGCTTCTGCCGAAAGACGCCCGGCAGCGGCTCTTACCTCCGGAGAGCATCCTACCTTCCTCTTTAGCTCCTCTTCTCATCTACACCTCGGCAAAAAGCTTTCCCACTATGTCTGGCTAGGAAAAACTGTGCCAGCACAGAAAACATCTCCCATCGTGTTCTAGAAGTTGCAGAGATGTCTGCCAAGTGTTTGGCAGGAAGAAAAGAAAAGTTGTCCAAAACAGCTTCCAATCGAATGTTCCTGTGATTGGAAAAGTCAGGAGAGTGCAAAGGTACTGTTTTCTATCAGTTGGCAAGGTGCGCACACAATCCCAGTGTTGTACAGCTTGCTTCTTCACCTTCCCGAAGCTGCCGCTCTCGCCAGCTGCCGGAGCCCAAGACGCGGCTTCTTCGCGCAAAGACGATTGTGCCGCTCACAGTGCTCTCCTTAGCGCGGCTTCTGCCGAAAGACGCCCGGCAGCGGCTCTTAACTCCGGAGAGCATCCTACCTTCGTCTTTAGCTCCTCTTCTCATCTACCTCACGGCAAAAAGCTTTCCCACTATGTCTGGCTAGGAAAAACTGTGCCAGCACAGAAAACATCTCCCATCGTGTTCTAGAAGTTGCACGGATGTCTGCCAAGTGTTTGGCAGGAAGAAAAGAAAAGTTGTCCAAAACAGCTTCCAATCGAATGTTCCTGTGATTGGAAAAGTCAGGAGAGTGCAAAGGTACTGTTTTCTATCAGTTGGCAAGGTGCGCACACAATCCCAGTGTTGTACAGCTTGCTTCTTCACCTTCCCGAAGCTGCCGCTCTCGCCGGCTGCCGGAGCCCAAGAAGCGGCTTCTTCGCGCAAAGACGATTGCGCCGCTCACAGTGCTCTCCTTAGCGCGGCTTCTGCCGAAAGACGCCCGGCAGCGGCTCTTACCTCCGGAGAGCATCCTACCTTCGTCTTTCGCGTCTTTTGTCGTCTACATCTTAGCAAAACGCTTTCCCACTGTGTCTGGCTAGGAAAAACTGTGCCAGCACAGAAAACATCTCCCATCGTGTTCTAGAAGTTGCACGGATGTCTGCCAAGTGTTTGGCAGGAAGAAAAGAAAAGTTGTCCAAAACAGCTTCCAATCGAATGTTCCTGTGATTGGAAAAGTCAGGAGAGTGCAAAGGTACTGTTTTCTATCATTTGGCAAGGTGCGCACACAATCCCAGTGTTGTACAGCTTGCTTCTTCACCTTCCCGAAGCTGCCGCTCTCGCCGGCTGCCGGAGCCCAAGAAGCGGCTTCTTCGCGCAAAGACGATTGCGCCGCTCACAGTGCTCTCCTTAGCGCGGCTTCTGCCGAAAGACGCCCGGCAGCGGCTCTTACCTCCGGAGAGCATCCTACCTTCGTCTTTAGCTCCTCTTCTCATCTACACCTCGGCAAAAAGCTTTTCCACTATGTCTGGCTAGGAAAAACTGTGCCAGCACAGAAAACATCTCCCATCGTGTTCTAGAAGTTGCACGGATGTCTGCCAAGTGTTTGGCAGGAAGAAAAGAAAAGTTGTCCAAAACAGCTTCCAATCGAATGTTCCTGTGATTGGAAAAGTCAGGAGAGTGCAAAGGTACTGTTTTCTATCAGTTGGCAAGGTGCGCACACAATCCCAGTGTTGTACAGCTTGCTTCTTCACCTTCCCGAAGCTGCCGCTCTCGCCGGCTGCCGGAGCCGAAAAAGCGGCTTCTTCGCGCAAAGACAATTGCGCCGCTCACAGTGCTCTCCTTAGCGCGGCTTCTGCCGAAAGACGCTCGGCAGCGGCTCTTTCCTCCGGAGAGCATCCTATCTTCGTCTTTCGCGTCTTTTGTAGTCTACATCTTAGCAAAACGCTTTCCCACTATGTCTGGCTAGGAAAAACTGTGCCAGCACAGAAAACATCTCCCATCGTGTTCTAGAAGTTGCAGAGATGTCTGCCAAGTGTTTGGCAGGAAGAAAAGAAAAGTTGTCCAAAACAGCTTCCAATCGAATGTTCCTGTGATTGGAAAAGTCAGGAGAGTGCAAAGGTACTGTTTTCTATCAGTTGGCAAGGTGCGCACACAATCCCAGTGTTGTACAGCTTGCTTCTTCACCTTCCCGAAGCTGCCGCTCTCGCCGGCTGCCGGAGCCCAAGAAGCGGCTTCTTCGCGCAAAGACGATTGTGCCGCTCACAGTGCTCTCCTTAGCGCGGCTTCTGCCGAAAGACGCCCGGCAGCGGCTCTTACCTCCGGAGAGCATCCTACCTTCCTCTTTAGTTCCTCTTCTCATCTACCTCACGGCAAAAAGCTTTCCCACTATGTCTGGCTAGGAAAAACTGTGCCAGCACAGAAAACATCTCCCATCGTGTTCTAGAAGTTGCACGGATGTCTGCCAAGTGTTTGGCAGGAAGAAAAGAAAAGTTGTCCAAAACAGCTTCCAATCGAATGTTCCTGTGATTGGAAAAGTCAGGAGAGTGCAAAGGTACTGTTTTCTATCAGTTGGCAAGGTGCGCACACAATCCCAGTGTTGTACAGCTTGCTTCTTCACCTTCCCGAAGCTGCCGCTCTCGCCGGCTGCCGGAGCCGAAAAAGCGGCTTCTTCGCGCAAAGACGATTGTGCCGCTCACAGTGCTCTCCTTAGCGCGGCTTCTGCCGAAAGACGCCCGGCAGCGGCTCTTACCTCCGGAGAGCATCCCACCTTCGTCTTTCGCGTCTTTTGTAGTCTACATCTTAGCAAAACGCTTTTCCACTATGTCTGGCTAGGAAAAACTGTGCCAGCACAGAAAACATCTCCCATCGTGTTCTAGAAGTTGCAGAGATGTCTGCCAAGTGTTTGGCAGGAAGAAAAGAAAAGTTGTCCAAAACAGCTTCCAATCGAATGTTCCTGTGATTAGAAAAGTCAGGAGAGTGCAAAGGTACTGTTTTCTATCAGTTGGCAAGGTGCGCACACAATCCCAGTGTTGTACAGCTTGCTTCTTCACCTTCCCGAAGCTGCCGCTCTCGCCGGCTGCCGGAGCCCAAGAAGCGGCTTCTTCGCGCAAAGACGATTGTGCCGCTCACAGTGCTCTCCATAGCGCGGCTTCTGCCGAAAGACGCCTGGCAGCGGTTCTTACCTCCGGAGAGCAACCTACCTTCCTCTTTAGCTCCTCTTCTCATCTACACCTCGGCAAAAAGCTTTTCCACTATGTCTGGCTAGGAAAAACTGTGCCAGCACAGAAAACATCTCCCATCGTGTTCTAGAAGTTGCAGAGATGTCTGCCAAGTGTTTGGCAGGAAGAAAAGAAAAGTTGTCCAAAACAGCTTCCAATCGAATGTTCCTGTGATTGGAAAAGTCAGGAGAGTGCAAAGGTACTGTTTTCTATCAGTTGGCAAGGTGCGCACACAATCCCAGTGTTGTACAGCTTGCTTCTTCACCTTCCCGAAGCTGCCGCTCTCGCCGGCTGCCGGAGCCGAAAAAGCGGCTTCTTCGCGCAAAGACGATTGTGCCGCTCACAGTGCTCTCCTTAGCGCGGCTTCTGCCGAAAGACGCTCGGCAGCGGCTCTTTCCTCCGGAGAGCATCCTATCTTCGTCTTTCGCGTCTTTTGTAGTCTACATCTTAGCAAAACGCTTTCCCACTATGTCTGGCTAGGAAAAACTGTGCCAGCACAGAAAACATCTCCCATCGTGTTCTAGAAGTTGCAGAGATGTCTGCCAAGTGTTTGGCAGGAAGAAAAGAAAAGTTGTCCAAAACAGCTTCCAATCGAATGTTCCTGTGATTGGAAAAGTCAGGAGAGTGCAAAGGTACTGTTTTCTATCAGTTGGCAAGGTGCGCACACAATCCCAGTGTTGTACAGCTTGCTTCTTCACCTTCCCGAAGCTGCCGCTCTCGCCGGCTGCCGGAGCCCAAGAAGCGACTTCTTCGCGCAAAGACGATTGTGCCGCTCACAGTGCTCTCCTTAGCGCGGCTTCTGCCGAAAGACGCCCGGCAGCGGCTCTTACCTCCGGAGAGCATCCTACCTTCCTCTTTAGTTCCTCTTCTCATCTACCTCACGGCAAAAAGCTTTCCCACTATGTCTGGCTAGGAAAAACTGTGCCAGCACAGAAAACATCTCCCATCGTGTTCTAGAAGTTGCACGGATGTCTGCCAAGTGTTTGGCAGGAAGAAAAGAAAAGTTGTCCAAAACAGCTTCCAATCGAATGTTCCTGTGATTGGAAAAGTCAGGAGAGTGCAAAGGTACTGTTTTCTATCAGTTGGCAAGGTGCGCACACAATCCCAGTGTTGTACAGCTTGCTTCTTCACCTTCCCGAAGCTGCCGCTCTCGCCGGCTGCCGGAGTCGAAAAAGCGGCTTCTTCGCGCAAAGACGATTGTGCCGCTCACAGTGCTCTCCTTAGCGCGGCTTCTGCCGAAAGACGCCCGGCAGCGGCTCTTGCCTCCGGAGAGCATCCCACCTTCGTCTTTCGCGTCTTTTGTAGTCTACATCTTAGCAAAACGCTTTTCCACTATGTCTGGCTAGGAAAAACTGTGCCAGCACAGAAAACATCTCCCATCGTGTTCTAGAAGTTGCAGAGATGTCTGCCAAGTGTTTGGCAGGAAGAAAAGAAAAGTTGTCCAAAACAGCTTCCAATCGAATGTTCCTGTGATTGGAAAAGTCAGGAGAGTGCAAAGGTACTGTTTTCTATCAGTTGGCAAGGTGCGCACACAATCCCAGTGTTGTACAGCTTGCTTCTTCACCTTCCCGAAGCTGCCGCTCTCGCCGGCTGCCGGAGCCCAAGAAGCGGCTTCTTCGCGCAAAGACGATTGTGCCGCTCACAGTGCTCTCCTTAGCGCGGCTTCTGCCGAAAGACGCCCGGCAGCGGTTCTTACCTCCGGAGAGCAACCTACCTTCCTCTTTAGCTCCTCTTCTCATCTACACCTCGGCAAAAAGCTTTTCCACTATGTCTGGCTAGGAAAAACTGTGCCAGCACAGAAAACATCTCCCATCGTGTTCTAGAAGTTGCATGGATGTCTGCCAAGTGTTTGGCAGGAAGAAAAGAAAAGTTGTCCAAAACAGCTTCCAATCGAATGTTCCTGTGATTGGAAAAGTCAGGAGAGTGCAAAGGTACTGTTTTCTATCAGTTGGCAAGGTGCGCACACAATCCCAGTGTTGTACAGCTTGCTTCTTCACCTTCCCGAAGCTGCCGCTCTCGCCGGCTGCCGGAGCCCAAGAAGCGGCTTCTTCGCGCAAAGACGATTGTGCCGCTCACAGTGCTCTCCTTAGCGCGGCTTCTGCCGAAAGACGCCCGGCAGCGGCTCTTACCTCCGGAGAGCATCCTACCTTCCTCTTTAGCTCCTCTTCTCATCTACACCTCGGCAAAAAGCTTTCCCACTATGTCTGGCTAGGAAAAACTGTGCCAGCACAGAAAACATCTCCCATCGTGTTCTAGAAGTTGCAGAGATGTCTGCCAAGTGTTTGGCAGGAAGAAAAGAAAAGTTGTCCAAAACAGCTTCCAATCGAATGTTCCTGTGATTGGAAAAGTCAGGAGAGTGCAAAGGTACTGTTTTCTATCAGTTGGCAAGGTGCGCACACAATCCCAGTGTTGTACAGCTTGCTTCTTCACCTTCCCGAAGCTGCCGCTCTCGCCAGCTGCCGGAGCCCAAGACGCGGCTTCTTCGCGCAAAGACGATTGTGCCGCTCACAGTGCTCTCCTTAGCGCGGCTTCTGCCGAAAGACGCCCGGCAGCGGCTCTTAACTCCGGAGAGCATCCTACCTTCGTCTTTAGCTCCTCTTCTCATCTACCTCACGGCAAAAAGCTTTCCCACTATGTCTGGCTAGGAAAAACTGTGCCAGCACAGAAAACATCTCCCATCGTGTTCTAGAAGTTGCACGGATGTCTGCCAAGTGTTTGGCAGGAAGAAAAGAAAAGTTGTCCAAAACAGCTTCCAATCGAATGTTCCTGTGATTGGAAAAGTCAGGAGAGTGCAAAGGTACTGTTTTCTATCAGTTGGCAAGGTGCGCACACAATCCCAGTGTTGTACAGCTTGCTTCTTCACCTTCCCGAAGCTGCCGCTCTCGCCGGCTGCCGGAGCCCAAGAAGCGGCTTCTTCGCGCAAAGACGATTGCGCCGCTCACAGTGCTCTCCTTAGCGCGGCTTCTGCCGAAAGACGCCCGGCAGCGGCTCTTACCTCCGGAGAGCATCCTACCTTCGTCTTTCGCGTCTTTTGTCGTCTACATCTTAGCAAAACGCTTTCCTCTGTGTCTGGCTAGGAAAAACTGTGCCAGCACAGAAAACATCTCCCATCGTGTTCTAGAAGTTGCACGGATGTCTGCCAAGTGTTTGGCAGGAAGAAAAGAAAAGTTGTCCAAAACAGCTTCCAATCGAATGTTCCTGTGATTGGAAAAGTCAGGAGAGTGCAAAGGTACTGTTTTCTATCAGTTGGCAAGGTGCGCACACAATCCCAGTGTTGTACAGCTTGCTTCTTCACCTTCCCGAAGCTGCCGCTCTCGCCGGCTGCCGGAGCCCAAGAAGCGGCTTCTTCGCGCAAAGACGATTGCGCCGCTCACAGTGCTCTCCTTAGCGCGGCTTCTGCCGAAAGACGCTCGGCAGCGGCTCTTACCTCCGGAGAGCATCCTACCTTCGTCTTTAGCTCCTCTTCTCATCTACACCTCGGCAAAAAGCTTTTCCACTATGTCTGGCTAGGAAAAACTGTGCCAGCACAGAAAACATCTCCCATCGTGTTCTAGAAGTTGCACGGATGTCTGCCAAGTGTTTGGCAGGAAGAAAAGAAAAGTTGTCCAAAACAGCTTCCAATCGAATGTTCCTGTGATTGGAAAAGTCAGGAGAGTGCAAAGGTACTGTTTTCTATCAGTTGGCAAGGTGCGCACACAATCCCAGTGTTGTACAGCTTGCTTCTTCACCTTCCCGAAGCTGCCGCTCTCGCCGGCTGCCGGAGCCCAAGAAGCGGCTTCTTCGCGCAAAGACGATTGCGCCGCTCACAGTGCTCTCCTTAGCGCGGCTTCTGCCGAAAGACGCTCGGCAGCAGCTCTTACCTCCGGAGAGCATCCTACCTTCCTCTTTAGCTCCTCTTCTCATCTACACCTCGGCAAAAAGCTTTCCAACTATGTCTGGCTAGGAAAAACTGTGCCAGCACAGAAAACATCTCCCATCGTGTTCTAGAAGTTGCACGGATGTCTGCCAAGTGTTTGGCAGGAAGAAAAGAAAAGTTGTCCAAAACAGCTTCCAATCGAATGTTCCTGTGATTGGAAAAGTCAGGAGAGTGCAAAGGTACTGTTTTCTATCAGTTGGCAAGGTGCGCACACAATCCCAGTGTTGTACAGCTTGCTTCTTCACCTTCCCGAAGCTGCCGCTCTCGCCGGCTCCCGAAGCCCAAGAAGCGGCTTCTTCGCGCAAAGACGATTGCGCCGCTCACAGTGCTCTCCTTAGCGCGGCTTCTGCCGAAAGACGCCCGGCAGCGGCTCTTACCTCCGGAGAGCATCCTACCTTCGTCTTTCGCGTCTTTTGTCGTCTACATCTTAGCAAAACGCTTTCCCACTGTGTCTGGCTAGGAAAAACTGTGCCAGCACAGAAAACATCTCCCATCGTGTTCTAGAAGTTGCACGGATGTCTGCCAAATGTTTGGCAGGAAGAAAAGAAAAGTTGTCCAAAACAGCTTCCAATCGAATGTTCCTGTGATTGGAAAAGTTAGGAGAGTGCAAAGGTACTGTTTTCTATCAGTTGGCAAGGTGCGCACACAATCCCAGCGTTGTACAGCTTGCTTCTTCACCTTCCCGAAGCTGCCGCTCTCGCCGGCTCCCGGAGCCGAAAAAGCGGCTTCTTCGCGCAAAGACGATTGCGCCGCTCACAGTGCTCTCCTTAGCGCGGCTTCTGCCGAAAGACGCCCGGCAGCGGCTCTTTCCTCCGGAGAGCATCCTACCTTCGTCTTTCGCATCTTTTGTAGTCTACATCTTAGCAAAACGCTTTCCCACTATGTCTGGCTAGGAAAAACTGTGCCAGCACAGAAAACATCTCCCATCGTGTTCTAGAAGTTGCACGGATGTCTGCCAAGTGTTTGGCAGGAAGAAAAGAAAAGTTGTCCAAAACAGCTTCCAATCGAATGTTCCTGTGATTGGAAAAGTCAGGAGAGTGCAAAGGTACTGTTTTCTATCAGTTGGCAAGGTGCGCACACAATCCCAGTGTTGTACAGCTTGCTTCTTCACCTTCCCGAAGCTGCCGCTCTCGCCGGCTGCCGGAGCCGAAAAAGCGGCTTCTTCGCGCAAAGACGATTGTGCCGCTCACAGTGCTCTCCTTAGCGCGGCTTCTGCCGAAAGACGCCCGGCAGCGGCTCTTACCTCCGGAGAGCATCCCACCTTCGTCTTTCGCGTCTTTTGTAGTCTACATCTTAGCAAAACGCTTTTCCACTATGTCTGGCTAGGAAAAACTGTGCCAGCACAGAAAACATCTCCCATCGTGTTCTAGAAGTTGCAGAGATGTCTGCCAAGTGTTTGGCAGGAAGAAAAGAAAAGTTGTCCAAAACAGCTTCCAATCGAATGTTCCTGTGATTGGAAAAGTCAGGAGAGTGCAAAGGTACTGTTTTCTATCAGTTGGCAAGGTGCGCACACAATCCCAGTGTTGTACAGCTTGCTTCTTCACCTTCCCGAAGCTGCCGCTCTCGCCGGCTGCCGGAGCCCAAGAAGCGGCTTCTTCGCGCAAAGACGATTGTGCCGCTCACAGTGCTCTCCTTAGCGCGGCTTCTGCCGAAAGACGCCCGGCAGCGGTTCTTACCTCCGGAGAGCAACCTACCTTCCTCTTTAGCTCCTCTTCTCATCTACACCTCGGCAAAAAGCTTTTCCACTATGTCTGGCTAGGAAAAACTGTGCCAGCACAGAAAACATCTCCCATCGTGTTCTAGAAGTTGCAGAGATGTCTGCCAAGTGTTTGGCAGGAAGAAAAGAAAAGTTGTCCAAAACAGCTTCCAATCGAATGTTCCTGTGGTTGGAAAAGTCAGGAGAGTGCAAAGGTACTGTTTTCTATCAGTTGGCAAGGTGCGCACACAATCCCAGTGTTGTACAGCTTGCTTCTTCACCTTCCCGAAGCTGCCGCTCTCGCCGGCTGCCGGAGCCCAAGAAGCGGCTTCTTCGCGCAAAGACGATTGTGCCGCTCACAGTGCTCTCCTTAGCGCGGCTTCTGCCGAAAGACGCCCGGCAGCGGCTCTTACCTCCGGAGAGCATCCTACCTTCCTCTTTAGCTCCTCTTCTCATCTACACCTCGGCAAAAAGCTTTTCCACTATGTCTGGCTAGGAAAAACTGTGCCAGCACAGAAAACATCTCCCATCGTGTTCTAGAAGTTGCACGGATGTCTGCCAAGTGTTTGGCAGGAAGAAAAGAAAAGTTGTCCAAAACAGCTTCCAATCGAATGTTCCTGTGATTGGAAAAGTCAGGAGAGTGCAAAGGTACTGTTTTCTATCAGTTGGCAAGGTGCGCACACAATCCCAGTGTTGTACAGCTTGCTTCTTCACCTTCCCGAAGCTGCCGCTCTCGCCGGCTGCCGGAGCCGAAAAAGCGGCTTCTTCGCGCAAAGACGATTGCGCCGCTCACAGTGCTCTCCTTAGCGCGGCTTCTGCCGAAAGACGCTCGGCAGCGGCTCTTTCCTCCGAAGAGCATCCTATCTTCGTCTTTCGCGTCTTTTGTAGTCTACATCTTAGCAAAACGCTTTCCCACTATGTCTGGCTAGGAAAAACTGTGCCAGCACAGAAAACATCTCCCATCGTGTTCTAGAAGTTGCACGGATGTCTGCCAAGTGTTTGGCAGGAAGAAAAGAAAAGTTGTCCAAAACAGCTTCCAATCGAATGTTCCTGTGATTGGAAAAGTCAGGAGAGTGCAAAGGTACTGTTTTCTATCAGTTGGCAAGGTGCGCACACAATCCCAGTGTTGTACAGCTTGCTTCTTCACCTTCCCGAAGCTGCCGCTCTCGCCGGCTGCCGGAGCCCAAGAAGCGGCTTCTTCGCGCAAAGACGATTGCGCCGCTCACAGTGCTCTCCTTAGCGCGGCTTCTGCCGAAAGACGCTCGGCAGCGGCTCTTTCCTCCGGAGAGCATCCTACCTTCGTCTTTAGCTCCTCTTCTCATCTACACCTCGGCAAAAAGCTTTTCCACTATGTCTGGCTAGGAAAAACTGTGCCAGCACAGAAAACATCTCCCATCGTGTTCTAGAAGTTGCACGGATGTCTGCCAAGTGTTTGGCAGGAAGAAAAGAAAAGTTGTCCAAAACAGCTTCCAATCGAATGTTCCTGTGATTGGAAAAGTCAGGAGAGTGCAAAGGTACTGTTTTCTATCAGTTGGCAAGGTGCGCACACAATCCCAGTGTTGTACAGCTTGCTTCTTCACCTTCCCGAAGCTGCCGCTCTCGCCGGCTGCCGGAGACCAAGAAGCGGCTTCTTCGCGCAAAGACGATTGCGCCGCTCACAGTGCTCTCCTTAGCGCGGCTTCTGCCGAAAGACGCTCGGCAGCGGCTCTTACCTCCGGAGAGCATCCTACCTTCCTCTTTAGCTCCTCTTCTCATCTACACCTCGGCAAAAAGCTTTTCCACTATGTCTGGCTAGGAAAAACTGTGCCAGCACAGAAAACATCTCCCATCGTGTTCTAGAAGTTGCACGGATGTCTGCCAAGTGTTTGGCAGGAAGAAAAGAAAAGTTGTCCAAAACAGCTTCCAATCGAATGTTCCTGTGATTGGAAAAGTCAGGAGAGTGCAAAGGTACTGTTTTCTATCAGTTGGCAAGGTGCGCACACAATCCCAGTGTTGTACAGCTTGCTTCTTCACCTTCCCGAAGCTGCCGCTCTCGCCGGCTCCCGAAGCCCAAGAAGCGGCTTCTTCGCGCAAAGACGATTGCGCCGCTCACAGTGCTCTCCTTAGCGCGGCTTCTGCCGAAAGACGCCCGGCAGCGGCTCTTACCTCCGGAGAGCATCCTACCTTCGTCTTTCGCGTCTTTTGTCGTCTACATCTTAGCAAAACGCTTTCCCACTGTGTCTGGCTAGGAAAAACTGTGCCAGCACAGAAAACATCTCCCATCGTGTTCTAGAAGTTGCACGGATGTCTGCCAAATGTTTGGCAGGAAGAAAAGAAAAGTTGTCCAAAACAGCTTCCAATCGAATGTTCCTGTGATTGGAAAAGTTAGGAGAGTGCAAAGGTACTGTTTTCTATCAGTTGGCAAGGTGCGCACACAATCCCAGCGTTGTACAGCTTGCTTCTTCACCTTCCCGAAGCTGCCGCTCTCGCCGGCTCCCGGAGCCGAAAAAGCGGCTTCTTCGCGCAAAGACGATTGCGCCGCTCACAGTGCTCTCCTTAGCGCGGCTTCTGCCGAAAGACGCCCGGCAGCGGCTCTTTCCTCCGGAGAGCATCCTACCTTCGTCTTTCGCGTCTTTTGTAGTCTACATCTTAGCAAAACGCTTTCCCACTATGTCTGGCTAGGAAAAACTGTGCCAGCACAGAAAACATCTCCCATCGTGTTCTAGAAGTTGCACGGATGTCTGCCAAGTGTTTGGCAGGAAGAAAAGAAAAGTTGTCCAAAACAGCTTCCAATCGAATGTTCCTGTGATTGGAAAAGTCAGGAGAGTGCAAAGGTACTGTTTTCTATCAGTTGGCAAGGTGCGCACACAATCCCAGTGTTGTACAGCTTGCTTCTTCACCTTCCCGAAGCTGCCGCTCTCGCCGGCTGCCGGAGCCCAAGAAGCGGCTTCTTCGCGCAAAGACGATTGCGCCGCTCACAGTGCTCTCCTTAGCGCGGCTTCTGCCGAAAGACGCCCGGCAGCGGCTCTTACCTCCGGAGAGCATCCTACCTTCCTCTTTAGCTCCTCTTCTCATCTACACCTCGGCAAAAAGCTTTTCCACTATGTCTGGCTAGGAAAAACTGTGCCAGCACAGAAAACATCTCCCATCGTGTTCTAGAAGTTGCACGGATGTCTGCCAAGTGTTTGGCAGGAAGAAAAGAAAAGTTGTCCAAAACAGCTTCCAATCGAATGTTCCTGTGATTGGAAAAGTCAGGAGAGTGCAAAGGTACTGTTTTCTATCAGTTGGCAAGGTGCGCACACAATCCCAGTGTTGTACAGCTTGCTTCTTCACCTTCCCGAAGCTGCCGCTCTCGCCGGCTGCCGGAGCCGAAAAAGCGGCTTCTTCGCGCAAAGACGATTGCGCCGCTCACAGTGCTCTCCTTAGCGCGGCTTCTGCCGAAAGACGCTCGGCAGCGGCTCTTTCCTCCGGAGAGCATCCTATCTTCGTCTTTCGCGTCTTTTGTAGTCTACATCTTAGCAAAACGCTTTCCCACTATGTCTGGCTAGGAAAAACTGTGCCAGCACAGAAAACATCTCCCATCGTGTTCTAGAAGTTGCAGAGATGTCTGCCAAGTGTTTGGCAGGAAGAAAAGAAAAGTTGTCCAAAACAGCTTCCAATCGAATGTTCCTGTGATTGGAAAAGTCAGGAGAGTGCAAAGGTACTGTTTTCTATCAGTTGGCAAGGTGCGCACACAATCCCAGTGTTGTACAGCTTGCTTCTTCACCTTCCCGAAGCTGCCGCTCTCGCCGGCTGCCGGAGCCCAAGAAGCGGCTTCTTCGCGCAAAGACGATTGTGCCGCTCACAGTGCTCTCCTTAGCGCGGCTTCTGCCGAAAGACGCCCGGCAGCGGCTCTTACCTCCGGAGAGCATCCTACCTTCCTCTTTAGTTCCTCTTCTCATCTACCTCACGGCAAAAAGCTTTTCCACTATGTCTGGCTAGGAAAAACTGTGCCAGCACAGAAAACATCTCCCATCGTGTTCTAGAAGTTGCAGAGATGTCTGCCAAGTGTTTGGCAGGAAGAAAAGAAAAGTTGTCCAAAACAGCTTCCAATCGAATGTTCCTGTGATTGGAAAAGTCAGGAGAGTGCAAAGGTACTGTTTTCTATCAGTTGGCAAGGTGCGCACACAATCCCAGTGTTGTACAGCTTGCTTCTTCACCTTCCCGAAGCTGCCGCTCTCGCCGGCTGCCGGAGCCGAAAAAGCGGCTTCTTCGCGCAAAGACGATTGTGCCGCTCACAGTGCTCTCCTTAGCGCGGCTTCTGCCGAAAGACGCCCGGCAGCGGCTCTTACCTCCGGAGAGCATCCCACCTTCGTCTTTCGCGTCTTTTGTAGTCTACATCTTAGCAAAACGCTTTTCCACTATGTCTGGCTAGGAAAAACTGTGCCAGCACAGAAAACATCTCCCATCGTGTTCTAGAAGTTGCAGAGATGTCTGCCAAGTGTTTGGCAGGAAGAAAAGAAAAGTTGTCCAAAACAGCTTCCAATCGAATGTTCCTGTGATTGGAAAAGTCAGGAGAGTGCAAAGGTACTCTTTTCTATCAGTTGGCAAGGTGCGCACACAATCCCAGTGTTGTACAGCTTGCTTCTTCACCTTCCCGAAGCTGCCGCTCTCGCCGGCTGCCGGAGCCCAAGAAGCGGCTTCTTCGCGCAAAGACGATTGTGCCGCTCACAGTGCTCTCCTTAGCGCGGCTTCTGCCGAAAGACGCCTGGCAGCGGTTCTTACCTCCGGAGAGCAACCTACCTTCCTCTTTAGCTCCTCTTCTCATCTACACCTCGGCAAAAAGCTTTTCCACTATGTCTGGCTAGGAAAAACTGTGCCAGCACAGAAAACATCTCCCATCGTGTTCTAGAAGTTGCAGAGATGTCTGCCAAGTGTTTGGCAGGAAGAAAAGAAAAGTTGTCCAAAACAGCTTCCAATCGAATGTTCCTGTGATTGGAAAAGTCAGGAGAGTGCAAAGGTACTGTTTTCTATCAGTTGGCAAGGTGCGCACACAATCCCAGTGTTGTACAGCTTGCTTCTTCACCTTCCCGAAGCTGCCGCTCTCGCCGGCTGCCGGAGCCCAAGAAGCGGCTTCTTCGCGCAAAGACGATTGTGCCGCTCACAGTGCTCTCCTTAGCGCGGCTTCTGCCGAAAGACGCCCGGCAGCGGCTCTTACCTCCGGAGAGCATCCTACCTTCCTCTTTAGCTCCTCTTCTCATCTACACCTCGGCAAAAAGCTTTTCCACTATGTCTGGCTAGGAAAAACTGTGCCAGCACAGAAAACATCTCCCATCGTGTTCTAGAAGTTGCACGGATGTCTGCCAAGTGTTTGGCAGGAAGAAAAGAAAAGTTGTCCAAAACAGCTTCCAATCGAATGTTCCTGTGATTGGAAAAGTCAGGAGAGTGCAAAGGTACTGTTTTCTATCAGTTGGCAAGGTGCGCACACAATCCCAGTGTTGTACAGCTTGCTTCTTCACCTTCCCGAAGCTGCCGCTCTCGCCGGCTGCCGGAGCCGAAAAAGCGGCTTCTTCGCGCAAAGACGATTGCGCCGCTCACAGTGCTCTCCTTAGCGCGGCTTCTGCCGAAAGACGCTCGGCAGCGGCTCTTTCCTCCGGAGAGCATCCTATCTTCGTCTTTCGCGTCTTTTGTAGTCTACATCTTAGCAAAACGCTTTCCCACTATGTCTGGCTAGGAAAAACTGTGCCAGCACAGAAAACATCTCCCATCGTGTTCTAGAAGTTGCAGAGATGTCTGCCAAGTGTTTGGCAGGAAGAAAAGAAAAGTTGTCCAAAACAGCTTCCAATCGAATGTTCCTGTGATTGGAAAAGTCAGGAGAGTGCAAAGGTACTGTTTTCTATCAGTTGGCAAGGTGCGCACACAATCCCAGTGTTGTACAGCTTGCTTCTTCACCTTCCCGAAGCTGCCGCTCTCGCCGGCTGCCGGAGCCCAAGAAGCGGCTTCTTCGCGCAAAGACGATTGTGCCGCTCACAGTGCTCTCCTTAGCGCGGCTTCTGCCGAAAGACGCCCGGCAGCGGCTCTTACCTCCGGAGAGCATCCTACCTTCCTCTTTAGTTCCTCTTCTCATCTACCTCACGGCAAAAAGCTTTCCCACTATGTCTGGCTAGGAAAAACTGTGCCAGCACAGAAAACATCTCCCATCGTGTTCTAGAAGTTGCACGGATGTCTGCCAAGTGTTTGGCAGGAAGAAAAGAAAAGTTGTCCAAAACAGCTTCCAATCGAATGTTCCTGTGATTGGAAAAGTCAGGAGAGTGCAAAGGTACTGTTTTCTATCAGTTGGCAAGGTGCGCGCACAATCCCAGTGTTGTACAGCTTGCTTCTTCACCTTCCCGAAGCTGCCGCTCTCGCCGGCTCCCGAAGCCCAAGAAGCGGCTTCTTCGCGCAAAGACGATTGCGCCGCTCACAGTGCTCTCCTTAGCGCGGCTTCTGCCGAAAGACGCCCGGCAGCGGCTCTTACCTCCGGAGAGCATCCTACCTTCGTCTTTCGCGTCTTTTGTCGTCTACATCTTAGCAAAACGCTTTCCCACTGTGTCTGGCTAGGAAAAACTGTGCCAGCACAGAAAACATCTCCCATCGTGTTCTAGAAGTTGCACGGATGTCTGCCAAATGTTTGGCAGGAAGAAAAGAAAAGTTGTCCAAAACAGCTTCCAATCGAATGTTCCTGTGATTGGAAAAGTCAGGAGAGTGCAAAGGTACTGTTTTCTATCAGTTGGCAAGGTGCGCACACAATCCCAGTGTTGTACAGCTTGCTTCTTCACCTTCCCGAAGCTGCCGCTCTCGCCGGCTGCCGGAGCCCAAGAAGCGGCTTCTTCGCGCAAAGACGATTGCGCCGCTCACAGTGCTCTCCTTAGCGCGGCTTCTGCCGAAAGACGCTCGGCAGCGGCTCTTACCTCCGGAGAGCATCCTACCTTCGTCTTTAGCTCCTCTTCTCATCTACACCTCGGCAAAAAGCTTTTCCACTATGTCTGGCTAGGAAAAACTGTGCCAGCACAGAAAACATCTCCCATCGTGTTCTAGAAGTTGCACGGATGTCTGCCAAGTGTTTGGCAGGAAGAAAAGAAAAGTTGTCCAAAACAGCTTCCAATCGAATGTTCCTGTGATTGGAAAAGTCAGGAGAGTGCAAAGGTACTGTTTTCTATCAGTTGGCAAGGTGCGCACACAATCCCAGTGTTGTACAGCTTGCTTCTTCACCTTCCCGAAGCTGCCGCTCTCGCCGGCTGCCGGAGCCCAAGAAGCGGCTTCTTCGCGCAAAGACGATTGCGCCGCTCACAGTGCTCTCCTTAGCGCGGCTTCTGCCGAAAGACGCCCGGCAGCGGCTCTTACCTCCGGAGAGCATCCTACCTTCCTCTTTAGCTCCTCTTCTCATCTACACCTCGGCAAAAAGCTTTTCCACTATGTCTGGCTAGGAAAAACTGTGCCAGCACAGAAAACATCTCCCATCGTGTTCTAGAAGTTGCACGGATGTCTGCCAAGTGTTTGGCAGGAAGAAAAGAAAAGTTGTCCAAAACAGCTTCCAATCGAATGTTCCTGTGATTGGAAAAGTCAGGAGAGTGCAAAGGTACTGTTTTCTATCAGTTGGCAAGGTGCGCACACAATCCCAGTGTTGTACAGCTTGCTTCTTCACCTTCCCGAAGCTGCCGCTCTCGCCGGCTCCCGGAGCCCAAGAAGCGGCTTCTTCGCGCAAAGACGATTGCGCCGCTCACAGTGCTCTCCTTAGCGCGGCTTCTGCCGAAAGACGCCCGGCAGCGGCTCTTACCTCCGGAGAGCATCCTACCTTCCTCTTTAGCTCCTCTTCTCATCTACACCTCGGCAAAAAGCTTTTCCACTATGTCTGGCTAGGAAAAACTGTGCCAGCACAGAAAACATCTCCCATCGTGTTCTAGAAGTTGCATGGATGTCTGCCAAGTGTTTGGCAGGAAGAAAAGAAAAGTTGTCCAAAACAGCTTCCAATCGAATGTTCCTGTGATTGGAAAAGTCAGGAGAGTGCAAAGGTACTGTTTTCTATCAGTTGGCAAGGTGCGCACACAATCCCAGTGTTGTACAGCTTGCTTCTTCACCTTCCCGAAGCTGCCGCTCTCGCCGGCTGCCGGAGCCCAAGAAGCGGCTTCTTCGCGCAAAGACGATTGTGCCGCTCACAGTGCTCTCCTTAGCGCGGCTTCTGCCGAAAGACGCCCGGCAGCGGCTCTTACCTCCGGAGAGCATCCCACCTTCGTCTTTCGCATCTTTTGTCGTCTACATCTTAGCAAAACGCTTTCCCACTGTGTCTGGCTAGGAAAAACTGTGCCAGCACAGAAAACATCTCCCATCGTGTTCTAGAAGTTGCAGAGATGTCTGCCAAATGTTTGGCAGGAAGAAAAGTTGTCCAAAACAGCTTCCAATCGAATGTTCCTGTGATTGGAAAAGTTAGGAGAGTGCAAAGGTACTGTTTTCTATCAGTTGGCAAGGTGCGCACACAATCCCAGCGTTGTACAGCTTGCTTCTTCACCTTCCCGAAGCTGCCGCTCTCGCCGGTTGCCGGAGCCGAAAAAGCGGCTTCTTCGCGCAAAGACGATTGCGCCGCTCACAGTGCTCTCCTTAGCGCGGCTTCTGCCGAAAGACGCCCGGCAGCGGCTCTTTCCTCCGGAGAGCATCCTACCTTCGTCTTTCGCGTCTTTTGTAGTCTACATCTTAGCAAAACGCTTTCCCACTATGTCTGGCTAGGAAAAACTGTGCCAGCACAGAAAACATCTCCCATCGTGTTCTAGAAGTTGCACGGATGTCTGCCAAGTGTTTGGCAGGAAGAAAAGAAAAGTTGTCCAAAACAGCTTCCAATCGAATGTTCCTGTGATTGGAAAAGTCAGGAGAGTGCAAAGGTACTGTTTTCTATCAGTTGGCAAGGTGCGCACACAATCCCAGTGTTGTACAGCTTGCTTCTTCACCTTCCCGAAGCTGCCGCTCTCGCCGGCTGCCGGAGCCCAAGAAGCGGCTTCTTCGCGCAAAGACGATTGTGCCGCTCACAGTGCTCTCCTTAGCGCGGCTTCTGCCGAAAGACGCCCGGCAGCGGCTCTTACCTCCGGAGAGCATCCTACCTTCCTCTTTAGCTCCTCTTCTCATCTACACCTCGGCAAAAAGCTTTCCCACTATGTCTGGCTAGGAAAAACTGTGCCAGCACAGAAAACATCTCCCATCGTGTTCTAGAAGTTGCACGGATGTCTGCCAAGTGTTTGGCAGGAAGAAAAGAAAAGTTGTCCAAAACAGCTTCCAATCGAATGTTCCTGTGATTGGAAAAGTCAGGAGAGTGCAAAGGTACTGTTTTCTATCAGTTGGCAAGGTGCGCACACAATCCCAGTGTTGTACAGCTTGCTTCTTCACCTTCCCGAAGCTGCCGCTCTCGCCGGCTGCCGGAGCCGAAAAAGCGGCTTCTTCGCGCAAAGACGATTGCGCCGCTCACAGTGCTCTCCTTAGCGCGGCTTCTGCCGAAAGACGCCCGGCAGCGGCTCTTTCCTCCGGAGAGCATCCTATCTTCGTCTTTCGCGTCTTTTGTAGTCTACATCTTAGCAAAACGCTTTCCCACTATGTCTGGCTAGGAAAAACTGTGCCAGCACAGAAAACATCTCCCATCGTGTTCTAGAAGTTGCACGGATGTCTGCCAAGTGTTTGGCAGGAAGAAAAGAAAAGTTGTCCAAAACAGCTTCCAATCGAATGTTCCTGTGATTGGAAAAGTCAGGAGAGTGCAAAGGTACTGTTTTCTATCAGTTGGCAAGGTGCGCACACAATCCCAGTGTTGTACAGCTTGCTTCTTCACCTTCCCGAAGCTGCCGCTCTCGCCGGCTGCCGGAGCCCAAGAAGCGGCTTCTTCGCGCAAAGACGATTGTGCCGCTCACAGTGCTCTCCTTAGCGCGGCTTCTGCCGAAAGACGCCCGGCAGCGGCTCTTACCTCCGGAGAGCATCCTACCTTCCTCTTTAGTTCCTCTTCTCATCTACCTCACGGCAAAAAGCTTTCCCACTATGTCTGGCTAGGAAAAACTGTGCCAGCACAGAAAACATCTCCCATCGTGTTCTAGATGTTGCACGGATGTCTGCCAAGTGTTTGGCAGGAAGAAAAGAAAAGTTGTCCAAAACAGCTTCCAATCGAATGTTCCTGTGATTGGAAAAGTCAGGAGAGTGCAAAGGTACTGTTTTCTATCAGTTGGCAAGGTGCGCACACAATCCCAGTGTTGTACAGCTTGCTTCTTCACCTTCCCGAAGCTGCCGCTCTCGCCGGCTGCCGGAGCCCAAGAAGCGGCTTCTTCGCGCAAAGACGATTGTGCCGCTCACAGTGCTCTCCTTAGCGCGGCTTCTGCCGAAAGACGCCCAGCAGCGGCTCTTACCTCCGGAGAGCATCCTACCTTCCTCTTTAGCTCCTCTTCTCATCTACACCTCGGCAAAAAGCTTTTCCACTATGTCTGGCTAGGAAAAACTGTGCCAGCACAGAAAACATCTCCCATCGTGTTCTAGAAGTTGCACGGATGTCTGCCAAGTGTTTGGCAGGAAGAAAAGAAAAGTTGTCCAAAACAGCTTCCAATCGAATGTTCCTGTGATTGGAAAAGTCAGGAGAGTGCAAAGGTACTGTTTTCTATCAGTTGGCAAGGTGCGCACACAATCCCAGTGTTGTACAGCTTGCTTCTTCACCTTCCCGAAGCTGCCGCTCTCGCCGGCTCCCGGAGCCCAAGAAGCGGCTTCTTCGCGCAAAGACGATTGCGCCGCTCACAGTGCTCTCCTTAGCGCGGCTTCTGCCGAAAGACGCCCGGCAGCGGCTCTTACCTCCGGAGAGCATCCTACCTTCCTCTTTAGCTCCTCTTCTCATCTACACCTCGGCAAAAAGCTTTTCCACTATGTCTGGCTAGGAAAAACTGTGCCAGCACAGAAAACATCTCCCATCGTGTTCTAGAAGTTGCATGGATGTCTGCCAAGTGTTTGGCAGGAAGAAAAGAAAAGTTGTCCAAAACAGCTTCCAATCGAATGTTCCTGTGATTGGAAAAGTCAGGAGAGTGCAAAGGTACTGTTTTCTATCAGTTGGCAAGGTGCGCACACAATCCCAGTGTTGTACAGCTTGCTTCTTCACCTTCCCGAAGCTGCCGCTCTCGCCGGCTGCCGGAGCCCAAGAAGCGGCTTCTTCGCGCAAAGACGATTGTGCCGCTCACAGTGCTCTCCTTAGCGCGGCTTCTGCCGAAAGACGCCCGGCAGCGGCTCTTACCTCCGGAGAGCATCCCACCTTCGTCTTTCGCATCTTTTGTCGTCTACATCTTAGCAAAACGCTTTCCCACTGTGTCTGGCTAGGAAAAACTGTGCCAGCACAGAAAACATCTCCCATCGTGTTCTAGAAGTTGCAGAGATGTCTGCCAAATGTTTGGCAGGAAGAAAAGTTGTCCAAAACAGCTTCCAATCGAATGTTCCTGTGATTGGAAAAGTTAGGAGAGTGCAAAGGTACTGTTTTCTATCAGTTGGCAAGGTGCGCACACAATCCCAGCGTTGTACAGCTTGCTTCTTCACCTTCCCGAAGCTGCCGCTCTCGCCGGTTGCCGGAGCCGAAAAAGCGGCTTCTTCGCGCAAAGACGATTGCGCCGCTCACAGTGCTCTCCTTAGCGCGGCTTCTGCCGAAAGACGCCCGGCAGCGGCTCTTTCCTCCGGAGAGCATCCTACCTTCGTCTTTCGCGTCTTTTGTAGTCTACATCTTAGCAAAACGCTTTCCCACTATGTCTGGCTAGGAAAAACTGTGCCAGCACAGAAAACATCTCCCATCGTGTTCTAGAAGTTGCACGGATGTCTGCCAAGTGTTTGGCAGGAAGAAAAGAAAAGTTGTCCAAAACAGCTTCCAATCGAATGTTCCTGTGATTGGAAAAGTCAGGAGAGTGCAAAGGTACTGTTTTCTATCAGTTGGCAAGGTGCGCACACAATCCCAGTGTTGTACAGCTTGCTTCTTCACCTTCCCGAAGCTGCCGCTCTCGCCGGCTGCCGGAGCCCAAGAAGCGGCTTCTTCGCGCAAAGACGATTGTGCCGCTCACAGTGCTCTCCTTAGCGCGGCTTCTGCCGAAAGACGCCCGGCAGCGGCTCTTACCTCCGGAGAGCATCCTACCTTCCTCTTTAGCTCCTCTTCTCATCTACACCTCGGCAAAAAGCTTTCCCACTATGTCTGGCTAGGAAAAACTGTGCCAGCACAGAAAACATCTCCCATCGTGTTCTAGAAGTTGCACGGATGTCTGCCAAGTGTTTGGCAGGAAGAAAAGAAAAGTTGTCCAAAACAGCTTCCAATCGAATGTTCCTGTGATTGGAAAAGTCAGGAGAGTGCAAAGGTACTGTTTTCTATCAGTTGGCAAGGTGCGCACACAATCCCAGTGTTGTACAGCTTGCTTCTTCACCTTCCCGAAGCTGCCGCTCTCGCCGGCTGCCGGAGCCGAAAAAGCGGCTTCTTCGCGCAAAGACGATTGCGCCGCTCACAGTGCTCTCCTTAGCGCGGCTTCTGCCGAAAGACGCCCGGCAGCGGCTCTTTCCTCCGGAGAGCATCCTATCTTCGTCTTTCGCGTCTTTTGTAGTCTACATCTTAGCAAAACGCTTTCCCACTATGTCTGGCTAGGAAAAACTGTGCCAGCACAGAAAACATCTCCCATCGTGTTCTAGAAGTTGCACGGATGTCTGCCAAGTGTTTGGCAGGAAGAAAAGAAAAGTTGTCCAAAACAGCTTCCAATCGAATGTTCCTGTGATTGGAAAAGTCAGGAGAGTGCAAAGGTACTGTTTTCTATCAGTTGGCAAGGTGCGCACACAATCCCAGTGTTGTACAGCTTGCTTCTTCACCTTCCCGAAGCTGCCGCTCTCGCCGGCTGCCGGAGCCCAAGAAGCGGCTTCTTCGCGCAAAGACGATTGTGCCGCTCACAGTGCTCTCCTTAGCGCGGCTTCTGCCGAAAGACGCCCGGCAGCGGCTCTTACCTCCGGAGAGCATCCTACCTTCCTCTTTAGTTCCTCTTCTCATCTACCTCACGGCAAAAAGCTTTCCCACTATGTCTGGCTAGGAAAAACTGTGCCAGCACAGAAAACATCTCCCATCGTGTTCTAGATGTTGCACGGATGTCTGCCAAGTGTTTGGCAGGAAGAAAAGAAAAGTTGTCCAAAACAGCTTCCAATCGAATGTTCCTGTGATTGGAAAAGTCAGGAGAGTGCAAAGGTACTGTTTTCTATCAGTTGGCAAGGTGCGCACACAATCCCAGTGTTGTACAGCTTGCTTCTTCACCTTCCCGAAGCTGCCGCTCTCGCCGGCTGCCGGAGCCCAAGAAGCGGCTTCTTCGCGCAAAGACGATTGTGCCGCTCACAGTGCTCTCCTTAGCGCGGCTTCTGCCGAAAGACGCCCAGCAGCGGCTCTTACCTCCGGAGAGCATCCTACCTTCCTCTTTAGCTCCTCTTCTCATCTACACCTCGGCAAAAAGCTTTTCCACTATGTCTGGCTAGGAAAAACTGTGCCAGCACAGAAAACATCTCCCATCGTGTTCTAGAAGTTGCACGGATGTCTGCCAAGTGTTTGGCAGGAAGAAAAGAAAAGTTGTCCAAAACAGCTTCCAATCGAATGTTCCTGTGATTGGAAAAGTCAGGAGAGTGCAAAGGTACTGTTTTCTATCAGTTGGCAAGGTGCGCACACAATCCCAGTGTTGTACAGCTTGCTTCTTCACCTTCCCGAAGCTGCCGCTCTCGCCGGCTGCCGGAGCCGAAAAAGCGGCTTCTTCGCGCAAAGACGATTGCGCCGCTCACAGTGCTCTCCTTAGCGCGGCTTCTGCCGAAAGACGCTCGGCAGCGGCTCTTTCCTCCGGAGAGCATCCTATCTTCGTCTTTCGCGTCTTTCGTAGTCTACATCTTAGCAAAACGCTTTCCCACTATGTCTGGCTAGGAAAAACTGTGCCAGCACAGAAAACATCTCCCATCGTGTTCTAGAAGTTGCAGAGATGTCTGCCAAGTGTTTGGCAGGAAGAAAAGAAAAGTTGTCCAAAACAGCTTCCAATCGAATGTTCCTGTGATTGGAAAAGTCAGGAGAGTGCAAAGGTACTGTTTTCTATCAGTTGGCAAGGTGCGCACACAATCCCAGTGTTGTACAGCTTGCTTCTTCACCTTCCCGAAGCTGCCGCTCTCGCCGGCTGCCGGAGCCCAGGAAGCGGCTTCTTCGCGCAAAGACGATTGTGCCGCTCACAGTGCTCTCCTTAGCGCGGCTTCTGCCGAAAGACGCCCGGCAGCGGTTCTTACCTCCGGAGAGCATCCTACCTTCCTCTTTAGTTCCTCTTCTCATCTACCTCACGGCAAAAAGCTTTCCCACTATGTCTGGCTAGGAAAAACTGTGCCAGCACAGAAAACATCTCCCATCGTGTTCTAGAAGTTGCACGGATGTCTGCCAAGTGTTTGGCAGGAAGAAAAGAAAAGTTGTCCAAAACAGCTTCCAATCGAATGTTCCTGTGATTGGAAAAGTCAGGAGAGTGCAAAGGTACTGTTTTCTATCAGTTGGCAAGGTGCGCACACAATCCCAGTGTTGTACAGCTTGCTTCTTCACCTTCCCGAAGCTGCCGCTCTCGCCGGCTCCCGAAGCCCAAGAAGCGGCTTCATCGCGCAAAGACGATTGCGCCGCTCACAGTGCTCTCCTTAGCGCGGCTTCTGCCGAAAGACACCCGGCAGCGGCTCTTACCTCCGGAGAGCATCCTACCTTCGTCTTTCGCGTCTTTTGTCGTCTACATCTTAGCAAAACGCTTTCCCACTGTGTCTGGCTAGGAAAAACTGTGCCAGCACAGAAAACATCTCCCATCGTGTTCTAGAAGTTGCACGGATGTCTGCCAAATGTTTGGCAGGAAGAAAAGAAAAGTTGTCCAAAACAGCTTCCAATCGAATGTTCCTGTGATTGGAAAAGTTAGGAGAGTGCAAAGGTACTGTTTTCTATCAGTTGGCATGGTGCGCACACAATCCCAGCGTTGTACAGCTTGCTTCTTCACCTTCCCGAAGCTGCCGCTCTCGCCGGCTCCCGGAGCCGAAAAAGCGGCTTCTTCGCGCAAAGACGATTGCGCCGCTCACAGTGCTCTCCTTAGCGCGGCTTCTGCCGAAAGACGCCCGGCAGCGGCTCTTTCCTCCGGAGAGCATCCTACCTTCGTCTTTCGCGTCTTTTGTAGTCTACATCTTAGCAAAACGCTTTCCCACTATGTCTGGCTAGGAAAAACTGTGCCAGCACAGAAAACATCTCCCATCGTGTTCTAGAAGTTGCACGGATGTCTGCCAAATGTTTGGCAGGAAGAAAAGAAAAGTTGTCCAAAACAGCTTCCAATCGAATGTTCCTGTGATTGGAAAAGTCAGGAGAGTGCAAAGGTACTGTTTTCTATCAGTTGGCAAGGTGCGCACACAATCCCAGTGTTGTACAGCTTGCTTCTTCACCTTCCCGAAGCTGCCGCTCTCGCCGGCTGCCGGAGCCCAAGAAGCGGCTTCTTCGCGCAAAGACGATTGCGCCGCTCACAGTGCTCTCCTTAGGGCGGCTTCTGCCGAAAGACGCTCGGCAGCGGCTCTTACCTCCGGAGAGCATCCTACCTTCGTCTTTAGCTCCTCTTCTCATCTACACCTCGGCAAAAAGCTTTTCCACTATGTCTGGCTAGGAAAAACTGTGCCAGCACAGAAAACATCTCCCATCGTGTTCTAGAAGTTGCACGGATGTCTGCCAAGTGTTTGGCAGGAAGAAAAGAAAAGTTGTCCAAAACAGCTTCCAATCGAATGTTCCTGTGATTGGAAAAGTCAGGAGAGTGCAAAGGTACTGTTTTCTATCAGTTGGCAAGGTGCGCACACAATCCCAGTGTTGTACAGCTTGCTTCTTCACCTTCCCGAAGCTGCCGCTCTCGCCGGCTGCCGGAGCCCAAGAAGCGGCTTCTTCGCGCAAAGACGATTGCGCCGCTCACAGTGCTCTCCTTAGCGCGGCTTCTGCCGAAAGACGCTCGGCAGCGGCTCTTACCTCCGGAGAGCATCCTACCTTCCTCTTTAGCTCCTCTTCTCATCTACACCTCGGCAAAAAGCTTTTCCACTATGTCTGGCTAGGAAAAACTGTGCCAGCACAGAAAACATCTCCCATCGTGTTCTAGAAGTTGCACGGATGTCTGCCAAGTGTTTGGCAGGAAGAAAAGAAAAGTTGTCCAAAACAGCTTCCAATCGAATGTTCCTGTGATTGGAAAAGTCAGGAGAGTGCAAAGGTACTGTTTTCTATCAGTTGGCAAGGTGCGCACACAATCCCAGTGTTGTACAGCTTGCTTCTTCACCTTCCCGAAGCTGCCGCTCTCGCCGGCTCCCGAAGCCCAAGAAGCGGCTTCTTCGCGCAAAGACGATTGCGCCGCTCACAGTGCTCTCCTTAGCGCGGCTTCTGCCGAAAGACGCCCGGCAGCGGCTCTTACCTCCGGAGAGCATCCTACCTTCGTCTTTCGCGTCTTTTGTCGTCTACATCTTAGCAAAACGCTTTCCCACTGTGTCTGGCTAGGAAAAACTGTGCCAGCACAGAAAACATCTCCCATCGTGTTCTAGAAGTTGCACGGATGTCTGCCAAATGTTTGGCAGGAAGAAAAGAAAAGTTGTCCAAAACAGCTTCCAATCGAATGTTCCTGTGATTGGAAAAGTTAGGAGAGTGCAAAGGTACTGTTTTCTATCAGTTGGCAAGGTGCGCACACAATCCCAGTGTTGTACAGCTTGCTTCTTCACCTTCCCGAAGCTGCCGCTCTCGCCGGCTCCCGGAGCCGAAAAAGCGGCTTCTTCGCGCAAAGACGATTGCGCCGCTCACAGTGCTCTCCTTAGCGCGGCTTCTGCCGAAAGACGCCCGGCAGCGGCTCTTTCCTCCGGAGAGCATCCTACCTTCGTCTTTCGCGTCTTTTGTAGTCTACATCTTAGCAAAACGCTTTCCCACTATGTCTGGCTAGGAAAAACTGTGCCAGCACAGAAAACATCTCCCATCGTGTTCTAGAAGTTGCACGGATGTCTGCCAAGTGTTTGGCAGGAAGAAAAGAAAAGTTGTCCAAAACAGCTTCCAATCGAATGTTCCTGTGATTGGAAAAGTCAGGAGAGTGCAAAGGTACTGTTTTCTATCAGTTGGCAAGGTGCGCACACAATCCCAGTGTTGTACAGCTTGCTTCTTCACCTTCCCGAAGCTGCCGCTCTCGCCGGCTGCCGGAGCCCAAGAAGCGGCTTCTTCGCGCAAAGACGATTGCGCCGCTCACAGTGCTCTCCTTAGCGCGGCTTCTGCCGAAAGACGCCCGGCAGCGGCTCTTACCTCCGGAGAGCATCCCACCTTCGTCTTTCGCGTCTTTTGTAGTCTACATCTTAGCAAAACGCTTTTCCACTATGTCTGGCTAGGAAAAACTGTGCCAGCACAGAAAACATCTCCCATCGTGTTCTAGAAGTTGCACGGATGTCTGCCAAGTGTTTGGCAGGAAGAAAAGAAAAGTTGTCCAAAACAGCTTCCAATCGAATGTTCCTGTGATTGGAAAAGTCAGGAGAGTGCAAAGGTACTGTTTTCTATCAGTTGGCAAGGTGCGCACACAATCCCAGTGTTGTACAGCTTGCTTCTTCACCTTCCCGAAGCTGCCGCTCTCGCCGGCTGCCGGAGCCCAAGAAGCGGCTTCTTCGCGCAAAGACGATTGCGCCGCTCACAGTGCTCTCCTTAGCGCGGCTTCTGCCGAAAGACGCCCGGCAGCGGCTCTTTCCTCCGGAGAGCATCCTACCTTCGTCTTTCGCGTCTTTTGTAGTCTACATCTTAGCAAAACGCTTTCCCACTATGTCTGGCTAGGAAAAACTGTGCCAGCACAGAAAACATCTCCCATCGTGTTCTAGAAGTTGCACGGATGTCTGCCAAGTGTTTGGCAGGAAGAAAAGAAAAGTTGTCCAAAACAGCTTCCAATCGAATGTTCCTGTGATTGGAAAAGTCAGGAGAGTGCAAAGGTACTGTTTTCTATCAGTTGGCAAGGTGCGCACACAATCCCAGTGTTGTACAGCTTGCTTCTTCACCTTCCCGAAGCTGCCGCTCTCGCCGGCTGCCGGAGCCCAAGAAGCGGCTTCTTCGCGCAAAGACGATTGCGCCGCTCACAGTGCTCTCCTTAGCGCGGCTTCTGCCGAAAGACGCTCGGCAGCGGCTCTTACCTCCGGAGAGCATCCTACCTTCGTCTTTAGCTCCTCTTCTCATCTACACCTCGGCAAAAAGCTTTTCCACTATGTCTGGCTAGGAAAAACTGTGCCAGCACAGAAAACATCTCCCATCGTGTTCTAGAAGTTGCACGGATGTCTGCCAAGTGTTTGGCAGGAAGAAAAGAAAAGTTGTCCAAAACAGCTTCCAATCGAATGTTCCTGTGATTGGAAAAGTCAGGAGAGTGCAAAGGTACTGTTTTCTATCAGTTGGCAAGGTGCGCACACAATCCCAGTGTTGTACAGCTTGCTTCTTCACCTTCCCGAAGCTGCCGCTCTCGCCGGCTGCCGGAGCCGAAAAAGCGGCTTCTTCGCGCAAAGACGATTGCGCCGCTCACAGTGCTCTCCTTAGCGCGGCTTCTGCCGAAAGACGCTCGGCAGCGGCTCTTTCCTCCGGAGAGCATCCTATCTTCGTCTTTCGCGTCTTTTGTAGTCTACATCTTAGCAAAACGCTTTCCCACTATGTCTGGCTAGGAAAAACTGTGCCAGCACAGAAAACATCTCCCATCGTGTTCTAGAAGTTGCAGAGATGTCTGCCAAGTGTTTGGCAGGAAGAAAAGAAAAGTTGTCCAAAACAGCTTCCAATCGAATGTTCCTGTGATTGGAAAAGTCAGGAGAGTGCAAAGGTACTGTTTTCTATTAGTTGGCAAGGTGCGCACACAATCCCAGTGTTGTACAGCTTGCTTCTTCACCTTCCCGAAGCTGCCGCTCTCGCCGGCTGCCGGAGCCCAAGAAGCGGCTTCTTCGCGCAAAGACGATTGTGCCGCTCACAGTGCTCTCCTTAGCGCGGCTTCTGCCGAAAGACGCCCGGCAGCGGCTCTTACCTCCGGAGAGCATCCCACCTTCGTCTTTCGCGTCTTTTGTAGTCTACATCTTAGCAAAACGCTTTCCCACTATGTCTGGCTAGGAAAAACTGTGCCAGCACAGAAAACATCTCCCATCGTGTTCTAGAAGTTGCAGAGATGTCTGCCAAGTGTTTGGCAGGAAGAAAAGAAAAGTTGTCCAAAACAGCTTCCAATCGAATGTTCCTGTGATTGGAAAAGTCAGGAGAGTGCAAAGGTACTGTTTTCTATCAGTTGGCAAGGTGCGCACACAATCCCAGTGTTGTACAGCTTGCTTCTTCACCTTCCCGAAGCTGCCGCTCTCGCCGGCTGCCGGAGCCCAAGAAGCGGCTTCTTCGCGCAAAGACGATTGTGCCGCTCACAGTGCTCTCCTTAGCGCGGCTTCTGCCGAAAGACGCCCGGCAGCGGTTCTTACCTCCGGAGAGCAACCTACCTTCCTCTTTAGCTCCTCTTCTCATCTACACCTCGGCAAAAAGCTTTTCCACTATGTCTGGCTAGGAAAAACTGTGCCAGCACAGAAAACATCTCCCATCGTGTTCTAGAAGTTGCAGAGATGTCTGCCAAGTGTTTGGCAGGAAGAAAAGAAAAGTTGTCCAAAACAGCTTCCAATCGAATGTTCCTGTGATTGGAAAAGTCAGGAGAGTGCAAAGGTACTGTTTTCTATCAGTTGGCAAGGTGCGCACACAATCCCAGTGTTGTACAGCTTGCTTCTTCACCTTCCCGAAGCTGCCGCTCTCGCCGGCTGCCGGAGCCCAAGAAGCGGCTTCTTCGCGCAAAGACGATTGTGCCGCTCACAGTGCTCTCCTTAGCGCGGCTTCTGCCGAAAGACGCCCGGCAGCGGCTCTTACCTCCGGAGAGCATCCTACCTTCCTCTTTAGTTCCTCTTCTCATCTACCTCACGGCAAAAAGCTTTCCCACTATGTCTGGCTAGGAAAAACTGTGCCAGCACAGAAAACATCTCCCATCGTGTTCTAGAAGTTGCACGGATGTCTGCCAAGTGTTTGGCAGGAAGAAAAGAAAAGTTGTCCAAAACAGCTTCCAATCGAATGTTCCTGTGATTGGAAAAGTCAGGAGAGTGCAAAGGTACTGTTTTCTATCAGTTGGCAAGGTGCGCACACAATCCCAGTGTTGTACAGCTTGCTTCTTCACCTTCCCGAAGCTGCCGCTCTCGCCGCCTCCCGAAGCCCAAGAAGCGGCTTCTTCGCGCAAAGACGATTGCGCCGCTCACAGTGCTCTCCTTAGCGCGGCTTCTGCCGAAAGACGCCCGGCAGCGGCTCTTACCTCCGGAGAGCATCCTACCTTCGTCTTTCGCGTCTTTTGTCGTCTACATCTTAGCAAAACGCTTTCCCACTGTGTCTGGCTAGGAAAAACTGTGCCAGCACAGAAAACATCTCCCATCGTGTTCTAGAAGTTGCACGGATGTCTGCCAAATGTTTGGCAGGAAGAAAAGAAAAGTTGTCCAAAACAGCTTCCAATCGAATGTTCCTGTGATTGGAAAAGTTAGGAGAGTGCAAAGGTACTGTTTTCTATCAGTTGGCAAGGTGCGCACACAATCCCAGCGTTGTACAGCTTGCTTCTTCACCTTCCCGAAGCTGCCGCTCTCGCCGGCTGCCGGAGCCGAAAAAGCGGCTTCTTCGCGCAAAGACGATTGCGCCGCTCACAGTGCTCTCCTTAGCGCGGCTTCTGCCGAAAGACGCCCGGCAGCGGCTCTTTCCTCCGGAGAGCATCCTACCTTCGTCTTTCGCGTCTTTTGTAGTCTACATCTTAGCAAAACGCTTTCCCACTATGTCTGGCTAGGAAAAACTGTGCCAGCACAGAAAACATCTCCCATCGTGTTCTAGAAGTTGCAGAGATGTCTGCCAAGTGTTTGGCAGGAAGAAAAGAAAAGTTGTCCAAAACAGCTTCCAATCGAATGTTCCTGTGATTGGAAAAGTCAGGAGAGTGCAAAGGTACTGTTTTCTATCAGTTGGCAAGGTGCGCACACAATCCCAGTGTTGTACAGCTTGCTTCTTCACCTTCCCGAAGCTGCCGCTCTCGCCGGCTGCCGGAGCCCAAGAAGCGGCTTCTTCGCGCAAAGACGATTGTGCCGCTCACAGTGCTCTCCTTAGCGCGGCTTCTGCCGAAAGACGCTCGGCAGCGGCTCTTACCTCCGGAGAGCATCCTACCTTCGTCTTTAGCTCCTCTTCTCATCTACACCTCGGCAAAAAGCTTTTCCACTATGTCTGGCTAGGAAAAACTGTGCCAGCACAGAAAACATCTCCCATCGTGTTCTAGAAGTTGCACGGATGTCTGCCAAGTGTTTGGCAGGAAGAAAAGAAAAGTTGTCCAAAACAGCTTCCAATCGAATGTTCCTGTGATTGGAAAAGTCAGGAGAGTGCAAAGGTACTGTTTTCTATCAGTTGGCAAGGTGCGCACACAATCCCAGTGTTGTACAGCTTGCTTCTTCACCTTCCCGAAGCTGCCGCTCTCGCCGGCTGCCGGAGCCCAAGAAGCGGCTTCTTCGCGCAAAGACGATTGCGCCGCTCACAGTGCTCTCCTTAGCGCGGCTTCTGCCGAAAGACGCTCGGCAGCGGCTCTTACCTCCGGAGAGCATCCTACCTTCCTCTTTAGCTCCTCTTCTCATCTACACCTCGGCAAAAAGCTTTCCCACTATGTCTGGCTAGGAAAAACTGTGCCAGCACAGAAAACATCTCCCATCATGTTCTAGAAGTTGCACGGATGTCTGCCAAGTGTTTGGCAGGAAGAAAAGAAAAGTTGTCCAAAACAGCTTCCAATCGAATGTTCCTGTGATTGGAAAAGTCAGGAGAGTGCAAAGGTACTGTTTTCTATCAGTTGGCAAGGTGCGCACACAATCCCAGTGTTGTACAGCTTGCTTCTTCACCTTCCCGAAGCTGCCGCTCTCGCCGGCTCCCGAAGCCCAAGAAGCGGCTTCTTCGCGCAAAGACGATTGCACCGCTCACAGTGCTCTCCTTAGCGCGGCTTCTGCCGAAAGACGCCCGGCAGCGGCTCTTACCTCCGGAGAGCATCCTACCTTCGTCTTTCGCGTCTTTTGTCGTCTACATCTTAGCAAAACGCTTTCCCACTGTGTCTGGCTAGGAAAAACTGTGCCAGCACAGAAAACATCTCCCATCGTGTTCTAGAAGTTGCACGGATGTCTGCCAAATGTTTGGCAGGAAGAAAAGAAAAGTTGTCCAAAACAGCTTCCAATCGAATGTTCCTGTGATTGGAAAAGTTAGGAGAGTGCAAAGGTACTGTTTTCTATCAGTTGGCAAGGTGCGCACACAATCCCAGCGTTGTACAGCTTGCTTCTTCACCTTCCCGAAGCTGCCGCTCTCGCCGGCTCCCGGAGCCGAAAAAGCGGCTTCTTCGCGCAAAGACGATTGCGCCGCTCACAGTGCTCTCCTTAGCGCGGCTTCTGCCGAAAGACGCCCGGCAGCGGCTCTTTCCTCCGGAGAGCATCCTACCTTCGTCTTTCGCGTCTTTTGTAGTCTACATCTTAGCAAAACGCTTTCCCACTATGTCTGGCTAGGAAAAACTGTGCCAGCACAGAAAACATCTCCCATCGTGTTCTAGAAGTTGCACGGATGTCTGCCAAGTGTTTGGCAGGAAGAAAAGAAAAGTTGTCCAAAACAGCTTCCAATCGAATGTTCCTGTGATTGGAAAAGTCAGGAGAGTGCAAAGGTACTGTTTTCTATCAGTTGGCAAGGTGCGCACACAATCCCAGTGTTGTACAGCTTGCTTCTTCACCTTCCCGAAGCTACCGCTCTCGCCGGCTCCCGAAGCCCAAGAAGCGGCTTCTTCGCGCAAAGACGATTGCGCCGCTCACAGTGCTCTCCTTAGCGCGGCTTCTGCCGAAAGACGCCCGGCAGCGGCTCTTACCTCCGGAGAGCATCCTACCTTCGTCTTTCACGTCTTTTGTCGTCTACATCTTAGCAAAACGCTTTCCCACTGTGTCTGGCTAGGAAAAACTGTGCCAGCACAGAAAACATCTCCCATCGTGTTCTAGAAGTTGCACGGATGTCTGCCAAATGTTTGGCAGGAAGAAAAGAAAAGTTGTCCAAAACAGCTTCCAATCGAATGTTCCTGTGATTGGAAAAGTTAGGAGAGTGCAAAGGTACTGTTTTCTATCAGTTGGCAAGGTGCGCACACAATCCCAGCGTTGTACAGCTTGCTTCTTCACCTTCCCGAAGCTGCCGCTCTCGCCGGCTCCCGGAGCCGAAAAAGCGGCTTCTTCGCGCAAAGACGATTGCGCCGCTCACAGTGCTCTCCTTAGCGCGGCTTCTGCCGAAAGACGCCCGGCAGCGGCTCTTTCCTCCGGAGAGCATCCTACCTTCGTCTTTCGCGTCTTTTGTAGTCTACATCTTAGCAAAACGCTTTCCCACTATGTCTGGCTAGGAAAAACTGTGCCAGCACAGAAAACATCTCCCATCGTGTTCTAGAAGTTGCAGAGATGTCTGCCAAGTGTTTGGCAGGAAGAAAAGAAAAGTTGTCCAAAACAGCTTCCAATCGAATGTTCCTGTGATTGGAAAAGTCAGGAGAGTGCAAAGGTACTGTTTTCTATCAGTTGGCAAGGTGCGCACACAATCCCAGTGTTGTACAGCTTGCTTCTTCACCTTCCCGAAGCTGCCGCTCTCGCCGGCTGCCGGAGCCCAAGAAGCGGCTTCTTCGCGCAAAGACGATTGTGCCGCTCACAGTGCTCTCCTTAGCGCGGCTTCTGCCGAAAGACGCTCGGCAGCGGCTCTTACCTCCGGAGAGCATCCTACCTTCGTCTTTAGCTCCTCTTCTCATCTACACCTCGGCAAAAAGCTTTTCCACTATGTCTGGCTAGGAAAAACTGTGCCAGCACAGAAAACATCTCCCATCGTGTTCTAGAAGTTGCACGGATGTCTGCCAAGTGTTTGGCAGGAAGAAAAGAAAAGTTGTCCAAAACAGCTTCCAATCGAATGTTCCTGTGATTGGAAAAGTCAGGAGAGTGCAAAGGTACTGTTTTCTATCAGTTGGCAAGGTGCGCACACAATCCCAGTGTTGTACAGCTTGCTTCTTCACCTTCCCGAAGCTGCCGCTCTCGCCGGCTGCCGGAGCCCAAGAAGCGGCTTCTTCGCGCAAAGACGATTGCGCCGCTCACAGTGCTCTCCTTAGCGCGGCTTCTGCCGAAAGACGCTCGGCAGCGGCTCTTACCTCCGGAGAGCATCCTACCTTCCTCTTTAGCTCCTCTTCTCATCTACACCTCGGCAAAAAGCTTTCCCACTATGTCTGGCTAGGAAAAACTGTGCCAGCACAGAAAACATCTCCCATCGTGTTCTAGAAGTTGCACGGATGTCTGCCAAGTGTTTGGCAGGAAGAAAAGAAAAGTTGTCCAAAACAGCTTCCAATCGAATGTTCCTGTGATTGGAAAAGTCAGGAGAGTGCAAAGGTACTGTTTTCTATCAGTTGGCAAGGTGCGCACACAATCCCAGTGTTGTACAGCTTGCTTCTTCACCTTCCCGAAGCTGCCGCTCTCGCCGGCTCCCGAAGCCCAAGAAGCGGCTTCTTCGCGCAAAGACGATTGCACCGCTCACAGTGCTCTCCTTAGCGCGGCTTCTGCCGAAAGACGCCCGGCAGCGGCTCTTACCTCCGGAGAGCATCCTACCTTCGTCTTTCGCGTCTTTTGTCGTCTACATCTTAGCAAAACGCTTTCCCACTGTGTCTGGCTAGGAAAAACTGTGCCAGCACAGAAAACATCTCCCATCGTGTTCTAGAAGTTGCACGGATGTCTGCCAAATGTTTGGCAGGAAGAAAAGAAAAGTTGTCCAAAACAGCTTCCAATCGAATGTTCCTGTGATTGGAAAAGTTAGGAGAGTGCAAAGGTACTGTTTTCTATCAGTTGGCAAGGTGCGCACACAATCCCAGCGTTGTACAGCTTGCTTCTTCACCTTCCCGAAGCTGCCGCTCTCGCCGGCTCCCGGAGCCGAAAAAGCGGCTTCTTCGCGCAAAGACGATTGCGCCGCTCACAGTGCTCTCCTTAGCGCGGCTTCTGCCGAAAGACGCCCGGCAGCGGCTCTTTCCTCCGGAGAGCATCCTACCTTCGTCTTTCGCGTCTTTTGTAGTCTACATTTAGCAAAACGCTTTCCCAATATGTCTGGCTAGGAAAAACTGTGCCAGCACAGAAAACATCTCCCATCGTGTTCTAGAAGTTGCACGGATGTCTGCCAAGTGTTTGGCAGGAAGAAAAGAAAAGTTGTCCAAAACAGCTTCCAATCGAATGTTCCTGTGATTGGAAAAGTCAGGAGAGTGCAAAGGTACTGTTTTCTATCAGTTGGCAAGGTGCGCACACAATCCCAGTGTTGTACAGCTTGCTTCTTCACCTTCCCGAAGCTGCCGCTCTCGCCGGCTGCCGGAGCCCAAGAAGCGGCTTCTTCGCGCAAAGACGATTGCGCCGCTCACAGTGCTCTCCTTAGCGCGGCTTCTGCCGAAAGACGCCCGGCAGCGGCTCTTACCTCCGGAGAGCATCCTACCTTCCTCTTTAGCTCCTCTTCTCATCTACACCTCGGCAAAAAGCTTTTCCACTATGTCTGGCTAGGAAAAACTGTGCCAGCACAGAAAACATCTCCCATCGTGTTCTAGAAGTTGCACGGATGTCTGCCAAGTGTTTGGCAGGAAGAAAAGAAAAGTTGTCCAAAACAGCTTCCAATCGAATGTTCCTGTGATTGGAAAAGTCAGGAGAGTGCAAAGGTACTGTTTTCTATCAGTTGGCAAGGTGCGCACACAATCCCAGTGTTGTACAGCTTGCTTCTTCACCTTCCCGAAGCTGCCGCTCTCGCCGGCTGCCGGAGCCCAAGAAGCGGCTTCTTCGCGCAAAGACGATTGCGCCGCTCACAGTGCTCTCCTTAGCGCGGCTTCTGCCGAAAGACGCTCGGCAGCGGCTCTTACCTCCGGAGAGCATCCTACCTTCGTCTTTAGCTCCTCTTCTCATCTACACCTCGGCAAAAAGCTTTTCCACTATGTCTGGCTAGGAAAAACTGTGCCAGCACAGAAAACATCTCCCATCGTGTTCTAGAAGTTGCATGGATGTCTGCCAAGTGTTTGGCAGGAAGAAAAGAAAAGTTGTCCAAAACAGCTTCCAATCGAATGTTCCTGTGATTGGAAAAGTCAGGAGAGTGCAAAGGTACTGTTTTCTATCAGTTGGCAAGGTGCGCACACAATCCCAGTGTTGTACAGCTTGCTTCTTCACCTTCCCGAAGCTGCCGCTCTCGCCGGCTGCCGGAGCCCAAGAAGCGGCTTCTTCGCGCAAAGACGATTGTGCCGCTCACAGTGCTCTCCTTAGCGCGGCTTCTGCCGAAAGACGCCCGGCAGCGGTTCTTACCTCCGGAGAGCATCCTACCTTCCTCTTTAGTTCCTCTTCTCATCTACCTCAAGGCAAAAAGCTTTCCCACTATGTCTGGCTAGGAAAAACTGTGCCAGCACAGAAAACATCTCCCATCGTGTTCTAGAAGTTGCAGAGATGTCTGCCAAGTGTTTGGCAGGAAGAAAAGAAAAGTTGTCCAAAACAGCTTCCAATCGAATGTTCCTGTGATTGGAAAAGTCAGGAGAGTGCAAAGGTACTGTTTTCTATCAGTTGGCAAGGTGCGCACACAATCCCAGTGTTGTACAGCTTGCTTCTTCACCTTCCCGAAGCTGCCGCTCTCGCCGGCTGCCGGAGCCCAAGAAGCGGCTTCTTCGCGCAAAGACGATTGTGCCGCTCACAGTGCTCTCCTTAGCGCGGCTTCTGCCGAAAGACGCCCGGCAGCGGTTCTTACCTCCGGAGAGCAACCTACCTTCCTCTTTAGCTCCTCTTCTCATCTACACCTCGGCAAAAAGCTTTTCCACTATGTCTGGCTAGGAAAAACTGTGCCAGCACAGAAAACATCTCCCATCGTGTTCTAGAAGTTGCAGAGATGTCTGCCAAGTGTTTGGCAGGAAGAAAAGAAAAGTTGTCCAAAACAGCTTCCAATCGAATGTTCCTGTGATTGGAAAAGTCAGGAGAGTGCAAAGGTACTGTTTTCTATCAGTTGGCAAGGTGCGCACACAATCCCAGTGTTGTACAGCTTGCTTCTTCACCTTCCCGAAGCTGCCGCTCTCGCCGGCTGCCGGAGCCCAAGAAGCGGCTTCTTCGCGCAAAGACGATTGTGCCGCTCACAGTGCTCTCCTTAGCGCGGCTTCTGCCGAAAGACGCCCGGCAGCGGCTCTTACCTCCGGAGAGCATCCTACCTTCCTCTTTAGCTCCTCTTCTCATCTACACCTCGGCAAAAAGCTTTTCCACTATGTCTGGCTAGGAAAAACTGTGCCAGCACAGAAAACATCTCCCATCGTGTTCTAGAAGTTGCACGGATGTCTGCCAAGTGTTTGGCAGGAAGAAAAGAAAAGTTGTCCAAAACAGCTTCCAATCGAATGTTCCTGTGATTGGAAAAGTCAGGAGAGTGCAAAGGTACTGTTTTCTATCAGTTGGCAAGGTGCGCACACAATCCCAGTGTTGTACAGCTTGCTTCTTCACCTTCCCGAAGCTGCCGCTCTCGCCGGCTGCCGGAGCCGAAAAAGCGGCTTCTTCGCGCAAAGACGATTGTGCCGCTCACAGTGCTCTCCTTAGCGCGGCTTCTGCCGAAAGACGCTCGGCAGCGGCTCTTTCCTCCGGAGAGCATCCTATCTTCGTCTTTCGCGTCTTTTGTAGTCTACATCTTAGCAAAACGCTTTCCCACTATGTCTGGCTAGGAAAAACTGTGCCAGCACAGAAAACATCTCCCATCGTGTTCTAGAAGTTGCAGAGATGTCTGCCAAGTGTTTGGCAGGAAGAAAAGAAAAGTTGTCCAAAACAGCTTCCAATCGAATGTTCCTGTGATTGGAAAAGTCAGGAGAGTGCAAAGGTACTGTTTTCTATCAGTTGGCAAGGTGCGCACACAATCCCAGTGTTGTACAGCTTGCTTCTTCACCTTCCCGAAGCTGCCGCTCTCGCCGGCTGCCGGAGCCCAAGAAGCGGCTTCTTCGCGCAAAGACGATTGTGCCGCTCACAGTGCTCTCCTTAGCGCGGCTTCTGCCGAAAGACGCCCGGCAGCGGCTCTTACCTCCGGAGAGCATCCTACCTTCGTCTTTAGCTCCTCTTCTCATCTACACCTCGGCAAAAAGCTTTTCCACTATGTCTGGCTAGGAAAAACTGTGCCAGCACAGAAAACATCTCCCATCGTGTTCTAGAAGTTGCATGGATGTCTGCCAAGTGTTTGGCAGGAAGAAAAGGAAAGTTGTCCAAAACAGCTTCCAATCGAATGTTCCTGTGATTGGAAAAGTCAGGAGAGTGCAAAGGTACTGTTTTCTATCAGTTGGCAAGGTGCGCACACAATCCCAGTGTTGTACAGCTTGCTTCTTCACCTTCCCGAAGCTGCCGCTCTCGCCGGCTCCCGAAGCCCAAGAAGCGGCTTCTTCGCGCAAAGACGATTGCGCCGCTCACAGTGCTCTCCTTAGCGCGGCTTCTGCCGAAAGACGCCCGGCAGCGGCTCTTACCTCCGGAGAGCATCCTACCTTCGTCTTTCGCGTCTTTTGTCGTCTACATCTTAGCAAAACGCTTTCCCACTATGTCTGGCTAGGAAAAACTGTGCCAGCACAGAAAACATCTCCCATCGTGTTCTAGAAGTTGCACGGATGTCTGCCAAATGTTTGGCAGGAAGAAAAGAAAAGTTGTCCAAAACAGCTTCCAATCGAATGTTCCTGTGATTGGAAAAGTTAGGAGAGTGCAAAGGTACTGTTTTCTATCAGTTGGCAAGGTGCGCACACAATCCCAGCGTTGTACAGCTTGCTTCTTCACCTTCCCGAAGCTGCCGCTCTCGCCGGCTCCCGGAGCCGAAAAAGCGGCTTCTTCGCGCAAAGACGATTGCGCCGCTCACAGTGCTCTCCTTAGCGCGGCTTCTGCCGAAAGACGCCCGGCAGCGGCTCTTTCCTCCGGAGAGCATCCTACCTTCGTCTTTCGCGTCTTTTGTAGTCTACATCTTAGCAAAACGCTTTCCCACTATGTCTGGCTAGGAAAAACTGTGCCAGCACAGAAAACATCTCCCATCGTGTTCTAGAAGTTGCAGAGATGTCTGCCAAGTGTTTGGCAGGAAGAAAAGAAAAGTTGTCCAAAACAGCTTCCAATCGAATGTTCCTGTGATTGGAAAAGTCAGGAGAGTGCAAAGGTACTGTTTTCTATCAGTTGGCAAGGTGCGCACACAATCCCAGCGTTGTACAGCTTGCTTCTTCACCTTCCCGAAGCTGCCGCTCTCGCCGGCTGCCGGAGCCCAAGAAGCGGCTTCTTCGCGCAAAGACGATTGTGCCGCTCACAGTGCTCTCCTTAGCGCGGCTTCTGCCGAAAGACGCTCGGCAGCGGCTCTTACCTCCGGAGAGCATCCTACCTTCGTCTTTAGCTCCTCTTCTCATCTACACCTCGGCAAAAAGCTTTTCCACTATGTCTGGCTAGGAAAAACTGTGCCAGCACAGAAAACATCTCCCATCGTGTTCTAGAAGTTGCACGGATGTCTGCCAAGTGTTTGGCAGGAAGAAAAGAAAAGTTGTCCAAAACAGCTTCCAATCGAATGTTCCTGTGATTGGAAAAGTCAGGAGAGTGCAAAGGTACTGTTTTCTATCAGTTGGCAAGGTGCGCACACAATCCCAGTGTTGTACAGCTTGCTTCTTCACCTTCCCGAAGCTGCCGCTCTCGCCGGCTGCCGGAGCCCAAGAAGCGGCTTCTTCGCGCAAAGACGATTGCGCCGCTCACAGTGCTCTCCTTAGCGCGGCTTCTGCCGAAAGACGCTCGGCAGCGGCTCTTACCTCCGGAGAGCATCCTACCTTCCTCTTTAGCTCCTCTTCTCATCTACACCTCGGCAAAAAGCTTTCCCACTATGTCTGGCTAGGAAAAACTGTGCCAGCACAGAAAACATCTCCCATCGTGTTCTAGAAGTTGCACGGATGTCTGCCAAGTGTTTGGCAGGAAGAAAAGAAAAGTTGTCCAAAACAGCTTCCAATCGAATGTTCCTGTGATTGGAAAAGTCAGGAGAGTGCAAAGGTACTGTTTTCTATCAGTTGGCAAGGTGCGCACACAATCCCAGTGTTGTACAGCTTGCTTCTTCACCTTCCCGAAGCTGCCGCTCTCGCCGGCTCCCGAAGCCCAAGAAGCGGCTTCTTCGCGCAAAGACGATTGCACCGCTCACAGTGCTCTCCTTAGCGCGGCTTCTGCCGAAAGACGCCCGGCAGCGGCTCTTACCTCCGGAGAGCATCCTACCTTCGTCTTTCGCGTCTTTTGTCGTCTACATCTTAGCAAAACGCTTTCCCACTGTGTCTGGCTAGGAAAAACTGTGCCAGCACAGAAAACATCTCCCATCGTGTTCTAGAAGTTGCACGGATGTCTGCCAAATGTTTGGCAGGAAGAAAAGAAAAGTTGTCCAAAACAGCTTCCAATCGAATGTTCCTGTGATTGGAAAAGTTAGGAGAGTGCAAAGGTACTGTTTTCTATCAGTTGGCAAGGTGCGCACACAATCCCAGCGTTGTACAGCTTGCTTCTTCACCTTCCCGAAGCTGCCGCTCTCGCCGGCTCCCGGAGCCGAAAAAGCGGCTTCTTCGCGCAAAGACGATTGCGCCGCTCACAGTGCTCTCCTTAGCGCGGCTTCTGCCGAAAGACGCCCGGCAGCGGCTCTTTCCTCCGGAGAGCATCCTACCTTCGTCTTTCGCGTCTTTTGTAGTCTACATCTTAGCAAAACGCTTTCCCAATATGTCTGGCTAGGAAAAACTGTGCCAGCACAGAAAACATCTCCCATCGTGTTCTAGAAGTTGCACGGATGTCTGCCAAGTGTTTGGCAGGAAGAAAAGAAAAGTTGTCCAAAACAGCTTCCAATCGAATGTTCCTGTGATTGGAAAAGTCAGGAGAGTGCAAAGGTACTGTTTTCTATCAGTTGGCAAGGTGCGCACACAATCCCAGTGTTGTACAGCTTGCTTCTTCACCTTCCCGAAGCTGCCGCTCTCGCCGGCTGCCGGAGCCCAAGAAGCGGCTTCTTCGCGCAAAGACGATTGCGCCGCTCACAGTGCTCTCCTTAGCGCGGCTTCTGCCGAAAGACGCCCGGCAGCGGCTCTTACCTCCGGAGAGCATCCTACCTTCGTCTTTAGCTCCTCTTCTCATCTACACCTCGGCAAAAAGCTTTTCCACTATGTCTGGCTAGGAAAAACTGTGCCAGCACAGAAAACATCTCCCATCGTGTTCTAGAAGTTGCACGGATGTCTGCCAAGTGTTTGGCAGGAAGAAAAGAAAAGTTGTCCAAAACAGCTTCCAATCGAATGTTCCTGTGATTGGAAAAGTCAGGAGAGTGCAAAGGTACTGTTTTCTATCAGTTGGCAAGGTGCGCACACAATCCCAGTGTTGTACAGCTTGCTTCTTCACCTTCCCGAAGCTGCCGCTCTCGCCGGCTGCCGGAGCCCAAGAAGCGGCTTCTTCGCGCAAAGACGATTGCGCCGCTCACAGTGCTCTCCTTAGCGCGGCTTCTGCCGAAAGACGCTCGGCAGCGGCTCTTACCTCCGGAGAGCATCCTACCTTCGTCTTTAGCTCCTCTTCTCATCTACACCTCGGCAAAAAGCTTTTCCACTATGTCTGGCTAGGAAAAACTGTGCCAGCACAGAAAACATCTCCCATCGTGTTCTAGAAGTTGCATGGATGTCTGCCAAGTGTTTGGCAGGAAGAAAAGAAAAGTTGTCCAAAACAGCTTCCAATCGAATGTTCCTGTGATTGGAAAAGTCAGGAGAGTGCAAAGGTACTGTTTTCTATCAGTTGGCAAGGTGCGCACACAATCCCAGTGTTGTACAGCTTGCTTCTTCACCTTCCCGAAGCTGCCGCTCTCGCCGGCTGCCGGAGCCCAAGAAGCGGCTTCTTCGCGCAAAGACGATTGTGCCGCTCACAGTGCTCTCCTTAGCGCGGCTTCTGCCGAAAGACGCCCGGCAGCGGCTCTTACCTCCGGAGAGCATCCCACCTTCGTCTTTCGCGTCTTTTGTCGTCTACATCTTAGCAAAATGCTTTCCCACTGTGTCTGGCTAGGAAAAACTGTGCCAGCACAGAAAACATCTCCCATCGTGTTCTAGAAGTTGCAGAGATGTCTGCCAAATGTTTGGCAGGAAGAAAAGAAAAGTTGTCCAAAACAGCTTCCAATCGAATGTTCCTGTGATTGGAAAAGTTAGGAGAGTGCAAAGGTACTGTTTTCTATCAGTTGGCAAGGTGCGCACACAATCCCAGCGTTGTACAGCTTGCTTCTTCACCTTCCCGAAGCTGCCGCTCTCTCCGGCTCCCGGAGCCGAAAAAGCGGCTTCTTCGCGCAAAGACGATTGCGCCGCTCACAGTGCTCTCCTTAGCGCGGCTTCTGCCGAAAGACGCCCGGCAGCGGCTCTTTCCTCCGGAGAGCATCCTACCTTCGTCTTTCGCGTCTTTTGTAGTCTACATCTTAGCAAAACGCTTTCCCACTATGTCTGGCTAGGAAAAACTGTGCCAGCACAGAAAACATCTCCCCTCGTGTTCTAGAAGTTGCACGGATGTCTGCCAAGTGTTTGGCAGGAAGAAAAGAAAAGTTGTCCAAAACAGCTTCCAATCGAATGTTCCTGTGATTGGAAAAGTCAGGAGAGTGCAAAGGTACTGTTTTCTATCAGTTGGCAAGGTGCGCACACAATCCCAGTGTTGTACAGCTTGCTTCTTCACCTTCCCGAAGCTGCCGCTCTCGCCGGCTGCCGGAGCCCAAGAAGCGGCTTCTTCGCGCAAAGACGATTGTGCCGCTCACAGTGCTCTCCTTAGCGCGGCTTCTGCCGAAAGACGCCCGGCAGCGGCTCTTACCTCCGGAGAGCATCCTACCTTCGTCTTTAGCTCCTCTTCTCATCTACACCTCGGCAAAAAGCTTTTCCACTATGTCTGGCTAGGAAAAACTGTGCCAGCACAGAAAACATCTCCCATCGTGTTCTAGAAGTTGCACGGATGTCTGCCAAGTGTTTGGCAGGAAGAAAAGAAAAGTTGTCCAAAACAGCTTCCAATCGAATGTTCCTGTGATTGGAAAAGTCAGGAGAGTGCAAAGGTACTGTTTTCTATCAGTTGGCAAGGTGCGCACACAATCCCAGTGTTGTACAGCTTGCTTCTTCACCTTCCCGAAGCTGCCGCTCTCGCCGGCTGCCGGAGCCGAAAAAGCGGCTTCTTAGCGCAAAGACGATTGCGCCGCTCACAGTGCTCTCCTTAGCGCGGCTTCTGCCGAAAGACGCTCGGCAGCGGCTCTTTCCTCCGGAGAGCATCCTATCTTCGTCTTTCGCGTCTTTTGTAGTCTACATCTTAGCAAAACGCTTTCCCACTATGTCTGGCTAGGAAAAACTGTGCCAGCACAGAAAACATCTCCCATCGTGTTCTAGAAGTTGCACGGATGTCTGCCAAGTGTTTGGCAGGAAGAAAAGAAAAGTTGTCCAAAACAGCTTCCAATCGAATGTTCCTGTGATTGGAAAAGTCAGGAGAGTGCAAAGGTACTGTTTTCTATCAGTTGGCAAGGTGCGCACACAATCCCAGTGTTGTACAGCTTGCTTCTTCACCTTCCCGAAGCTGCCGCTCTCGCCGGCTGCCGGAGCCCAAGAAGCGGCTTCTTCGCGCAAAGACGATTGTGCCGCTCACAGTGCTCTCCTTAGCGCGGCTTCTGCCGAAAGACGCCCGGCAGCGGCTCTTACCTCCGGAGAGCATCCTACCTTCCTCTTTAGTTCCTCTTCTCATCTACCTCACGGCAAAAAGCTTTCCCACTATGTCTGGCTAGGAAAAACTGTGCCAGCACAGAAAACATCTCCCATCGTGTTCTAGAAGTTGCACGGATGTCTGCCAAGTGTTTGGCAGGAAGAAAAGAAAAGTTGTCCAAAACAGCTTCCAATCGAATGTTCATGTGATTGGAAAAGTCAGGAGAGTGCAAAGGTACTGTTTTCTATCAGTTGGCAAGGTGCGCACACAATCCCAGTGTTGTACAGCTTGCTTCTTCACCTTCCCGAAGCTGCCGCTCTCGCCGGCTGCCGGAGCCGAAAAAGCGGCTTCTTCGCGCAAAGACGATTGTGCCGCTCACAGTGCTCTCCTTAGCGCGGCTTCTGCCGAAAGACGCCCGGCAGCGGCTCTTACCTCCGGAGAGCATCCCACCTTCGTCTTTCGCGTCTTTTGTAGTCTACATCTTAGCAAAACGCTTTTCCACTATGTCTGGCTAGGAAAAACTGTGCCAGCACAGAAAACATCTCCCATCGTGTTCTAGAAGTTGCAGAGATGTCTGCCAAGTGTTTGGCAGGAAGAAAAGTTGTCCAAAACAGCTTCCAATCGAATGTTCCTGTGATTGGAAAAGTCAGGAGAGTGCAAAGGTACTGTTTTCTATCAGTTGGCAAGGTGCGCACACAATCCCAGTGTTGTACAGCTTGCTTCTTCACCTTCCCGAAGCTGCCGCTCTCGCCGGCTGCCGGAGCCCAAGAAGCGGCTTCTTCGCGCAAAGACGATTGTGCCGCTCACAGTGCTCTCCTTAGCGCGGCTTCTGCCGAAAGACGCCCGGCAGCGGTTCTTACCTCCGGAGAGCAACCTACCTTCCTCTTTAGCTCCTCTTCTCATCTACACCTCGGCAAAAACGCTTTTCCACTATGTCTGGCTAGGAAAAACTGTGCCAGCACAGAAAACATCTCCCATCGTGTTCTAGAAGTTGCAGAGATGTCTGCCAAGTGTTTGGCAGGAAGAAAAGAAAAGTTGTCCAAAACAGCTTCCAATCGAATGTTCCTGTGATTGGAAAAGTCAGGAGAGTGCAAAGGTACTGTTTTCTATCAGTTGGCAAGGTGCGCACACAATCCCAGTGTTGTACAGCTTGCTTCTTCACCTTCCCGAAGCTGCCGCTCTCGCCGGCTGCCGGAGCCCAAGAAGCGGCTTCTTCGCGCAAAGACGATTGTGCCGCTCACAGTGCTCTCCTTAGCGCGGCTTCTGCCGAAAGACGCCCGGCAGCGGCTCTTACCTCCGGAGAGCATCCTACCTTCGTCTTTAGCTCCTCTTCTCATCTACACCTCGGCAAAAAGCTTTTCCACTATGTCTGGCTAGGAAAAACTGTGCCAGCACAGAAAACATCTCCCATCGTGTTCTAGAAGTTGCACGGATGTCTGCCAAGTGTTTGGCAGGAAGAAAAGAAAAGTTGTCCAAAACAGCTTCCAATCGAATGTTCCTGTGATTGGAAAAGTCAGGAGAGTGCAAAGGTACTGTTTTCTATCAGTTGGCAAGGTGCGCACACAATCCCAGTGTTGTACAGCTTGCTTCTTCACCTTCCCGAAGCTGCCGCTCTCGCCGGCTGCCGGAGCCGAAAAAGCGGCTTCTTCGCGCAAAGACGATTGCGCCGCTCACAGTGCTCTCCTTAGCGCGGCTTCTGCCGAAAGACGCTCGGCAGCGGCTCTTTCCTCCGGAGAGCATCCTATCTTCGTCTTTCGCGTCTTTTGTAGTCTACATCTTAGCAAAACGCTTTCCCACTATGTCTGGCTAGGAAAAACTGTGCCAGCACAGAAAACATCTCCCATCGTGTTCTAGAAGTTGCAGAGATGTCTGCCAAGTGTTTGGCAGGAAGAAAAGAAAAGTTGTACAAAACAGCTTCCAATCGAATGTTCCTGTGATTGGAAAAGTCAGGAGAGTGCAAAGGTACTGTTTTCTATCAGTTGGCAAGGTGCGCACACAATCCCAGTGTTGTACAGCTTGCTTCTTCACCTTCCCGAAGCTGCCGCTCTCGCCGGCTGCCGGAGCCCAAGAAGCGGCTTCTTCGCGCAAAGACGATTGTGCCGCTCACAGTGCTCTCCTTAGCGCGGCTTCTGCCGAAAGACGCCCGGCAGCGGCTCTTACCTCCGGAGAGCATCCTACCTTCCTCTTTAGTTCCTCTTCTCATCTACCTCACGGCAAAAAGCTTTCCCACTATGTCTGGCTAGGAAAAACTGTGCCAGCACAGAAAACATCTCCCATCGTGTTCTAGAAGTTGCACGGATGTCTGCCAAGTGTTTGGCAGGAAGAAAAGAAAAGTTGTCCAAAACAGCTTCCAATCGAATGTTCCTGTGATTGGAAAAGTCAGGAGAGTGCAAAGGTACTGTTTTCTATCAGTTGGCAAGGTGCGCACACAATCCCAGTGTTGTACAGCTTGCTTCTTCACCTTCCCGAAGCTGCCGCTCTCGCCGGCTCCCGAAGCCCAAGAAGCGGCTTCTTCGCGCAAAGACGATTGCGCCGCTCACAGTGCTCTCCTTAGCGCGGCTTCTGCCGAAAGACGCCCGGCAGCGGCTCTTACCTCCGGAGAGCATCCTACCTTCGTCTTTCGCGTCTTTTGTCGTCTACATCTTAGCAAAACGCTTTCCCACTGTGTCTGGCTAGGAAAAACTGTGCCAGCACAGAAAACATCTCCCATCGTGTTCTAGAAGTTGCACGGATGTCTGCCAAATGTTTGGCAGGAAGAAAAGAAAAGTTGTCCAAAACAGCTTCCAATCGAATGTTCCTGTGATTGGAAAAGTCAGGAGAGTGCAAAGGTACTGTTTTCTATCAGTTGGCAAGGTGCGCACACAATCCCAGCGTTGTACAGCTTGCTTCTTCACCTTCCCGAAGCTGCCGCTCTCGCCGGCTCCCGGAGCCGAAAAAGCGGCTTCTTCGCGCAAAGACGATTGCGCCGCTCACAGTGCTCTCCTTAGCGCGGCTTCTGCCGAAAGACGCCCGGCAGCGGCTCTTTCCTCCGGAGAGCATCCTACCTTCGTCTTTCGCGTCTTTTGTAGTCTACATCTTAGCAAAACGCTTTCCCACTATGTCTGGCTAGGAAAAACTGTGCCAGCACAGAAAACATCTCCCATCGTGTTCTAGAAGTTGCACGGATGTCTGCCAAGTGTTTGGCAGGAAGAAAAGAAAAGTTGTCCAAAACAGCTTCCAATCGAATGTTCCTGTGATTGGAAAAGTCAGGAGAGTGCAAAGGTACTGTTTTCTATCAGTTGGCAAGGTGCGCACACAATCCCAGTGTTGTACAGCTTGCTTCTTCACCTTCCCGAAGCTGCCGCTCTCGCCGGCTGCCGGAGCCCAAGAAGCGGCTTCTTCGCGCAAAGACGATTGCGCCGCTCACAGTGCTCTCCTTAGCGCGGCTTCTGCCGAAAGACGCCCGGCAGCGGCTCTTACCTCCGGAGAGCATCCTACCTTCGTCTTTAGCTCCTCTTCTCATCTACACCTCGGCAAAAAGCTTTTCCACTATGTCTGGCTAGGAAAAACTGTGCCAGCACAGAAAACATCTCCCATCGTGTTCTAGAAGTTGCACGGATGTCTGCCAAGTGTTTGGCAGGAAGAAAAGAAAAGTTGTCCAAAACAGCTTCCAATCGAATGTTCCTGTGATTGGAAAAGTCAGGAGAGTGCAAAGGTACTGTTTTCTATCAGTTGGCAAGGTGCGCACACAATCCCAGTGTTGTACAGCTTGCTTCTTCACCTTCCCGAAGCTGCCGCTCTCGCCGGCTGCCGGAGCCCAAGAAGCGGCTTCTTCGCGCAAAGACGATTGCGCCGCTCACAGTGCTCTCCTTAGCGCGGCTTCTGCCGAAAGACGCTCGGCAGCGGCTCTTACCTCCGGAGAGCATCCTACCTTCGTCTTTAGCTCCTCTTCTCATCTACACCTCGGCAAAAAGCTTTTCCACTATGTCTGGCTAGGAAAAACTGTGCCAGCACAGAAAACATCTCCCATCGTGTTCTAGAAGTTGCATGGATGTCTGCCAAGTGTTTGGCAGGAAGAAAAGAAAAGTTGTCCAAAACAGCTTCCAATCGAATGTTCCTGTGATTGGAAAAGTCAGGAGAGTGCAAAGGTACTGTTTTCTATCAGTTGGCAAGGTGCGCACACAATCCCAGTGTTGTACAGCTTGCTTCTTCACCTTCCCGAAGCTGCCGCTCTCGCCGGCTGCCGGAGCCCAAGAAGCGGCTTCTTCGCGCAAAGACGATTGTGCCGCTCACAGTGCTCTCCTTAGCGCGGCTTCTGCCGAAAGACGCCCGGCAGCGGCTCTTACCTCTGGAGAGCATCCCACCTTCGTCTTTCGCGTCTTTTGTCGTCTACATCTTAGCAAAACGCTTTCCCACTGTGTCTGGCTAGGAAAAACTGTGCCAGCACAGAAAACATCTCCCATCGTGTTCTAGAAGTTGCAGAGATGTCTGCCAAATGTTTGGCAGGAAGAAAAGAAAAGTTGTCCAAAACAGCTTCCAATCGAATGTTCCTGTGATTGGAAAAGTTAGGAGAGTGCAAAGGTACTGTTTTCTATCAGTTGGCAAGGTGCGCACACAATCCCAGCGTTGTACAGCTTGCTTCTTCACCTTCCCGAAGCTGCCGCTCTCTCCGGCTCCCGGAGCCGAAAAAGCGGCTTCTTCGCGCAAAGACGATTGCGCCGCTCACAGTGCTCTCCTTAGCGCGGCTTCTGCCGAAAGACGCCCGGCAGCGGCTCTTTCCTCCGGAGAGCATCCTACCTTCGTCTTTCGCGTCTTTTGTAGTCTACATCTTAGCAAAACGCTTTCCCACTATGTCTGGCTAGGAAAAACTGTGCCAGCACAGAAAACATCTCCCATCGTGTTCTAGAAGTTGCACGGATGTCTGCCAAGTGTTTGGCAGGAAGAAAAGAAAAGTTGTCCAAAACAGCTTCCAATCGAATGTTCCTGTGATTGGAAAAGTCAGGAGAGTGCAAAGGTACTGTTTTCTATCAGTTGGCAAGGTGCGCACACAATCCCAGTGTTGTACAGCTTGCTTCTTCACCTTCCCGAAGCTGCCGCTCTCGCCGGCTGCCGGAGCCCAAGAAGCGGCTTCTTCGCGCAAAGACGATTGCGCCGCTCACAGTGCTCTCCTTAGCGCGGCTTCTGCCGAAAGACGCCCGGCAGCGGCTCTTACCTCCGGAGAGCATCCTACCTTCGTCTTTAGCTCCTCTTCTCATCTACACCTCGGCAAAAAGCTTTTCCACTATGTCTGGCTAGGAAAAACTGTGCCAGCACAGAAAACATCTCCCATCGTGTTCTAGAAGTTGCACGGATGTCTGCCAAGTGTTTGGCAGGAAGAAAAGAAAAGTTGTCCAAAACAGCTTCCAATCGAATGTTCCTGTGATTGGAAAAGTCAGGAGAGTGCAAAGGTACTGTTTTCTATCAGTTGGCAAGGTGCGCACACAATCCCAGTGTTGTACAGCTTGCTTCTTCACCTTCCCGAAGCTGCCGCTCTCGCCGGCTGCCGGAGCCCAAGAAGCGGCTTCTTCGCGCAAAGACGATTGCGCCGCTCACAGTGCTCTCCTTAGCGCGGCTTCAGCCGAACGACGCTCGGCAGCGGCTCTTTCCTCCGGAGAGCATCCTATCTTCGTCTTTCGCGTCTTTTGTAGTCTACATCTTAGCAAAACGCTTTCCCACTATGTCTGGCTAGGAAAAACTGTGCCAGCACAGAAAACATCTCCCATCGTGTTCTACAAGTTGCACGGATGTCTGCCAAGTGTTTGGCAGGAAGAAAAGAAAAGTTGTCCAAAACAGCTTCCAATCGAATGTTCCTGTGATTGGAAAAGTCAGGAGAGTGCAAAGGTACTGTTTTCTATCAGTTGGCAAGGTGCGCACACAATCCCAGTGTTGTACAGCTTGCTTCTTCACCTTCCCGAAGCTGCCGCTCTCGCCGGCTGCCGGAGCCCAAGAAGCGGCTTCTTCGCGCAAAGACGATTGTGCCGCTCACAGTGCTCTCCTTAGCGCGGCTTCTGCCGAAAGACGCCCGGCAGCGGCTCTTACCTCCGGAGAGCATCCTACCTTCCTCTTTAGCTCCTCTTCTCATCTACCTCACGGCAAAAAGCTTTCCCACTATGTCTGGCTAGGAAAAACTGTGCCAGCACAGAAAACATCTCCCATCGTGTTCTAGAAGTTGCACGGATGTCTGCCAAGTGTTTGGCAGGAAGAAAAGAAAAGTTGTCCAAAACAGCTTCCAATCGAATGTTCATGTGATTGGAAAAGTCAGGAGAGTGCAAAGGTACTGTTTTCTATCAGTTGGCAAGGTGCGCACACAATCCCAGTGTTGTACAGCTTGCTTCTTCACCTTCCCGAAGCTGCCGCTCTCGCCGGCTGCCGGAGCCGAAAAAGCGGCTTCTTCGCGCAAAGACGATTGTGCCGCTCACAGTGCTCTCCTTAGCGCGGCTTCTGCCGAAAGACGCCCGGCAGCGGCTCTTACCTCCGGAGAGCATCCCACCTTCGTCTTTAGCGTCTTTTGTAGTCTACATCTTAGCAAAACGCTTTCCCACTATGTCTGGCTAGGAAAAACTGTGCCAGCACAGAAAACATCTCCCATCGTGTTCTAGAAGTTGCAGAGATGTCTGCCAAGTGTTTGGCAGGAAGAAAAGAAAAGTTGTCCAAAACAGCTTCCAATCGAATGTTCCTGTGATTGGAAAAGTCAGGAGAGTGCAAAGGTACTGTTTTCTATCAGTTGGCAAGGTGCGCACACAATCCCAGTGTTGTACAGCTTGCTTCTTCACCTTCCCGAAGCTGCCGCTCTCGCCGGCTGCCGGAGCCCAAGAAGCGGCTTCTTCGCGCAAAGACGATTGTGCCGCTCACAGTGCTCTCCTTAGCGCGGCTTCTGCCGAAAGACGCCCGGCAGCGGTTCTTACCTCCGGAGAGCAACCTACCTTCCTCTTTAGCTCCTCTTCTCATCTACACCTCGGCAAAAACGCTTTTCCACTATGTCTGGCTAGGAAAAACTGTGCCAGCACAGAAAACATCTCCCATCGTGTTCTAGAAGTTGCAGAGATGTCTGCCAAGTGTTTGGCAGGAAGAAAAGAAAAGTTGTCCAAAACAGCTTCCAATCGAATGTTCCTGTGATTGGAAAAGTCAGGAGAGTGCAAAGGTACTGTTTTCTATCAGTTGGCAAGGTGCGCACACAATCCCAGTGTTGTACAGCTTGCTTCTTCACCTTCCCGAAGCTGCCGCTCTCGCCGGCTGCCGGAGCCCAAGAAGCGGCTTCTTCGCGCAAAGACGATTGTGCCGCTCACAGTGCTCTCCTTAGCGCGGCTTCTGCCGAAAGACGCCCGGCAGCGGCTCTTACCTCCGGAGAGCATCCTACCTTCCTCTTTAGCTCCTCTTCTCATCTACACCTCGGCAAAAAGCTTTTCCACTATGTCTGGCTAGGAAAAACTGTGCCAGCACAGAAAACATCTCCCATCGTGTTCTAGAAGTTGCACGGATGTCTGCCAAGTGTTTGGCAGGAAGAAAAGAAAAGTTGTCCAAAACAGCTTCCAATCGAATGTTCCTGTGATTGGAAAAGTCAGGAGAGTGCAAAGGTACTGTTTTCTATCAGTTGGCAAGGTGCGCACACAATCCCAGTGTTGTACAGCTTGCTTCTTCACCTTCCCGAAGCTGCCGCTCTCGCCGGCTGCCGGAGCCGAAAAAGCGGCTTCTTCGCGCAAAGACGATTACGCCGCTCACAGTGCTCTCCTTAGCGCGGCTTCTGCCGAAAGACGCTCGGCAGCGGCTCTTTCCTCCGGAGAGCATCCTATCTTCGTCTTTCGCGTCTTTTGTAGTCTACATCTTAGCAAAACGCTTTCCCACTATGTCTGGCTAGGAAAAACTGTGCCAGCACAGAAAACATCTCCCATCGTGTTCTAGAAGTTGCACGGATGTCTGCCAAGTGTTTGGCAGGAAGAAAAGAAAAGTTGTCCAAAACAGCTTCCTATCGAATGTTCCTGTGATTGGAAAAGTCAGGAGAGTGCAAAGGTACTGTTTTCTATCAGTTGGCAAGGTGCGCACACAATCCCAGTGTTGTACAGCTTGCTTCTTCACCTTCCCGAAGCTGCCGCTCTCGCCGGCTGCCGGAGCCCAAGAAGCGGCTTCTTCGCGCAAAGACGATTGTGCCGCTCACAGTGCTCTCCTTAGCGCGGCTTCTGCCGAAAGACGCCCGGCAGCGGCTCTTACCTCCGGAGAGCATCCTACCTTCCTCTTTAGTTCCTCTTCTCATCTACACCTCGGCAAAAAGCTTTCCCACTATGTCTGGCTAGGAAAAACTGTGCCAGCACAGAAAACATCTCCCATCGTGTTCTAGAAGTTGCACGGATGTCTGCCAAGTGTTTGGCAGGAAGAAAAGAAAAGTTGTCCAAAACAGCTTCCAATCGAATGTTCCTGTGATTGGAAAAGTCAGGAGAGTGCAAAGGTACTGTTTTCTATCAGTTGGCAAGGTGCGCACACAATCCCAGTGTTGTACAGCTTGCTTCTTCACCTTCCCGAAGCTGCCGCTCTCGCCGGCTCCCGAAGCCCAAGAAGCGGCTTCTTTGCGCAAAGACGATTGCGCCGCTCACAGTGCTCTCCTTAGCGCGGCTTCTGCCGAAAGACGCCCGGCAGCGGCTCTTACCTCCGGAGAGCATCCTACCTTCGTCTTTCGCGTCTTTTGTCGTCTACATCTTAGCAAAACGCTTTCCCACTGTGTCTGGCTAGGAAAAACTGTGCCAGCACAGAAAACATCTCCCATCGTGTTCTAGAAGTTGCACGGATGTCTGCCAAATGTTTGGCAGGAAGAAAAGAAAAGTTGTCCAAAACAGCTTCCAATCGAATGTTCCTGTGATTGGAAAAGTTAGGAGAGTGCAAAGGTACTGTTTTCTATCAGTTGGCAAGGTGCGCACACAATCCCAGCGTTGTACAGCTTGCTTCTTCACCTTCCCGAAGCTGCCGCTCTCGCCGGCTCCCGGAGCCGAAAAAGCGGCTTCTTCGCGCAAAGACGATTGCGCCGCTCACAGTGCTCTCCTTAGCGCGGCTTCTGCCGAAAGACGCCCGGCAGCGGCTCTTTCCTCCGGAGAGCATCCTACCTTCGTCTTTCGCGTCTTTTGTAGTCTACATCTTAGCAAAACGCTTTCCCACTATGTCTGGCTAGGAAAAACTGTGCCAGCACAGAAAACATCTCCCATCGTGTTCTAGAAGTTGCACGGATGTCTGCCAAATGTTTGGCAGGAAGAAAAGAAAAGTTGTCCAAAACAGCTTCCAATCGAATGTTCCTGTGATTGGAAAAGTCAGGAGAGTGCAAAGGTACTGTTTTCTATCAGTTGGCAAGGTGCGCACACAATCCCAGTGTTGTACAGCTTGCTTCTTCACCTTCCCGAAGCTGCCGCTCTCGCCGGCTGCCGGAGCCCAAGAAGCGGCTTCTTCGCGCAAAGACGATTGCGCCGCTCACAGTGCTCTCCTTAGCGCGGCTTCTGCCGAAAGACGCTCGGCAGCGGCTCTTACCTCCGGAGAGCATCCTACCTTCCTCTTTAGCTCCTCTTCTCATCTACACCTCGGCAAAAAGCTTTCCCACTATGTCTGGCTAGGAAAAACTGTGCCAGCACAGAAAACATCTCCCATCGTGTTCTAGAAGTTGCACGGATGTCTGCCAAGTGTTTGGCAGGAAGAAAAGAAAAGTTGTCCAAAACAGCTTCCAATCAAATGTTCCTGTGATTGGAAAAGTCAGGAGAGTGCAAAGGTACTGTTTTCTATCAGTTGGCAAGGTGCGCACACAATCCCAGTGTTGTACAGCTTGCTTCTTCACCTTCCCGAAGCTGCCGCTCTCGCCGGCTCCCGAAGCCCAAGAAGCGGCTTCTTCGCGCAAAGACGATTGCGCCGCTCACAGTGCTCTCCTTAGCGCGGCTTCTGCCGAAAGACGCCCGGCAGCGGCTCTTACCTCCGGAGAGCATCCTACCTTCGTCTTTCGCGTCTTTTGTCGTCTACATCTTAGCAAAACGCTTTCCCACTGTGTCTGGCTAGGAAAAACTGTGCCAGCACAGAAAACATCTCCCATCGTGTTCTAGAAGTTGCACGGATGTCTGCCAAATGTTTGGCAGGAAGAAAAGAAAAGTTGTCCAAAACAGCTTCCAATCGAATGTTCCTGTGATTGGAAAAGTTAGGAGAGTGCAAAGGTACTGTTTTCTATCAGTTGGCAAGGTGCGCACACAATCCCAGCGTTGTACAGCTTGCTTCTTCACCTTCCCGAAGCTGCCGCTCTCGCCGGCTCCCGGAGCCGAAAAAGCGGCTTCTTCGCGCAAAGACGATTGCGCCGCTCACAGTGCTCTCCTTAGCGCGGCTTCTGCCGAAAGACGCCCGGCAGCGGCTCTTTCCTCCGGAGAGCATCCTACCTTCGTCTTTCGCGTCTTTTGTAGTCTACATCTTAGCAAAACGCTTTCCCACTATGTCTGGCTAGGAAAAACTGTGCCAGCACAGAAAACATCTCCCATCGTGTTCTAGAAGTTGCACGGATGTCTGCCAAGTGTTTGGCAGGAAGAAAAGAAAAGTTGTCCAAAACAGCTTCCAATCGAATGTTCCTGTGATTGGAAAAGTCAGGAGAGTGCAAAGGTACTGTTTTCTATCAGTTGGCAAGGTGCGCACACAATCCCAGTGTTGTACAGCTTGCTTCTTCACCTTCCCGAAGCTGCCGCTCTCGCCGGCTGCCGGAGCCCAAGAAGCGGCTTCTTCGCGCAAAGACGATTGCGCCGCTCACAGTGCTCTCCTTAGCGCGGCTTCTGCCGAAAGACGCCCGGCAGCGGCTCTTACCTCCGGAGAGCATCCTACCTTCGTCTTTAGCTCCTCTTCTCATCTACACCTCGGCAAAAAGCTTTTCCACTATGTCTGGCTAGGAAAAACTGTGCCAGCACAGAAAACATCTCCCATCGTGTTCTAGAAGTTGCACGGATGTCTGCCAAGTGTTTGGCAGGAAGAAAAGAAAAGTTGTCCAAAACAGCTTCCAATCGAATGTTCCTGTGATTGGAAAAGTCAGGAGAGTGCAAAGGTACTGTTTTCTATCAGTTGGCAAGGTGCGCACACAATCCCAGTGTTGTACAGCTTGCTTCTTCACCTTCCCGAAGCTGCCGCTCTCGCCGGCTGCCGGAGCCCAAGAAGCGGCTTCTTCGCGCAAAGACGATTGCGCCGCTCACAGTGCTCTCCTTAGCGCGGCTTCTGCCGAAAGACGCTCGGCAGCGGCTCTTACCTCCGGAGAGCAACCTACCTTCCTCTTTAGCTCCTCTTCTCATCTACACCTCGGCAAAAAGCTTTTCCACTATGTCTGGCTAGGAAAAACTGTGCCAGCACAGAAAACATCTCCCATCGTGTTCTAGAAGTTGCATGGATGTCTGCCAAGTGTTTGGCAGGAAGAAAAGAAAAGTTGTCCAAAACAGCTTCCAATCGAATGTTCCTGTGATTGGAAAAGTCAGGAGAGTGCAAAGGTACTGTTTTCTATCAGTTGGCAAGGTGCGCACACAATCCCAGTGTTGTACAGCTTGCTTCTTCACCTTCCCGAAGCTGCCGCTCTCGCCGGCTGCCGGAGCCCAAGAAGCGGCTTCTTCGCGCAAAGACGATTGTGCCGCTCACAGTGCTCTCCTTAGCGCGGCTTCTGCCGAAAGACGCCCGGCAGCGGCTCTTACCTCCGGAGAGCATCCCACCTTCGTCTTTCGCGTCTTTTGTAGTCTACATCTTAGCAAAACGCTTTTCCACCATGTCTGGCTAGGAAAAACTGTGCCAGCACAGAAAACATCTCCCATCGTGTTCTAGAAGTTGCAGAGATGTCTGCCAAGTGTTTGGCAGGAAGAAAAGAAAAGTTGTCCAAAACAGCTTCCAATCGAATGTTCCTGTGATTGGAAAAGTCAGGAGAGTGCAAAGGTACTGTTTTCTATCAGTTGGCAAGGTGCGCACACAATCCCAGTGTTGTACAGCTTGCTTCTTCACCTTCCCGAAGCTGCCGCTCTCGCCGGCTGCCGGAGCCGAAAAAGCGGCTTCTTCGCGCAAAGACGATTGCGCCGCTCACAGTGCTCTCCTTAGCGCGGCTTCTGCCGAAAGACGCTCGGCAGCGGCTCTTTCCTCCGGAGAGCATCCTATCTTCGTCTTTCGCGTCTTTTGTAGTCTACATCTTAGCAAAACGCTTTCCCACTATGTCTTGCTAGGAAAAACTGTGCCAGCACAGAAAACATCTCCCATCGTGTTCTAGAAGTTGCAGAGATGTCTGCCAAGTGTTTGGCAGGAAGAAAAGAAAAGTTGTCCAAAACAGCTTCCAATCGAATGTTCCTGTGATTGGAAAAGTCAGGAGAGTGCAAAGGTACTGTTTTCTATCAGTTGGCAAGGTGCGCACACAATCCCAGTGTTGTACAGCTTGCTTCTTCACCTTCCCGAAGCTGCCGCTCTCGCCGGCTGCCGGAGCCCAAGAAGCGGCTTCTTCGCGCAAAGACGATTGTGCCGCTCACAGTGCTCTCCTTAGCGCGGCTTCTGCCGAAAGACGCCCGGCAGCGGTTCTTACCTCCGGAGAGCATCCTACCTTCCTCTTTAGTTCCTCTTCTCATCTACCTCACGGCAAAACGCTTTCCCACTATGTCTGGCTAGGAAAAACTGTGCCAGCACAGAAAACATCTCCCATCGTGTTCTAGAAGTTGCACGGATGTCTGCCAAGTGTTTGGCAGGAAGAAAAGAAAAGTTGTCCAAAACAGCTTCCAATCGAATGTTCCTGTGATTGGAAAAGTCAGGAGAGTGCAAAGGTACTGTTTTCTATCAGTTGGCAAGGTGCGCACACAATCCCAGTGTTGTACAGCTTGCTTCTTCACCTTCCCGAAGCTGCCGCTCTCGCCGGCTCCCGGAGCCGAAAAAGCGGCTTCTTCGCGCAAAGACGATTGCGCCGCTCACAGTGCTCTCCTTAGCGCGGCTTCTGCCGAAAGACGCCCGGCAGCGGCTCTTTCCTCCGGAGAGCATCCTACCTTCGTCTTTCGCGTCTTTTGTAGTCTACATCTTAGCAAAACGCTTTCCCACTATGTCTGGCTAGGAAAAACTGTGCCAGCACAGAAAACATCTCCCATCGTGTTCTAGAAGTTGCACGGATGTCTGCCAAGTGTTTGGCAGGAAGAAAAGAAAAGTTGTCCAAAACAGCTTCCAATCGAATGTTCCTGTGATTGGAAAAGTCAGGAGAGTGCAAAGGTACTGTTTTCTATCAGTTGGCAAGGTGCGCACACAATCCCAGTGTTGTACAGCTTGCTTCTTCACCTTCCCGAAGCTGCCGCTCTCGCCGGCTGCCGGAGCCCAAGAAGCGGCTTCTTCGCGCAAAGACGATTGCGCCGCTCACAGTGCTCTCCTTAGCGCGGCTTCTGCCGAAAGACGCCCGGCAGCGGCTCTTACCTCCGGAGAGCATCCTACCTTCGTCTTTAGCTCCTCTTCTCATCTACACCTCGGCAAAAAGCTTTTCCACTATGTCTGGCTAGGAAAAACTGTGCCAGCACAGAAAACATCTCCCATCGTGTTCTAGAAGTTGCACGGATGTCTGCCAAGTGTTTGGCAGGAAGAAAAGAAAAGTTGTCCAAAACAGCTTCCAATCGAATGTTCCTGTGATTGGAAAAGTCAGGAGAGTGCAAAGGTACTGTTTTCTATCAGTTGGCAAGGTGCGCACACAATCCCAGTGTTGTACAGCTTGCTTCTTCACCTTCCCGAAGCTGCCGCTCTCGCCGGCTGCCGGAGCCCAAGAAGCGGCTTCTTCGCGCAAAGACGATTGCGCCGCTCACAGTGCTCTCCTTAGCGCGGCTTCTGCCGAAAGACGCTCGGCAGCGGCTCTTACCTCCGGAGAGCATCCTACCTTCCTCTTTAGCTCCTCTTCTCATCTACACCTCGGCAAAAAGCTTTCCCACTATGTCTGGCTAGGAAAAACTGTGCCAGCACAGAAAACATCTCCCATCGTGTTCTAGAAGTTGCACGGATGTCTGCCAAGTGTTTGGCAGGAAGAAAAGAAAAGTTGTCCAAAACAGCTTCCAATCGAATGTTCCTGTGATTGGAAAAGTCAGGAGAGTGCAAAGGTACTGTTTTCTATCAGTTGGCAAGGTGCGCACACAATCCCAGTGTTGTACAGCTTGCTTCTTCACCTTCCCGAAGCTGCCGCTCTCGCCGGCTGCCGGAGCCCAAGAAGCGGCTTCTTCGCGCAAAGACGATTGCGCCGCTCACAGTGCTCTCCTTAGCGCGGCTTCTGCCGAAAGACGCCCGGCAGCGGCTCTTACCTCCGGAGAGCATCCTATCTTCGTCTTTCGCGTCTTTTGTCGTCTACATCTTAGCAAAACGCTTTCCCACTGTGTCTGGCTAGGAAAAACTGTGCCAGCACAGAAAACATCTCCCATCGTGTTCTAGAAGTTGCACGGATGTCTGCCAAATGTTTGGCAGGAAGAAAAGAAAAGTTGTCCAAAACAGCTTCCAATCGAATGTTCCTGTGATTGGAAAAGTTAGGAGAGTGCAAAGGTACTGTTTTCTATCAGTTGGCAAGGTGCGCACACAATCCCAGCGTTGTACAGCTTGCTTCTTCACCTTCCCGAAGCTGCCGCTCTCGCCGGCTCCCAGAGCCGAAAAAGCGGCTTCTTCGCGCAAAGACAATTGCGCCGCTCACAGTGCTCTCCTTAGCGCGGCTTCTGCCGAAAGACGCCCGGCAGCGGCTCTTTCCTCCGGAGAGCATCCTACCTTCGTCTTTCGCGTCTTTTGTAGTCTACATCTTAGCAAAACGCTTTCCCACTATGTCTGGCTAGGAAAAACTGTGCCAGCACAGAAAACATCTCCCATCGTGTTCTAAAAGTTGCACGGATGTCTGCCAAGTGTTTGGCAGGAAGAAAAGAAAAGTTGTCCAAAACAGCTTCCAATCGAATGTTCCTGTGATTGGAAAAGTCAGGAGAGTGCAAAGGTACTGTTTTCTATCAGTTGGCAAGGTGCGCACACAATCCCAGTGTTGTACAGCTTGCTTCTTCACCTTCCCGAAGCTGCCGCTCTCGCCGGCTGCCGGAGCCCAAGAAGCGGCTTCTTCGCGCAAAGACGATTGTGCCGCTCACAGTGCTCTCCTTAGCGCGGCTTCTGCCGAAAGACGCTCGGCAGCGGCTCTTACCTCCGGAGAGCATCCTACCTTCGTCTTTAGCTCCTCTTCTCATCTACACCTCGGCAAAAAGCTTTTCCACTATGTCTGGCTAGGAAAAACTGTGCCAGCACAGAAAACATCTCCCATCGTGTTCTAGAAGTTGCACGGATGTCTGCCAAGTGTTTGGCAGGAAGAAAAGAAAAGTTGTCCAAAACAGCTTCCAATCGAATGTTCCTGTGATTGGAAAAGTCAGGAGAGTGCAAAGGTACTGTTTTCTATCAGTTGGCAAGGTGCGCACACAATCCCAGTGTTGTACAGCTTGCTTCTTCACCTTCCCGAAGCTGCCGCTCTCGCCGGCTGCCGGAGCCCAAGAAGCGGCTTCTTCGCGCAAAGACGATTGCGCCGCTCACAGTGCTCTCCTTAGCGCGGCTTCTGCCGAAAGACGCCCGGCAGCGGCTCTTACCTCCGGAGAGCATCCTACCTTCCTCTTTAGCTCCTCTTCTCATCTACACCTCGGCAAAAAGCTTTCCCACTATGTCTGGCTAGGAAAAACTGTGCCAGCACAGAAAACATCTCCCATCGTGTTCTAGAAGTTGCATGGATGTCTGCCAAGTGTTTGGCAGGAAGAAAAGAAAAGTTGTCCAAAACAGCTTCCAATCGAATGTTCCTGTGATTGGAAAAGTCAGGAGAGTGCAAAGGTACTGTTTTCTATCAGTTGGCAAGGTGCGCACACAATCCCAGTGTTGTACAGCTTGCTTCTTCACCTTCCCGAAGCTGCCGCTCTCGCCGGCTCCCGGAGCCCAAGAAGCGGCTTCTTCGCGCAAAGACGATTGTGCCGCTCACAGTGCTCTCCTTAGCGAGGCTTCTGCCGAAAGACGCCCGGCAGCGGCTCTTACCTCCGGAGAGCAACCTACCTTCCTCTTTAGCTCCTCTTCTCATCTACACCTCGGCAAAAAGCTTTTCCACTATGTCTGGCTAGGAAAAACTGTGCCAGCACAGAAAACATCTCCCATCGTGTTCTAGAAGTTGCATGGATGTCTGCCAAGTGTTTGGCAGGAAGAAAAGAAAAGTTGTCCAAAACAGCTTCCAATCGAATGTTCCTGTGATTGGAAAAGTCAGGAGAGTGCAAAGGTACTGTTTTCTATCAGTTGGCAAGGTGCGCACACAATCCCAGTGTTGTACAGCTTGCTTCTTCACCTTCCCGAAGCTGCCGCTCTCGCCGGCTGCCGGAGCCCAAGAAGCGGCTTCTTCGCGCAAAGACGATTGTGCCGCTCACAGTGCTCTCCTTAGCGCGGCTTCTGCCGAAAGACGCCCGGCAGCGGCTCTTACCTCCGGAGAGCATCCTACCTTCCTCTTTAGCTCCTCTTCTCATCTACACCTCGGCAAAAAGCTTTCCCACTATGTCTGGCTAGGAAAAACTGTGCCAGCACAGAAAACATCTCCCATCGTGTTCTAGAAGTTGCAGAGATGTCTGCCAAGTGTTTGGCAGGAAGAAAAGAAAAGTTGTCCAAAACAGCTTCCAATCGAATGTTCCTGTGATTGGAAAAGTCAGGAGAGTGCAAAGGTACTGTTTTCTATCAGTTGGCAAGGTGCGCACACAATCCCAGTGTTGTACAGCTTGCTTCTTCACCTTCCCGAAGCTGCCGCTCTCGCCGGCTGCCGGAGCCCAAGAAGCGGCTTCTTCGCGCAAAGACGATTGTGCCGCTCACAGTGCTCTCCTTAGCGCGGCTTCTGCCGAAAGACGCCCGGCAGCGGTTCTTACCTCCGGAGAGCAACCTACCTTCCTCTTTAGCTCCTCTTCTCATCTACACATCGGCAAAAAGCTTTTCCACTATGTCTGGCTAGGAAAAACTGTGCCAGCACAGAAAACATCTCCCATCGTGTTCTAGAAGTTGCAGAGATGTCTGCCAAGTGTTTGGCAGGAAGAAAAGAAAAGTTGTCCAAAACAGCTTCCAATCGAATGTTCCTGTGATTGGAAAAGTCAGGAGAGTGCAAAGGTACTGTTTTCTATCAGTTGGCAAGGTGCGCACACAATCCCAGTGTTGTACAGCTTGCTTCTTCACCTTCCCGAAGCTGCCGCTCTCGCCGGCTGCCGGAGCCCAAGAAGCGGCTTCTTCGCGCAAAGACGATTGTGCCGCTCACAGTGCTCTCCTTAGCGCGGCTTCTGCCGAAAGACGCCCGGCAGCGGCTCTTACCTCCGGAGAGCATCCTACCTTCCTCTTTAGCTCCTCTTCTCATCTACACCTCGGCAAAAAGCTTTTCCACTATGTCTGGCTAGGAAAAACTGTGCCAGCACAGAAAACATCTCCCATCGTGTTCTAGAAGTTGCACGGATGTCTGCCAAGTGTTTGGCAGGAAGAAAAGAAAAGTTGTCCAAAACAGCTTCCAATCGAATGTTCCTGTGATTGGAAAAGTCAGGAGAGTGCAAAGGTACTGTTTTCTATCAGTTGGCAAGGTGCGCACACAATCCCAGTGTTGTACAGCTTGCTTCTTCACCTTCCCGAAGCTGCCGCTCTCGCCGGCTGCCGGAGCCCAAGAAGCGGCTTCTTCGCGCAAAGACGATTGTGCCGCTCACAGTGCTCTCCTTAGCGCGGCTTCTGCCGAAAGACGCCCGGCAGCGGCTCTTACCTCCGGAGAGCATCCTACCTTCCTCTTTAGCTCCTCTTCTCATCTACACCTCGGCAAAAAGCTTTTCCACTATGTCTGGCTAGGAAAAACTGTGCCAGCACAGAAAACATCTCCCATCGTGTTCTAGAAGTTGCACGGATGTCTGCCAAGTGTTTGGCAGGAAGAAAAGAAAAGTTGTCCAAAACAGCTTCCAATCGAATGTTCCTGTGATTGGAAAAGTCAGGAGAGTGCAAAGGTACTGTTTTCTATCAGTTGGCAAGGTGCGCACACAATCCCAGTGTTGTACAGCTTGCTTCTTCACCTTCCCGAAGCTGCCGCTCTCGCCGGCTGCCGGAGCCCAAGAAGCGGCTTCTTCGCGCAAAGACGATTGTGCCGCTCACAGTGCTCTCCTTAGCGCGGCTTCTGCCGAAAGACGCCCGGCAGCGGCTCTTACCTCCGGAGAGCATCCTACCTTCCTCTTTAGTTCCTCTTCTCATCTACACCTCGGCAAAAAGCTTTTCCACTATGTCTGGCTAGGAAAAACTGTGCCAGCACAGAAAACATCTCCCATCGTGTTCTAGAAGTTGCACGGATGTCTGCCAAGTGTTTGGCAGGAAGAAAAGAAAAGTTGTCCAAAACAGCTTCCAATCGAATGTTCCTGTGATTGGAAAAGTCAGGAGAGTGCAAAGGTACTGTTTTCTATCAGTTGGCAAGGTGCGCACACAATCCCAGTGTTGTACAGCTTGCTTCTTCACCTTCCCGAAGCTGCCGCTCTCGCCGGCTGCCGGAGCCCAAGAAGCGGCTTCTTCGCGCAAAGACGATTGTGCCGCTCACAGTGCTCTCCTTAGCGCGGCTTCTGCCGAAAGACGCCCGGCAGCGGCTCTTACCTCCGGAGAGCATCCTACCTTCGTCTTTAGCTCCTCTTCTCATCTACACCTTGGCAAAAAGCTTTTCCACTATGTCTGGCTAGGAAAAACTGTGCCAGCACAGAAAACATCTCCCATCGTGTTCTAGAAGTTGCACGGATGTCTGCCAAGTGTTTGGCAGGAAGAAAAGAAAAGTTGTCCAAAACAGCTTCCAATCGAATGTTCCTGTGATTGGAAAAGTCAGGAGAGTGCAAAGGTACTGTTTTCTATCAGTTGGCAAGGTGCGCACACAATCCCAGTGTTGTACAGCTTGCTTCTTCACCTTCCCGAAGCTGCCGCTCTCGCCGGCTGCCGGAGCCCAAGAAGCGGCTTCTTCGCGCAAAGACGATTGTGCCGCTCACAGTGCTCTCCTTAGCGCGGCTTCTGCCGAAAGACGCCCGGCAGCGGCTCTTACCTCCGGAGAGCATCCTACCTTCGTCTTTAGCTCCTCTTCTCATCTACACCTCGGCAAAAAGCTTTCCCACTATGTCTGGCTAGGAAAAACTGTGCCAGCACAGAAAACATCTCCCATCGTGTTCTAGAAGTTGCACGGATGTCTGCCAAGTGTTTGGCAGGAAGAAAAGAAAAGTTGTCCAAAACAGCTTCCAATCGAATGTTCCTGTGATTGGAAAAGTCAGGAGAGTGCAAAGGTACTGTTTTCTATCAGTTGGCAAGGTGCGCACACAATCCCAGTGTTGTACAGCTTGCTTCTTCACCTTCCCGAAGCTGCCGCTCTCGCCGGCTCCCGAAGCCCAAGAAGCGGCTTCTTCGCGCAAAGACGATTGCGCCGCTCACAGTGCTCTCCTTAGCGCGGCTTCTGCCGAAAGACGCCCGGCAGCGGCTCTTACCTCCGGAGAGCATCCTACCTTCGTCTTTCGCGTCTTTTGTCGTCTACATCTTAGGAAAACGCTTTCCCACTGTGTCTGGCTAGGAAAAACTGTGCCAGCACAGAAAACATCTCCCATCGTGTTCTAGAAGTTGCACGGATGTCTGCCAAATGTTTGGCAGGAAGAAAAGAAAAGTTGTCCAAAACAGCTTCCAATCGAATGTTCCTGTGATTGGAAAAGTTAGGAGAGTGCAAAGGTACTGTTTTCTATCAGTTGGCAAGGTGCGCACACAATCCCAGCGTTGTACAGCTTGCTTCTTCACCTTCCCGAAGCTGCCGCTCTCGCCGGCTGCCAGAGCCGAAAAAGCGGCTTCTTCGCGCAAAGACGATTGCGCCGCTCACAGTGCTCTCCTTAGCGCGGCTTCTGCCGAAAGACGCCCGGCAGCGGCTCTTACCTCCGGAGAGCATCCTACCTTCGTCTTTCGCGTCTTTTGTAGTCTACATCTTAGCAAAACGCTTTCCCACTATGTCTGGCTAGGAAAAACTGTGCCAGCACAGAAAACATCTCCCATCGTGTTCTAGAAGTTGCACGGATGTCTGCCAAGTGTTTGGCAGGAAGAAAAGAAAAGTTGTCCAAAACAGCTTCCAATCGAATGTTCCTGTGATTGGAAAAGTCAGGAGAGTGCAAAGGTACTGTTTTCTATCAGTTGGCAAGGTGCGCACACAATCCCAGTGTTGTACAGCTTGCTTCTTCACCTTCCCGAAGCTGCCGCTCTCGCCGGCTGCCGGAGCCCAAGAAGCGGCTTCTTCGCGCAAAGACGATTGTGCCGCTCACAGTGCTCTCCTTAGCGCGGCTTCTGCCGAAAGACGCCCGGCAGCGGCTCTTACCTCCGGAGAGCATCCTACCTTCCTCTTTAGTTCCTCTTCTCATCTACCTCACGGCAAAAAGCTTTCCCACTATGTCTGGCTAGGAAAAACTGTGCCAGCACAGAAAACATCTCCCATCGTGTTCTAGAAGTTGCACTGATGTCTGCCAAGTGTTTGGCAGGAAGAAAAGAAAAGTTGTCCAAAACAGCTTCCAATCGAATGTTCCTGTGATTGGAAAAGTCAGGAGAGTGCAAAGGTACTGTTTTCTATCAGTTGGCAAGGTGCGCACACAATCCCAGTGTTGTACAGCTTGCTTCTTCACCTTCCCGAAGCTGCCGCTCTCGCTGGCTGCCGGAGCCGAAAAAGCGGCTTCTTCGCGCAAAGACGATTGTGCCGCTCACAGTGCTCTCCTTAGCGCGGCTTCTGCCGAAAGACGCCCGGCAGAGGCTCTTACCTCCGGAGAGCATCCCACCTTCGTCTTTCGCGTCTTTTGTAGTCTACATCTTAGCAAAACGCTTTTCCACTATGTCTGGCTAGGAAAAACTGTGCCAGCACAGAAAACATCTCCCATCGTGTTCTAGAAGTTGCACGGATGTCTGCCAAGTGTTTGGCAGGAAGAAAAGAAAAGTTGTCCAAAACAGCTTCCAATCGAATGTTCCTGTGATTGGAAAAGTCAGGAGAGTGCAAAGGTACTGTTTTCTATCAGTTGGCAAGGTGCGCACACAATCCCAGTGTTGTACAGCTTGCTTCTTCACCTTCCCGAAGCTGCCGCTCTCGCCGGCTGCCGGAGCCCAAGAAGCGGCTTCTTCGCGCAAAGACGATTGTGCCGCTCACAGTGCTCTCCTTAGCGCGGCTTCTGCCGAAAGACGCCCGGCAGCGGCTCTTACCTCCGGAGAGCATCCTACCTTCCTCTTTAGCTCCTCTTCTCATCTACACCTCGGCAACAAGCTTTTCCACTATGTCTGGCTAGGAAAAACTGTGCCAGCACAGAAAACATCTCCCATCGTGTTCTAGAAGTTGCACGGATGTCTGCCAAGTGTTTGGCAGGAAGAAAAGAAAAGTTGTCCAAAACAGCTTCCAATCGAATGTTCCTGTGATTGGAAAAGTCAGGAGAGTGCAAAGGTACTGTTTTCTATCAGTTGGCAAGGTGCGCACACAATCCCAGTGTTGTACAGCTTGCTTCTTCACCTTCCCGAAGCTGCCGCTCTCGCCGGCTGCCGGAGCCGAAAAAGCGGCTTCTTCGCGCAAAGACGATTGCGCCGCTCACAGTGCTCTCCTTAGCGCGGCTTCTGCCGAAAGACGCTCGGCAGCGGCTCTTTCCTCCGGAGAGCATCCAATCTTCGTCTTTCGCGTCTTTTGGAGTCTACATCTTAGCAAAACGCTTTCCCACTATGTCTGGCTAGGAAAAACTGTGCCAGCACAGGAAACATCTCCCATCGTGTTCTAGAAGTTGCAGAGATGTCTGCCAAGTGTTTGGCAGGAAGAAAAGAAAAGTTGTCCAAAACAGCTTCCAATCGAATGTTCCTGTGATTGGAAAAGTCAGGAGAGTGCAAAGGTACTGTTTTCTATCAGTTGGCAAGGTGCGCACACAATCCCAGTGTTGTACAGCTTGCTTCTTCACCTTCCCGAAGCTGCCGCTCTCGCCGGCTGCCGGAGCCCAAGAAGCGGCTTCTTCGCGCAAAGACGATTGTGCCGCTCACAGTGCTCTCCTTAGCGCGGCTTCTGCCGAAAGACGCCCGGCAGCGGCTCTTACCTCCGGAGAGCATCCTACCTTCCTCTTTAGCTCCTCTTCTCATCTACACCTCGGCAAAAAGCTTTTCCACTATGTCTGGCTAGGAAAAACTGTGCCAGCACAGAAAACATCTCCCATCGTGTTCTAGAAGTTGCACGGATGTCTGCCAAGTGTTTGGCAGGAAGAAAAGAAAAGTTGTCCAAAACAGCTTCCAATCGAATGTTCCTGTGATTGGAAAAGTCAGGAGAGTGCAAAGGTACTGTTTTCTATCAGTTGGCAAGGTGCGCACACAATCCCAGTGTTGTACAGCTTGCTTCTTCACCTTCCCGAAGCTGCCGCTCTCGCCGGCTGCCGGAGCCCAAGAAGCGGCTTCTTCGCGCAAAGACGATTGTGCCGCTCACAGTGCTCTCCTTAGCGCGGCTTCTGCCGAAAGACGCCCGGCAGCGGCTCTTACCTCCGGAGAGCATCCTACCTTCCTCTTTAGTTCCTCTTCTCATCTACACCTCGGCAAAAAGCTTTTCCACTATGTCTGGCTAGGAAAAACTGTGCCAGCACAGAAAACATCTCCCATCGTGTTCTAGAAGTTGCACGGATGTCTGCCAAGTGTTTGGCAGGAAGAAAAGAAAAGTTGTCCAAAACAGCTTCCAATCGAATGTTCCTGTGATTGGAAAAGTCAGGAGAGTGCAAAGGTACTGTTTTCTATCAGTTGGCAAGGTGCGCACACAATCCCAGTGTTGTACAGCTTGCTTCTTCACCTTCCCGAAGCTGCCGCTCTCGCCGGCTGCCGGAGCCCAAGAAGCGGCTTCTTCGCGCAAAGACGATTGTGCCGCTCACAGTGCTCTCCTTAGCGCGGCTTCTGCCGAAAGACGCCCGGCAGCGGCTCTTACCTCCGGAGAGCATCCTACCTTCGTCTTTAGCTCCTCTTCTCATCTACACCTCGGCAAAAAGCTTTTCCACTATGTCTGGCTAGGAAAAACTGTGCCAGCACAGAAAACATCTCCCATCATGTTCTAGAAGTTGCACGGATGTCTGCCAAGTGTTTGGCAGGAAGAAAAGAAAAGTTGTCCAAAACAGCTTCCAATCGAATGTTCCTGTGATTGGAAAAGTCAGGAGAGTGCAAAGGTACTGTTTTCTATCAGTTGGCAAGGTGCGCACACAATCCCAGTGTTGTACAGCTTGCTTCTTCACCTTCCCGAAGCTGCCGCTCTCGCCGGCTGCCGGAGCCCAAGAAGCGGCTTCTTCGCGCAAAGACGATTGTGCCGCTCACAGTGCTCTCCTTAGCGCGGCTTCTGCCGAAAGACGCCCGGCAGCGGCTCTTACCTCCGGAGAGCATCCTACCTTCGTCTTTCGCGTCTTTTGTAGTCTACATCTTAGCAAAACGCTTTCCCACTATGTCTGGCTAGGAAAAACTGTGCCAGCACAGAAAACATCTCCCATCGTGTTCTAGAAGTTGCACGGATGTCTGCCAAGTGTTTGGCAGGAAGAAAAGAAAAGTTGTCCAAAACAGCTTCCAATCGAATGTTCCTGTGATTGGAAAAGTCAGGAGAGTGCAAAGGTACTGTTTTCTATCAGTTGGCAAGGTGCGCACACAATCCCAGTGTTGTACAGCTTGCTTCTTCACCTTCCCGAAGCTGCCGCTCTCGCCGGCTGCCGGAGCCCAAGAAGCGGCTTCTTCGCGCAAAGACGATTGTGCCGCTCACAGTGCTCTCCTTAGCGCGGCTTCTGCCGAAAGACGCCCGGCAGCGGCTCTTACCTCCGGAGAGCATCCTACCTTCCTCTTTAGTTCCTCTTCTCATCTACCTCACGGCAAAAAGCTTTCCCACTATGTCTGGCTAGGAAAAACTGTGCCAGCACAGAAAACATCTCCCATCGTGTTCTAGAAGTTGCACTGATGTCTGCCAAGTGTTTGGCAGGAAGAAAAGAAAAGTTGTCCAAAACAGCTTCCAATCGAATGTTCCTGTGATTGGAAAAGTCAGGAGAGTGCAAAGGTACTGTTTTCTATCAGTTGGCAAGGTGCGCACACAATCCCAGTGTTGTACAGCTTGCTTCTTCACCTTCCCGAAGCTGCCGCTCTCGCTGGCTGCCGGAGCCGAAAAAGCGGCTTCTTCGCGCAAAGACGATTGTGCCGCTCACAGTGCTCTCCTTAGCGCGGCTTCTGCCGAAAGACGCCCGGCAGAGGCTCTTACCTCCGGAGAGCATCCCACCTTCGTCTTTCGCGTCTTTTGTAGTCTACATCTTAGCAAAACGCTTTTCCACTATGTCTGGCTAGGAAAAACTGTGCCAGCACAGAAAACATCTCCCATCGTGTTCTAGAAGTTGCACGGATGTCTGCCAAGTGTTTGGCAGGAAGAAAAGAAAAGTTGTCCAAAACAGCTTCCAATCGAATGTTCCTGTGATTGGAAAAGTCAGGAGAGTGCAAAGGTACTGTTTTCTATCAGTTGGCAAGGTGCGCACACAATCCCAGTGTTGTACAGCTTGCTTCTTCACCTTCCCGAAGCTGCCGCTCTCGCCGGCTGCCGGAGCCCAAGAAGCGGCTTCTTCGCGCAAAGACGATTGTGCCGCTCACAGTGCTCTCCTTAGCGCGGCTTCTGCCGAAAGACGCCCGGCAGCGGCTCTTACCTCCGGAGAGCATCCTACCTTCCTCTTTAGCTCCTCTTCTCATCTACACCTCGGCAACAAGCTTTTCCACTATGTCTGGCTAGGAAAAACTGTGCCAGCACAGAAAACATCTCCCATCGTGTTCTAGAAGTTGCACGGATGTCTGCCAAGTGTTTGGCAGGAAGAAAAGAAAAGTTGTCCAAAACAGCTTCCAATCGAATGTTCCTGTGATTGGAAAAGTCAGGAGAGTGCAAAGGTACTGTTTTCTATCAGTTGGCAAGGTGCGCACACAATCCCAGTGTTGTACAGCTTGCTTCTTCACCTTCCCGAAGCTGCCGCTCTCGCCGGCTGCCGGAGCCGAAAAAGCGGCTTCTTCGCGCAAAGACGATTGCGCCGCTCACAGTGCTCTCCTTAGCGCGGCTTCTGCCGAAAGACGCTCGGCAGCGGCTCTTTCCTCCGGAGAGCATCCAATCTTCGTCTTTCGCGTCTTTTGGAGTCTACATCTTAGCAAAACGCTTTCCCACTATGTCTGGCTAGGAAAAACTGTGCCAGCACAGGAAACATCTCCCATCGTGTTCTAGAAGTTGCAGAGATGTCTGCCAAGTGTTTGGCAGGAAGAAAAGAAAAGTTGTCCAAAACAGCTTCCAATCGAATGTTCCTGTGATTGGAAAAGTCAGGAGAGTGCAAAGGTACTGTTTTCTATCAGTTGGCAAGGTGCGCACACAATCCCAGTGTTGTACAGCTTGCTTCTTCACCTTCCCGAAGCTGCCGCTCTCGCCGGCTGCCGGAGCCCAAGAAGCGGCTTCTTCGCGCAAAGACGATTGTGCCGCTCACAGTGCTCTCCTTAGCGCGGCTTCTGCCGAAAGACGCCCGGCAGCGGCTCTTACCTCCGGAGAGCATCCTACCTTCCTCTTTAGCTCCTCTTCTCATCTACACCTCGGCAAAAAGCTTTTCCACTATGTCTGGCTAGGAAAAACTGTGCCAGCACAGAAAACATCTCCCATCGTGTTCTAGAAGTTGCACGGATGTCTGCCAAGTGTTTGGCAGGAAGAAAAGAAAAGTTGTCCAAAACAGCTTCCAATCGAATGTTCCTGTGATTGGAAAAGTCAGGAGAGTGCAAAGGTACTGTTTTCTATCAGTTGGCAAGGTGCGCACACAATCCCAGTGTTGTACAGCTTGCTTCTTCACCTTCCCGAAGCTGCCGCTCTCGCCGGCTGCCGGAGCCCAAGAAGCGGCTTCTTCGCGCAAAGACGATTGTGCCGCTCACAGTGCTCTCCTTAGCGCGGCTTCTGCCGAAAGACGCCCGGCAGCGGCTCTTACCTCCGGAGAGCATCCTACCTTCCTCTTTAGTTCCTCTTCTCATCTACACCTCGGCAAAAAGCTTTTCCACTATGTCTGGCTAGGAAAAACTGTGCCAGCACAGAAAACATCTCCCATCGTGTTCTAGAAGTTGCACGGATGTCTGCCAAGTGTTTGGCAGGAAGAAAAGAAAAGTTGTCCAAAACAGCTTCCAATCGAATGTTCCTGTGATTGGAAAAGTCAGGAGAGTGCAAAGGTACTGTTTTCTATCAGTTGGCAAGGTGCGCACACAATCCCAGTGTTGTACAGCTTGCTTCTTCACCTTCCCGAAGCTGCCGCTCTCGCCGGCTGCCGGAGCCCAAGAAGCGGCTTCTTCGCGCAAAGACGATTGTGCCGCTCACAGTGCTCTCCTTAGCGCGGCTTCTGCCGAAAGACGCCCGGCAGCGGCTCTTACCTCCGGAGAGCATCCTACCTTCGTCTTTAGCTCCTCTTCTCATCTACACCTCGGCAAAAAGCTTTTCCACTATGTCTGGCTAGGAAAAACTGTGCCAGCACAGAAAACATCTCCCATCATGTTCTAGAAGTTGCACGGATGTCTGCCAAGTGTTTGGCAGGAAGAAAAGAAAAGTTGTCCAAAACAGCTTCCAATCGAATGTTCCTGTGATTGGAAAAGTCAGGAGAGTGCAAAGGTACTGTTTTCTATCAGTTGGCAAGGTGCGCACACAATCCCAGTGTTGTACAGCTTGCTTCTTCACCTTCCCGAAGCTGCCGCTCTCGCCGGCTGCCGGAGCCCAAGAAGCGGCTTCTTCGCGCAAAGACGATTGTGCCGCTCACAGTGCTCTCCTTAGCGCGGCTTCTGCCGAAAGACGCCCGGCAGCGGCTCTTACCTCCGGAGAGCATCCTACCTTCCTCTTTAGCTCCTCTTCTCATCTACACCTCGGCAAAAAGCTTTTCCACTATGTCTGGCTAGGAAAAACTGTGCCAGCACAGAAAACATCTCCCATCGTGTTCTAGAAGTTGCACGGATGTCTGCCAAGTGTTTGGCAGGAAGAAAAGAAAAGTTGTCCAAAACAGCTTCCAATCGAATGTTCCTGTGATTGGAAAAGTCAGGAGAGTGCAAAGGTACTGTTTTCTATCAGTTGGCAAGGTGCGCACACAATCCCAGTGTTGTACAGCTTGCTTCTTCACCTTCCCGAAGCTGCCGCTCTCGCCGGCTGCCGGAGCCCAAGAAGCGGCTTCTTCGCGCAAAGACGATTGCGCCGCTCACAGTGCTCTCCTTAGCGCGGCTTCTGCCGAAAGACGCCCGGCAGCGGCTCTTACCTCCGGAGAGCATCCTACCTTCCTCTTTAGTTCCTCTTCTCATCTACCTCACGGCAAAAAGCTTTCCCACTATGTCTGGCTAGGAAAAACTGTGCCAGCACAGAAAACATCTCCCATCGTGTTCTAGAAGTTGCACTGATGTCTGCCAAGTGTTTGGCAGGAAGAAAAGAAAAGTTGTCCAAAACAGCTTCCAATCGAATGTTCCTGTGATTGGAAAAGTCAGGAGAGTGCAAAGGTACTGTTTTCTATCAGTTGGCAAGGTGCGCACACAATCCCAGTGTTGTACAGCTTGCTTCTTCACCTTCCCGAAGCTGCCGCTCTCGCTGGCTGCCGGAGCCGAAAAAGCGGCTTCTTCGCGCAAAGACGATTGTGCCGCTCACAGTGCTCTCCTTAGCGCGGCTTCTGCCGAAAGACGCCCGGCAGAGGCTCTTACCTCCGGAGAGCATCCCACCTTCGTCTTTCGCGTCTTTTGTAGTCTACATCTTAGCAAAACGCTTTTCCACTATGTCTGGCTAGGAAAAACTGTGCCAGCACAGAAAACATCTCCCATCGTGTTCTAGAAGTTGCACGGATGTCTGCCAAGTGTTTGGCAGGAAGAAAAGAAAAGTTGTCCAAAACAGCTTCCAATCGAATGTTCCTGTGATTGGAAAAGTCAGGAGAGTGCAAAGGTACTGTTTTCTATCAGTTGGCAAGGTGCGCACACAATCCCAGTGTTGTACAGCTTGCTTCTTCACCTTCCCGAAGCTGCCGCTCTCGCCGGCTGCCGGAGCCCAAGAAGCGGCTTCTTCGCGCAAAGACGATTGTGCCGCTCACAGTGCTCTCCTTAGCGCGGCTTCTGCCGAAAGACGCCCGGCAGCGGCTCTTACCTCCGGAGAGCATCCTACCTTCCTCTTTAGCTCCTCTTCTCATCTACACCTCGGCAACAAGCTTTTCCACTATGTCTGGCTAGGAAAAACTGTGCCAGCACAGAAAACATCTCCCATCGTGTTCTAGAAGTTGCACGGATGTCTGCCAAGTGTTTGGCAGGAAGAAAAGAAAAGTTGTCCAAAACAGCTTCCAATCGAATGTTCCTGTGATTGGAAAAGTCAGGAGAGTGCAAAGGTACTGTTTTCTATCAGTTGGCAAGGTGCGCACACAATCCCAGTGTTGTACAGCTTGCTTCTTCACCTTCCCGAAGCTGCCGCTCTCGCCGGCTGCCGGAGCCGAAAAAGCGGCTTCTTCGCGCAAAGACGATTGCGCCGCTCACAGTGCTCTCCTTAGCGCGGCTTCTGCCGAAAGACGCTCGGCAGCGGCTCTTTCCTCCGGAGAGCATCCAATCTTCGTCTTTCGCGTCTTTTGGAGTCTACATCTTAGCAAAACGCTTTCCCACTATGTCTGGCTAGGAAAAACTGTGCCAGCACAGGAAACATCTCCCATCGTGTTCTAGAAGTTGCAGAGATGTCTGCCAAGTGTTTGGCAGGAAGAAAAGAAAAGTTGTCCAAAACAGCTTCCAATCGAATGTTCCTGTGATTGGAAAAGTCAGGAGAGTGCAAAGGTACTGTTTTCTATCAGTTGGCAAGGTGCGCACACAATCCCAGTGTTGTACAGCTTGCTTCTTCACCTTCCCGAAGCTGCCGCTCTCGCCGGCTGCCGGAGCCCAAGAAGCGGCTTCTTCGCGCAAAGACGATTGTGCCGCTCACAGTGCTCTCCTTAGCGCGGCTTCTGCCGAAAGACGCCCGGCAGCGGCTCTTACCTCCGGAGAGCATCCTACCTTCCTCTTTAGCTCCTCTTCTCATCTACACCTCGGCAAAAAGCTTTTCCACTATGTCTGGCTAGGAAAAACTGTGCCAGCACAGAAAACATCTCCCATCGTGTTCTAGAAGTTGCACGGATGTCTGCCAAGTGTTTGGCAGGAAGAAAAGAAAAGTTGTCCAAAACAGCTTCCAATCGAATGTTCCTGTGATTGGAAAAGTCAGGAGAGTGCAAAGGTACTGTTTTCTATCAGTTGGCAAGGTGCGCACACAATCCCAGTGTTGTACAGCTTGCTTCTTCACCTTCCCGAAGCTGCCGCTCTCGCCGGCTGCCGGAGCCCAAGAAGCGGCTTCTTCGCGCAAAGACGATTGTGCCGCTCACAGTGCTCTCCTTAGCGCGGCTTCTGCCGAAAGACGCCCGGCAGCGGCTCTTACCTCCGGAGAGCATCCTACCTTCCTCTTTAGTTCCTCTTCTCATCTACACCTCGGCAAAAAGCTTTTCCACTATGTCTGGCTAGGAAAAACTGTGCCAGCACAGAAAACATCTCCCATCGTGTTCTAGAAGTTGCACGGATGTCTGCCAAGTGTTTGGCAGGAAGAAAAGAAAAGTTGTCCAAAACAGCTTCCAATCGAATGTTCCTGTGATTGGAAAAGTCAGGAGAGTGCAAAGGTACTGTTTTCTATCAGTTGGCAAGGTGCGCACACAATCCCAGTGTTGTACAGCTTGCTTCTTCACCTTCCCGAAGCTGCCGCTCTCGCCGGCTGCCGGAGCCCAAGAAGCGGCTTCTTCGCGCAAAGACGATTGTGCCGCTCACAGTGCTCTCCTTAGCGCGGCTTCTGCCGAAAGACGCCCGGCAGCGGCTCTTACCTCCGGAGAGCATCCTACCTTCGTCTTTAGCTCCTCTTCTCATCTACACCTCGGCAAAAAGCTTTTCCACTATGTCTGGCTAGGAAAAACTGTGCCAGCACAGAAAACATCTCCCATCATGTTCTAGAAGTTGCACGGATGTCTGCCAAGTGTTTGGCAGGAAGAAAAGAAAAGTTGTCCAAAACAGCTTCCAATCGAATGTTCCTGTGATTGGAAAAGTCAGGAGAGTGCAAAGGTACTGTTTTCTATCAGTTGGCAAGGTGCGCACACAATCCCAGTGTTGTACAGCTTGCTTCTTCACCTTCCCGAAGCTGCCGCTCTCGCCGGCTGCCGGAGCCCAAGAAGCGGCTTCTTCGCGCAAAGACGATTGTGCCGCTCACAGTGCTCTCCTTAGCGCGGCTTCTGCCGAAAGACGCCCGGCAGCGGCTCTTACCTCCGGAGAGCATCCTACCTTCCTCTTTAGCTCCTCTTCTCATCTACACCTCGGCAAAAAGCTTTTCCACTATGTCTGGCTAGGAAAAACTGTGCCAGCACAGAAAACATCTCCCATCGTGTTCTAGAAGTTGCACGGATGTCTGCCAAGTGTTTGGCAGGAAGAAAAGAAAAGTTGTCCAAAACAGCTTCCAATCGAATGTTCCTGTGATTGGAAAAGTCAGGAGAGTGCAAAGGTACTGTTTTCTATCAGTTGGCAAGGTGCGCACACAATCCCAGTGTTGTACAGCTTGCTTCTTCACCTTCCCGAAGCTGCCGCTCTCGCCGGCTGCCGGAGCCCAAGAAGCGGCTTCTTCGCGCAAAGACGATTGCGCCGCTCACAGTGCTCTCCTTAGCGCGGCTTCTGCCGAAAGACGCCCGGCAGCGGCTCTTACCTCCGGAGAGCATCCTACCTTCGTCTTTCGCGTCTTTTGTCGTCTACATCTTAGGAAAACGCTTTCCCACTGTGTCTGGCTAGGAAAAACTGTGCCAGCACAGAAAACATCTCCCATCGTGTTCTAGAAGTTGCACGGATGTCTGCCAAATGTTTGGCAGGAAGAAAAGAAAAGTTGTCCAAAACAGCTTCCAATCGAATGTTCCTGTGATTGGAAAAGTTAGGAGAGTGCAAAGGTACTGTTTTCTATCAGTTGGCAAGGTGCGAACACAATCCCAGCGTTGTACAGCTTGCTTCTTCACCTTCCCGAAGCTGCCGCTCTCGCCGGCTGCCAGAGCCGAAAAAGCGGCTTCTTCGCGCAAAGACGATTGCGCCGCTCACAGTGCTCTCCTTAGCGCGGCTTCTGCCGAAAGACGCCCGGCAGCGGCTCTTACCTCCGGAGAGCATCCTACCTTCGTCTTTCGCGTCTTTTGTAGTCTACATCTTAGCAAAACGCTTTCCCACTATGTCTGGCTAGGAAAAACTGTGCCAGCACAGAAAACATCTCCCATCGTGTTCTAGAAGTTGCACGGATGTCTGCCAAGTGTTTGGCAGGAAGAAAAGAAAAGTTGTCCAAAACAGCTTCCAATCGAATGTTCCTGTGATTGGAAAAGTCAGGAGAGTGCAAAGGTACTGTTTTCTATCAGTTGGCAAGGTGCGCACACAATCCCAGTGTTGTACAGCTTGCTTCTTCACCTTCCCGAAGCTGCCGCTCTCGCCGGCTGCCGGAGCCCAAGAAGCGGCTTCTTCGCGCAAAGACGATTGTGCCGCTCACAGTGCTCTCCTTAGCGCGGCTTCTGCCGAAAGACGCCCGGCAGCGGCTCTTACCTCCGGAGAGCATTCTACCTTCCTCTTTAGCTCCTGTTCTCATCTACACCTCGGCAAAAAGCTTTTCCACTATGTCTGGCTAGGAAAAACTGTGCCAGCACAGAAAACATCTCCCATCGTGTTCTAGAAGTTGCACGGATGTCTGCCAAGTGTTTGGCAGGAAGAAAAGAAAAGTTGTCCAAAACAGCTTCCAATCGAATGTTCCTGTGATTGGAAAAGTCAGGAGAGTGCAAAGGTACTGTTTTCTATTAGTTGGCAAGGTGCGCACACAATCCCAGTGTTGTACAGCTTGCTTCTTCACCTTCCCGAAGCTGCCGCTCTCGCCGGCTGCCGGAGCCCAAGAAGCGGCTTCTTCGCGCAAAGACGATTGTGCCGCTCACAGTGCTCTCCTTAGCGCGGCTTCTGCCGAAAGATGCTCGGCAGCGGCTCTTTCCTCCGGAGAGCATCCTATCTTCGTCTTTCGCGTCTTTTGTAGTCTACATCTTAGCAAAACGCTTTCCCACTATGTCTGGCTAGGAAAAACTGTGCCAGCACAGAAAACATCTCCCATCGTGTTCTAGAAGTTGCAGAGATGTCTGCCAAGTGTTTGGCAGGAAGAAAAGAAAAGTTGTCCAAAACAGCTTCCAATCGAATGTTCCTGTGATTGGAAAAGTCAGGAGAGTGCAAAGGTACTGTTTTCTATCAGTTGGCAAGGTGCGCACACAATCCCAGTGTTGTACAGCTTGCTTCTTCACCTTCCCGAAGCTGCCGCTCTCGCCGGCTGCCGGAGCCCAAGAAGCGGCTTCTTCGCGCAAAGACGATTGTGCCGCTCACAGTGCTCTCCTTAGCGCGGCTTCTGCCGAAAGACGCCCGGCAGCGGCTCTTACCTCCGGAGAGCATCCCACCTTCGTCTTTCGCGTCTTTTGTAGTCTACATCTTAGCAAAACGCTTTTCCACTATGTCTGGCTAGGAAAAACTGTGCCAGCACAGAAAACATCTCCCATCGTGTTCTAGAAGTTGCACGGATGTCTGCCAAGTGTTTGGCAGGAAGAAAAGAAAAGTTGTCCAAAACAGCTTCCAATCGAATGTTCCTGTGATTGGAAAAGTCAGGAGAGTGCAAAGGTACTGTTTTCTATCAGTTGGCAAGGTGCGCACACAATCCCAGTGTTGTACAGCTTGCTTCTTCACCTTCCCGAAGCTGCCGCTCTCGCCGGCTGCCGGAGCCCAAGAAGCGGCTTCTTCGCGCAAAGACGATTGTGCCGCTCACAGTGCTCTCCTTAGCGCGGCTTCTGCCGAAAGACGCCCGGCAGCGGTTCTTACCTCCGGAGAGCAACCTACCTTCCTCTTTAGCTCCTCTTCTCATCTACACCTCGGCAAAAAGCTTTTCCACTATGTCTGGCTAGGAAAAACTGTGCCAGCACAGAAAACATCTCCCATCGTGTTCTAGAAGTTGCAGAGATGTCTGCCAAGTGTTTGGCAGGAAGAAAAGAAAAGTTGTCCAAAACAGCTTCCAATCGAATGTTCATGTGATTGGAAAAGTCAGGAGAGTGCAAAGGTACTGTTTTCTATCAGTTGGCAAGGTGCGCACACAATCCCAGTGTTGTACAGCTTGCTTCTTCACCTTCCCGAAGCTGCCGCTCTCGCCGGCTGCCGGAGCCCAAGAAGCGGCTTCTTCGCGCAAAGACGATTGTGCCGCTCACAGTGCTCTCCTTAGCGCGGCTTCTGCCGAAAGACGCCCGGCAGCGGCTCTTACCTCCGGAGAGCATCCTACCTTCCTCTTTAGTTCCTCTTCTCATCTACCTCACGGCAAAAAGCTTTCCCACTATGTCTGGCTAGGAAAAACTGTGCCAGCACAGAAAACATCTCCCATCGTGTTCTAGAAGTTGCACGGATGTCTGCCAAGTGTTTGGCAGGAAGAAAAGAAAAGTTGTCCAAAACAGCTTCCAATCGAATGTTCCTGTGATTGGAAAAGTCAGGAGAGTGCAAAGGTACTGTTTTCTATCAGTTGGCAAGGTGCGCACACAATCCCAGTGTTGTACAGCTTGCTTCTTCACCTTCCCGAAGCTGCCGCTCTCGCTGGCTGCCGGAGCCGAAAAAGCGGCTTCTTCGCGCAAAGACGATTGTGCCGCTCACAGTGCTCTCCTTAGCGCGGCTTCTGCCGAAAGACGCCCGGCAGAGGCTCTTACCTCCGGAGAGAATCCCACCTTCGTCTTTCGCGTCTTTTGTAGTCTACATCTTAGCAAAACGCTTTTCCACTATGTCTGGCTAGGAAAAACTGTGCCAGCACAGAAAACATCTCCCATCGTGTTCTAGAAGTTGCAGAGATGTCTGCCAAGTGTTTGGCAGGAAGAAAAGAAAAGTTGTCCAAAACAGCTTCCAATCGAATGTTCCTGTGATTGGAAAAGTCAGGAGAGTGCAAAGGTACTGTTTTCTATCAGTTGGCAAGGTGCGCACACAATCCCAGTGTTGTACAGCTTGCTTCTTCACCTTCCCGAAGCTGCCGCTCTCGCCGGCTGCCGGAGCCCAAGAAGCGGCTTCTTCGCGCAAAGACGATTGTGCCGCTCACAGTGCTCTCCTTAGCGCGGCTTCTGCCGAAAGACGCCCGGCAGCGGCTCTTACCTCCGGAGAGCATCCTACCTTCCTCTTTAGCTCCTCTTCTCATCTACACCTCGGCAAAAAGCTTTTCCACTATGTCTGGCTAGGAAAAACTGTGCCAGCACAGAAAACATCTCCCATCGTGTTCTAGAAGTTGCACGGATGTCTGCCAAGTGTTTGGCAGGAAGAAAAGAAAAGTTGTCCAAAACAGCTTCCAATCGAATGTTCCTGTGATTGGAAAAGTCAGGAGAGTGCAAAGGTACTGTTTTCTATCAGTTGGCAAGGTGCGCACACAATCCCAGCGTTGTACAGCTTGCTTCTTCACCTTCCCGAAGCTGCCGCTCTCGCCGGCTCCCGGAGCCGAAAAAGCGGCTTCTTCGCGCAAAGACGATTGCGCCGCTCACAGTGCTCTCCTTAGCGCGGCTTCTGCCGAAAGACGCCCAGCAGCGGCTCTTACCTCCGGAGAGCATCCTACCTTCGTCTTTCGCGTCTTTTGTAGTCTACATCTTAGCAAAACGCTTTCCCACTATGTCTGGCTAGGAAAAACTGTGCCAGCACAGAAAACATCTCCCATCGTGTTCTAGAAGTTGCACGGATGTCTGCCAAGTGTTTGGCAGGAAGAAAAGAAAAGTTGTCCAAAACAGCTTCCAATCGAATGTTCCTGTGATTGGAAAAGTCAGGAGAGTGCAAAGGTACTGTTTTCTATCAGTTGGCAAGGTGCGCACACAATCCCAGTGTTGTACAGCTTGCTTCTTCACCTTCCCGAAGCTGCCGCTCTCGCCGGCTGCCGGAGCCCAAGAAGCGGCTTCTTCGCGCAAAGACGATTGCGCCGCTCACAGTGCTCTCCTTAGCGCGGCTTCTGCCGAAAGACTCTCGGCAGCGGCTCTTACCTCCGGAGAGCATCCTACCTTCGTCTTTAGCTCCTCTTCTCATCTACACCTCGGCAAAAAGCTTTTCCACTATGTCTGGCTAGGAAAAACTGTGCCAGCACAGAAAACATCTCCCATCGTGTTCTAGAAGTTGCACGGATGTCTGCCAAGTGTTTGGCAGGAAGAAAAGAAAAGTTGTCCAAAACAGCTTCCAATCGAATGTTCCTGTGATTGGAAAAGTCAGGAGAGTGCAAAGGTACTGTTTTCTATCAGTTGGCAAGGTGCGCACACAATCCCAGTGTTGTACAGCTTGCTTCTTCACCTTCCCGAAGCTGCCGCTCTCGCCGGCTCCCGAAGCCCAAGAAGCGGCTTCTTCGCGCAAAGACGATTGCGCCGCTCACAGTGCTCTCCTTAGCGCGGCTTCTGCCGAAAGACGCCCGGCAGCGGCTCTTACCTCCGGAGAGCATCCTACCTTCGTCTTTCGCGTCTTTTGTCGTATACATCTTAGCAAAACGCTTTCCCACTGTGTCTGGCTAGGAAAAACTGTGCCAGCACAGAAAACATCTCCCATCGTGTTCTAGAAGTTGCACGGATGTCTGCCAAATGTTTGGCAGGAAGAAAAGAAAAGTTGTCCAAAACAGCTTCCAATCGAATGTTCCTGTGATTGGAAAAGTTAGGAGAGTGCAAAGGTACTGTTTTCTATCAGTTGGCAAGGTGCGCACACAATCCCAGTGTTGTACAGCTTGCTTCTTCACCTTCCCGAAGCTGCCGCTCTCGCCGGCTGCCGGAGCCGAAAAAGCGGCTTCTTCGCGCAAAGACGATTGCGCCGCTCACAGTGCTCTCCTTAGCGCGGCTTCTGCCGAAAGACGCCCGGCAGCGGCTCTTTCCTCCGGAGAGCATCCTACCTTCGTCTTTCGCGTCTTTTGTAGTCTACATCTTAGCAAAACGCTTTCCCACTATGTCTGGCTAGGAAAAACTGTGCCAGCACAGAAAACATCTCCCATCGTGTTCTAGAAGTTGCACGGATGTCTGCCAAGTGTTTGGCAGGAAGAAAAGAAAAGTTGTCCAAAACAGCTTCCAATCGAATGTTCCTGTGATTGGAAAAGTCAGGAGAGTGCAAAGGTACTGTTTTCTATCAGTTGGCAAGGTGCGCACACAATCCCAGTGTTGTACAGCTTGCTTCTTCACCTTCCCGAAGCTGCCACTCTCGCCGGCTGCCGGAGCCCAAGAAGCGGCTTCTTCGCGCAAAGACGATTGTGCCGCTCACAGTGCTCTCCTTAGCGCGGCTTCTGCCGAAAGACGCCCGGCAGCGGTTCTTACCTCCGGAGAGCATTCTACCTTCCTCTTTAGCTCCTCTTCTCATCTACACCTCGGCAAAAAGCTTTTCCACTATGTCTGGCTAGGAAAAACTGTGCCAGTACAGAAAACATCTCCCATCGTGTTCTAGAAGTTGCACGGATGTCTGCCAAGTGTTTGGCAGGAAGAAAAGAAAAGTTGTCCAAAACAGCTTCCAATCGAATGTTCCTGTGATTGGAAAAGTCAGGAGAGTGCAAAGGTACTGTTTTCTATCAGTTGGCAAGGTGCGCACACAATCCCAGTGTTGTACAGCTTGCTTCTTCACCTTCCCGAAGCTGCCGCTCTCGCCGGCTGCCGGAGCCCAAGAAGCGGCTTCTTCGCGCAAAGACGATTGTGCCGCTCACAGTGCTCTCCTTAGCGCGGCTTCTGCCGAAAGATGCTCGGCAGCGGCTCTTTCCTCCGGAGAGCATCCTATCTTCGTCTTTCGCGTCTTTTGGAGTCTACATCTTAGCAAAACGCTTTCCCACTATGTCTGGCTAGGAAAAACTGTGCCAGCACAGAAAACATCTCCCATCGTGTTCTAGAAGTTGCAGAGATGTCTGCCAAGTGTTTGGCAGGAAGAAAAGAAAAGTTGTCCAAAACAGCTTCCAATCGAATGTTCCTGTGATTGGAAAAGTCAGGAGAGTGCAAAGGTACTGTTTTCTATCAGTTGGCAAGGTGCGCACACAATCCCAGTGTTGTACAGCTTGCTTCTTCACCTTCCCGAAGCTGCCGCTCTCGCCGGCTGCCGGAGCCCAAGAAGCGGCTTCTTCGCGCAAAGACGATTGTGCCGCTCACAGTGCTCTCCTTAGCGCGGCTTCTGCCGAAAGACGCCCGGCAGCGGCTCTTACCTCCGGAGAGCATCCCACCTTCGTCTTTCGTGTCTTTTGTAGTCTACATCTTAGCAAAACGCTTTTCCACTATGTCTGGCTAGGAAAAACTGTGCCAGCACAGAAAACATCTCCCATCGTGTTCTAGAAGTTGCACGGATGTCTGCCAAGTGTTTGGCAGGAAGAAAAGAAAAGTTGTCCAAAACAGCTTCCAATCGAATGTTCCTGTGATTGGAAAAGTCAGGAGAGTGCAAAGGTACTGTTTTCTATCAGTTGGCAAGGTGCGCACACAATCCCAGTGTTGTACAGCTTGCTTCTTCACCTTCCCGAAGCTGCCGCTCTCGCCGGCTGCCGGAGCCCAAGAAGCGGCTTCTTCGCGCAAAGACGATTGTGCCGCTCACAGTGCTCTCCTTAGCGCGGCTTCTGCCGAAAGACGCCCGGCAGCGGTTCTTACCTCCGGAGAGCAACCTACCTTCCTCTTTAGCTCCTCTTCTCATCTACACCTCGGCAAAAAGCTTTTCCACTATGTTTGGCTAGGAAAAACTGTGCCAGCACAGAAAACATCTCCCATCGTGTTCTAGAAGTTGCAGAGATGTCTGCCAAGTGTTTGGCAGGAAGAAAAGAAAAGTTGTCCAAAACAGCTTCCAATCGAATGTTCATGTGATTGGAAAAGTCAGGAGAGTGCAAAGGTACTGTTTTCTATCAGTTGGCAAGGTGCGCACACAATCCCAGTGTTGTACAGCTTGCTTCTTCACCTTCCCGAAGCTGCCGCTCTCGCCGGCTGCCGGAGCCCAAGAAGCGGCTTCTTCGCGCAAAGACGATTGTGCCGCTCACAGTGCTCTCCTTAGCGCGGCTTCTGCCGAAAGACGCCCGGCAGCGGCTCTTACCTCCGGAGAGCATCCTACCTTCCTCTTTAGTTCCTCTTCTCATCTACCTCACGGCAAAAAGCTTTCCCACTATGTCTGGCTAGGAAAAACTGTGCCAGCACAGAAAACATCTCCCATCGTGTTCTAGAAGTTGCACGGATGTCTGCCAAGTGTTTGGCAGGAAGAAAAGAAAAGTTGTCCAAAACAGCTTCCAATCGAATGTTCCTGTGATTGGAAAAGTCAGGAGAGTGCAAAGGTACTGTTTTCTATCAGTTGGCAAGGTGCGCACACAATCCCAGTGTTGTACAGCTTGCTTCTTCACCTTCCCGAAGCTGCCGCTCTCGCCGGCTGCCGGAGCCCAAGAAGCGGCTTCTTCGCGCAAAGACGATTGTGCCGCTCACAGTGCTCTCCTTAGCGCGGCTTCTGCCGAAAGACGCCCGGCAGCGGCTCTTACCTCCGGAGAGCATCCTACCTTCCTCTTTAGCTCCTCTTCTCATCTACACCTCGGCAACAAGCTTTTCCACTATGTCTGGCTAGGAAAAACTGTGCCAGCACAGAAAACATCTCCCATCGTGTTCTAGAAGTTGCACGGATGTCTGCCAAGTGTTTGGCAGGAAGAAAAGAAAAGTTGTCCAAAACAGCTTCCAATCGAATGTTCCTGTGATTGGAAAAGTCAGGAGAGTGCAAAGGTACTGTTTTCTATCAGTTGGCAAGGTGCGCACACAATCCCAGCGTTGTACAGCTTGCTTCTTCACCTTCCCGAAGCTGCCGCTCTCGCCGGCTGCCGGAGCCGAAAAAGCGGCTTCTTCGCGCAAAGACGATTGCGCCGCTCACAGTGCTCTCCTTAGCGCGGCTTCTGCCGAAAGACGCCCGGCAGCGGCTCTTACCTCCGGAGAGCATCCTACCTTCGTCTTTCGCGTCTTTTGTAGTCTACATCTTAGCAAAACGCTTTCCCACTATGTCTGGCTAGGAAAAACTGTGCCAGCACAGAAAACATCTCCCATCGTGTTCTAGAAGTTGCACGGATGTCTGCCAAGTGTTTGGCAGGAAGAAAAGAAAAGTTGTCCAAAACAGCTTCCAATCGAATGTTCCTGTGATTGGAAAAGTCAGGAGAGTGCAAAGGTACTGTTTTCTATCAGTTGGCAAGGTGCGCACACAATCCCAGTGTTGTACAGCTTGCTTCTTCACCTTCCCGAAGCTGCCGCTCTCGCCGGCTGCCGGAGCCCAAGAAGCGGCTTCTTCGCGCAAAGACGATTGTGCCGCTCACAGTGCTCTCCTTAGCGCGGCTTCTGCCGAAAGACGCCCGGCAGCGGCTCTTACCTCCGGAGAGCATCCTACCTTCCTCTTTAGCTCCTCTTCTCATCTACACCTCGGCAACAAGCTTTTCCACTATGTCTGGCTAGGAAAAACTGTGCCAGCACAGAAAACATCTCCCATCGTGTTCTAGAAGTTGCACGGATGTCTGCCAAGTGTTTGGCAGGAAGAAAAGAAAAGTTGTCCAAAACAGCTTCCAATCGAATGTTCCTGTGATTGGAAAAGTCAGGAGAGTGCAAAGGTACTGTTTTCTATCAGTTGGCAAGGTGCGCACACAATCCCAGTGTTGTACAGCTTGCTTCTTCACCTTCCCGAAGCTGCCGCTCTCGCCGGCTGCCGGAGCCGAAAAAGCGGCTTCTTCGCGCAAAGACGATTGCGCCGCTCACAGTGCTCTCCTTAGCGCGGCTTCTGCCGAAAGACGCTCGGCAGCGGCTCTTTACTCCGGAGAGCATCCAATCTTCGTCTTTCGCGTCTTTTGGAGTCTACATCTTAGCAAAACGCTTTCCCACTATGTCTGGCTAGGAAAAACTGTGCCAGCACAGAAAACATCTCCCATCGTGTTCTAGAAGTTGCAGAGATGTCTGCCAAGTGTTTGGCAGGAAGAAAAGAAAAGTTGTCCAAAACAGCTTCCAATCGAATGTTCCTGTGATTGGAAAAGTCAGGAGAGTGCAAAGGTACTGTTTTCTATCAGTTGGCAAGGTGCGCACACAATCCCAGTGTTGTACAGCTTGCTTCTTCACCTTCCCGAAGCTGCCGCTCTCGCCGGCTCCCGAAGCCCAAGAAGCGGCTTCTTCGCGCAAAGACGATTGCGCCGCTCACAGTGCTCTCCTTAGCGCGGCTTCTGCCGAAAGACGCCCGGCAGCGGCTCTTACCTCCGGAGAGCATCCTACCTTCGTCTTTCGCGTCTTTTGTCGTCTACATCTTAGCAAAACGCTTTCCCACTGTGTCTGGCTAGGAAAAACTGTGCCAGCACAGAAAACATCTCCCATCGAGTTCTAGAAGTTGCACGGATGTCTGCCAAATGTTTGGCAGGAAGAAAAGAAAAGTTGTCCAAAACAGCTTCCAATCGAATGTTCCTGTGATTGGAAAAGTTAGGAGAGTGCAAAGGTACTGTTTTCTATCAGTTGGCAAGGTGCGCACACAATCCCAGCGTTGTACAGCTTGCTTCTTCACCTTCCCGAAGCTGCCGCTCTCGCCGGCTCCCGGAGCCGAAAAAGCGGCTTCTTCGCGCAAAGACGATTGCGCCGCTCACAGTGCTCTCCTTAGCGCGGCTTCTGCCGAAAGACGCCCGGCAGCGGCTCTTTCCTCCGGAGAGCATCCTACCTTCGTCTTTCGCGTCTTTTGTAGTCTACATCTTAGCAAAACGCTTTCCCACTATGTCTGGCTAGGAAAAACTGTGCCAGCACAGAAAACATCTCCCATCGTGTTCTAGAAGTTACACGGATGTCTGCCAAGTGTTTGGCAGGAAGAAAAGAAAAGTTGTCCAAAACAGCTTCCAATCGAATGTTCCTGTGATTGGAAAAGTCAGGAGAGTGCAAAGGTACTGTTTTCTATCAGTTGGCAAGGTGCGCACACAATCCCAGTGTTGTACAGCTTGCTTCTTCACCTTCCCGAAGCTGCCGCTCTCGCCGGCTGCCGGAGCCCAAGAAGCGGCTTCTTCGCGCAAAGACGATTGTGCCGCTCACAGTGCTCTCCTTAGCGCGGCTTCTGCCGAAAGACGCTCGGCAGCGGCTCTTACCTCCGGAGAGCATCCTACCTTCGTCTTTAGCTCCTCTTCTCATCTACACCTCGGCAAAAAGCTTTTCCACTATGTCTGGCTAGGAAAAACTGTGCCAGCACAGAAAACATCTCCCATCGTGTTCTAGAAGTTGCACGGATGTCTGCCAAGTGTTTGGCAGGAAGAAAAGAAAAGTTGTCCAAAACAGCTTCCAATCGAATGTTCCTGTGATTGGAAAAGTCAGGAGAGTGCAAAGGTACTGTTTTCTATCAGTTGGCAAGGTGCGCACACAATCCCAGTGTTGTACAGCTTGCTTCTTCACCTTCCCGAAGCTGCCGCTCTCGCCGGCTGCCGGAGCCCAAGAAGCGGCTTCTTCGCGCAAAGACGATTGCGCCGCTCACAGTGCTCTCCTTAGCGCGGCTTCTGCCGAAAGACGCTCGGCAGCGGCTCTTACCTCCGGAGAGCATCCTACCTTCCTCTTTAGCTCCTCTTCTCATCTACACCTCGGCAAAAAGCTTTCCCACTATGTCTGGCTAGGAAAAGCTGTGCCAGCACAGAAAACATCTCCCATCGTGTTCTAGAAGTTGCACGGATGTCTGCCAAGTGTTTGGCAGGAAGAAAAGAAAAGTTGTCCAAAACAGCTTCCAATCGAATGTTCCTGTGATTGGAAAAGTCAGGAGAGTGCAAAGGTACTGTTTTCTATCAGTTGGCAAGGTGCGCACACAATCCCAGTGTTGTACAGCTTGCTTCTTCACCTTCCCGAAGCTGCCGCTCTCGCCGGCTGCCGGAGCCCAAGAAGCGGCTTCTTCGCGCAAAGACGATTGCGCCGCTCACAGTGCTCTCCTTAGCGCGGCTTCTGCCGAAAGACGCCCGGCAGCGGCTCTTACCTCCGGAGAGCATCCTACCTTCGTCTTTCGCGTCTTTTGTCGTCTACATCTTAGCAAAACGCTTTCCCACTATGTCTGGCTAGGAAAAACTGTGCCAGCACAGAAAACATCTCCCATCGTGTTCTAGAAGTTGCACGGATGTCTGCCAAATGTTTGGCAGGAAGAAAAGAAAAGTTGTCCAAAACAGCTTCCAATCGAATGTTCCTGTGATTGGAAAAGTTAGGAGAGTGCAAAGGTCCTGTTTTCTATCAGTTGGCAAGGTGCGCACACAATCCCAGTGTTGTACAGCTTGCTTCTTCACCTTCCCGAAGCTGCCGCTCTCGCCGGCTGCCGGAGCCGAAAAAGCGGCTTCTTCGCGCAAAGACGATTGCGCCGCTCACAGTGCTCTCCTTAGCGCGGCTTCTGCCGAAAGACGCCCGGCAGCGGCTCTTTCCTCCGGAGAGCATCCTACCTTCGTCTTTCGCGTCTTTTGTAGTCTACATCTTAGCAAAACGCTTTCCCACTATGTCTGGCTAGGAAAAACTGTGCCAGCACAGAAAACATCTCCCATCGTGTTCTAGAAGTTGCACGGATGTCTGCCAAGTGTTTGGCAGGAAGAAAAGAAAAGTTGTCCAAAACAGCTTCCAATCGAATGTTCCTGTGATTGGAAAAGTCAGGAGAGTGCAAAGGTACTGTTTTCTATCAGTTGGCAAGGTGCGCACACAATCCCAGTGTTGTACAGCTTGCTTCTTCACCTTCCCGAAGCTGCCGCTCTCGCCGGCTGCCGGAGCCCAAGAAGCGGCTTCTTCGCGCAAAGACGATTGTGCCGCTCACAGTGCTCTCCTTAGCGCGGCTTCTGCCGAAAGACGCTCGGCAGCGGCTCTTACCTCCGGAGAGCATCCTACCTTCGTCTTTAGCTCCTCTTCTCATCTACACCTCGGCAAAAAGCTTTCCCACTATGTCTGGCTAGGAAAAACTGTGCCAGCACAGAAAACATCTCCCATCGTGTTCTAGAAGTTGCACGGATGTCTGCCAAGTGTTTGGCAGGAAGAAAAGAAAAGTTGTCCAAAACAGCTTCCAATCGAATGTTCCTGTGATTGGAAAAGTCAGGAGAGTGCAAAGGTACTGTTTTCTATCAGTTGGCAAGGTGCGCACACAATCCCAGTGTTGTACAGCTTGCTTCTTCACCTTCCCGAAGCTGCCGCTCTCGCCGGCTGCCGGAGCCCAAGAAGCGGCTTCTTCGCGCAAAGACGATTGCGCCGCTCACAGTGCTCTCCTTAGCGCGGCTTCTGCCGAAAGACGCTCGGCAGCGGCTCTTACCTCCGGAGAGCATCCTACCTTCCTCTTTAGCTCCTCTTCTCATCTACACCTCGGCAAAAAGCTTTCCCACTATGTCTGGCTAGGAAAAACTGTGCCAGCACAGAAAACATCTCCCATCGTGTTCTAGAAGTTGCATGGATGTCTGCCAAGTGTTTGGCAGGAAGAAAAGAAAAGTTGTCCAAAACAGCTTCCAATCGAATGTTCCTGTGATTGGAAAAGTCAGGAGAGTGCAAAGGTACTGTTTTCTATCAGTTGGCAAGGTGCGCACACAATCCCAGTGTTGTACAGCTTGCTTCTTCACCTTCCCGAAGCTGCCGCTCTCGCCGGCTGCCGGAGCCCAAGAAGCGGCTTCTTCGCGCAAAGACGATTGTGCCGCTCACAGTGCTCTCCTTAGCGCGGCTTCTGCCGAAAGACGCCCGGCAGCGGCTCTTACCTCCGGAGAGCATCCCACCTTCGTCTTTCGCGTCTTTTGTAGTCTACATCTTAGCAAAAAACTTTTCCACTATGTCTGGCTAGGAAAAACTGTGCCAGCACAGAAAACATCTCCCATCGTGTTCTAGAAGTTGCACGGATGTCTGCCAAGTGTTTGGCAGGAAGAAAAGAAAAGTTGTCCAAAACAGCTTCCAATCGAATGTTCCTGTGATTGGAAAAGTCAGGAGAGTGCAAAGGTACTGTTTTCTATCAGTTGGCAAGGTGCGCACACAATCCCAGTGTTGTACAGCTTGCTTCTTCACCTTCCCGAAGCTGCCGCTCTCGCCGGCTGCCGGAGCCCAAGAAGCGGCTTCTTCGCGCAAAGACGATTGTGCCGCTCACAGTGCTCTCCTTAGCGCGGCTTCTGCCGAAAGACGCCCGGCAGCGGTTCTTACCTCCGGAGAGCAACCTACCTTCCTCTTTAGCTCCTCTTCTCATCTACACCTCGGCAAAAAGCTTTTCCACTATGTCTGGCTAGGAAAAACTGTGCCAGCACAGAAAACATCTCCCATCGTGTTCTAGAAGTTGCAGAGATGTCTGCCAAGTGTTTGGCAGGAAGAAAAGAAAAGTTGTCCAAAACAGCTTCCAATCGAATGTTCCTGTGATTGGAAAAGTCAGGAGAGTGCAAAGGTACTGTTTTCTATCAGTTGGCAAGGTGCGCACACAATCCCAGTGTTGTACAGCTTGCTTCTTCACCTTCCCGAAGCTGCCGCTCTCGCCGGCTGCCGGAGCCCAAGAAGCGGCTTCTTCGCGCAAAGACGATTGTGCCGCTCACAGTGCTCTCCTTAGCGCGGCTTCTGCCGAAAGACGCCCGGCAGCGGCTCTTACCTCCGGAGAGCATCCTACCTTCCTCTTTAGCTCCTCTTCTCATCTACACCTCGGCAAAAAGCTTTCCCACTATGTCTGGCTAGGAAAAACTGTGCCAGCACAGAAAACATCTCCCATCGTGTTCTAGAAGTTGCAGAGATGTCTGCCAAGTGTTTGGCAGGAAGAAAAGAAAAGTTGTCCAAAACAGCTTCCAATCGAATGTTCCTGTGATTGGAAAAGTCAGGAGAGTGCAAAGGTACTGTTTTCTATCAGTTGGCAAGGTGCGCACACAATCCCAGTGTTGTACAGCTTGCTTCTTCACCTTCCCGAAGCTGCCGCTCTCGCCGGCTGCCGGAGCCCAAGAAGCGGCTTCTTCGCGCAAAGACGATTGTGCCGCTCACAGTGCTCTCCTTAGCGCGGCTTCTGCCGAAAGACGCCCGGCAGCGGTTCTTACCTCCGGAGAGCAACCTACCTTCCTCTTTAGCTCCTCTTCTCATCTACACCTCGGCAAAAAGCTTTTCCACTATGTCTGGCTAGGAAAAACTGTGCCAGCACAGAAAACATCTCCCATCGTGTTCTAGAAGTTGCACGGATGTCTGCCAAGTGTTTGGCAGGAAGAAAAGAAAAGTTGTCCAAAACAGCTTCCAATCGAATGTTCCTGTGATTGGAAAAGTCAGGAGAGTGCAAAGGTACTGTTTTCTATCAGTTGGCAAGGTGCGCACACAATCCCAGTGTTGTACAGCTTGCTTCTTCACCTTCCCGAAGCTGCCGCTCTCGCCGGCTGCCGGAGCCGAAAAAGCGGCTTCTTCGCGCAAAGACGATTGCGCCGCTCACAGTGCTCTCCTTAGCGCGGCTTCTGCCGAAAGACGCTCGGCAGCGGCTCTTTCCTCCGGAGAGCATCCTACCTTCGTCTTTCGCGTCTTTTGTAGTCTACATCTTAGCAAAACGCTTTCCCACTATGTCTGGCTAGGAAAAACTGTGCCAGCACAGAAAACATCTCCCATCGTGTTCTAGAAGTTGCACGGATGTCTGCCAAGTGTTTGGCAGGAAGAAAAGAAAAGTTGTCCAAAACAGCTTCCAATCGAATGTTCCTGTGATTGGAAAAGTCAGGAGAGTGCAAAGGTACTGTTTTCTATCAGTTGGCAAGGTGCGCACACAATCCCAGTGTTGTACAGCTTGCTTCTTCACCTTCCCGAAGCTGCCGCTCTCGCCGGCTGCCGGAGCCCAAGAAGCGGCTTCTTCGCGCAAAGACGATTGTGCCGCTCACAGTGCTCTCCTTAGCGCGGCTTCTGCCGAAAGACGCCCGGCAGCGGCTCTTACCTCCGGAGAGCATCCTACCTTCCTCTTTAGTTCCTCTTCTCATCTACCTCACGGCAAAAAGCTTTCCCACTATGTCTGGCTAGGAAAAACTGTGCCAGCACAGAAAACATCTCCCATCGTGTTCTAGAAGTTGCACGGATGTCTGCCAAGTGTTTGGCAGGAAGAAAAGAAAAGTTGTCCAAAACAGCTTCCAATCGAATGTTCCTGTGATTGGAAAAGTCAGGAGAGTGCAAAGGTACTGTTTTCTATCAGTTGGCAAGGTGCGCACACAATCCCAGTGTTGTACAGCTTGCTTCTTCACCTTCCCGAAGCTGCCGCTCTCGCCGGCTGCCGGAGCCCAAGAAGCGGCTTCTTCGCGCAAAGACGATTGTGCCGCTCACAGTGCTCTCCTTAGCGCGGCTTCTGCCGTAAAACGCTCGGCAGCGGCTCTTACCTCCGGAGAGCATCCTACCTTCCTCTTTAGCTCCTCTTCTCATCTACACCTCGGCAAAAAGCTTTTCCACTATGTCTGGCTAGGAAAAACTGTGCCAGCACAGAAAACATCTCCCATCGTGTTCTAGAAGTTGCACGGATGTCTGCCAAGTGTTTGGCAGGAAGAAAAGAAAAGTTGTCCAAAACAGCTTCCAATCGAATGTTCCTGTGATTGGAAAAGTCAGGAGAGTGCAAAGGTACTGTTTTCTATCAGTTGGCAAGGTGCGCACACAATCCCAGTGTTGTACAGCTTGCTTCTTCACCTTCCCGAAGCTGCCGCTCTCGCCGGCTGCCGGAGCCCAAGAAGCGGCTTCTTCGCGCAAAGACGATTGTGCCGCTCACAGTGCTCTCCTTAGCGCGGCTTCTGCCGAAAGACGCCCGGCAGCGGCTCTTACCTCCGGAGAGCATCCTACCTTCCTCTTTAGCTCCTCTTCTCATCTACACCTCGGCAAAAAGCTTTCACACTATGTCTGGCTAGGAAAAACTGTGCCAGCACAGAAAACATCTCCCATCGTGTTCTAGAAGTTGCAGAGATGTCTGCCAAGTGTTTGGCAGGAAGAAAAGAAAAGTTGTCCAAAACAGCTTCCAATCGAATGTTCCTGTGATTGGAAAAGTCAGGAGAGTGCAAAGGTACTGTTTTCTATCAGTTGGCAAGGTGCGCACACAATCCCAGTGTTGTACAGCTTGCTTCTTCACCTTCCCGAAGCTGCCGCTCTCGCCGGCTGCCGGAGCCCAAGAAGCGGCTTCTTCGCGCAAAGACAATTGTGCCGCTCACAGTGCTCTCCTTAGCGCGGCTTCTGCCGAAAGACGCCCGGCAGCGGTTCTTACCTCCGGAGAGCAACCTACCTTCCTCTTTAGCTCCTCTTCTCATCTACACCTCGGCAAAAAGCTTTTCCACTATGTCTGGCTAGGAAAAACTGTGCCAGCACAGAAAACATCTCCCATCGTGTTCTAGAAGTTGCAGAGATGTCTGCCAAGTGTTTGGCAGGAAGAAAAGAAAAGTTGTCCAAAACAGCTTCCAATCGAATGTTCCTGTGATTGGAAAAGTCAGGAGAGTGCAAAGGTACTGTTTTCTATCAGTTGGCAAGGTGCGCACACAATCCCAGTGTTGTACAGCTTGCTTCTTCACCTTCCCGAAGCTGCCGCTCTCGCCGGCTGCCGGAGCCCAAGAAGCGGCTTCTTCGCGCAAAGACGATTGTGCCGCTCACAGTGCTCTCCTTAGCGCGGCTTCTGCCGAAAGACGCCCGGCAGCGGCTCTTACCTCCGGAGAGCATCCTACCTTCCTCTTTAGCTCCTCTTCTCATCTACACCTCGGCAAAAAGCTTTTCCACTATGTCTGGCTAGGAAAAACTGTGCCAGCACAGAAAACATCTCCCATCGTGTTCTAGAAGTTGCACGGATATCTGCCAAGTGTTTGGCAGGAAGAAAAGAAAAGTTGTCCAAAACAGCTTCCAATCGAATGTTCCTGTGATTGGAAAAGTCAGGAGAGTGCAAAGGTACTGTTTTCTATCAGTTGGCAAGGTGCGCACACAATCCCAGTGTTGTACAGCTTGCTTCTTCACCTTCCCGAAGCTGCCGCTCTCGCCGGCTGCCGGAGCCCAAGAAGCGGCTTCTTCGCGCAAAGACGATTGTGCCGCTCACAGTGCTCTCCTTAGCGCGGCTTCTGCCGAAAGACGCCCGGCAGCGGCTCTTACCTCCGGAGAGCATCCTACCTTCCTCTTTAGCTCCTCTTCTCATCTACACCTCGGCAAAAAGCTTTTCCACTATGTCTGGCTAGGAAAAACTGTGCCAGCACAGAAAACATCTCCCATCGTGTTCTAGAAGTTGCACGGATGTCTGCCAAGTGTTTGGCAGGAAGAAAAGAAAAGTTGTCCAAAACAGCTTCCAATCGAATGTTCCTGTGATTGGAAAAGTCAGGAGAGTGCAAAGGTACTGTTTTCTATCAGTTGGCAAGGTGCGCACACAATCCCAGTGTTGTACAGCTTGCTTCTTCACCTTCCCGAAGCTGCCGCTCTCGCCGGCTGCCGGAGCCCAAGAAGCGGCTTCTTCGCGCAAAGACGATTGTGCCGCTCACAGTGCTCTCCTTAGCGCGGCTTCTGCCGAAAGACGCCTGGCAGCGGCTCTTACCTCCGGAGAGCATCCTACCTTCCTCTTTAGCTCCTCTTCTCATCTACACCTCGGCAAAAAGCTTTCCCACTATGTCTGGCTAGGAAAAACTGTGCCAGCACAGAAAACATCTCCCATCGTGTTCTAGAAGTTGCAGAGATGTCTGCCAAGTGTTTGGCAGGAAGAAAAGAAAAGTTGTCCAAAACAGCTTCCAATCGAATGTTCCTGTGATTGGAAAAGTCAGGAGAGTGCAAAGGTACTGTTTTCTATCAGTTGGCAAGGTGCGCACACAATCCCAGTGTTGTACAGCTTGCTTCTTCACCTTCCCGAAGCTGCCGCTCTCGCCGGCTGCCGGAGCCCAAGAAGCGGCTTCTTCGCGCAAAGACGATTGTGCCGCTCACAGTGCTCTCCTTAGCGCGGCTTCTGCCGAAAGACGCCCGGCAGCGGCTCTTACCTCCGGAGAGCATCCTACCTTCGTCTTTCGCGTCTTTTGTCGTCTACATCTTAGCAAAACGCTTTCCCACTGTGTCTGGCTAGGAAAAACTGTGCCAGCACAGAAAACATCTCCCATCGTGTTCTAGAAGTTGCACGGATGTCTGCCAAATGTTTGGCAGGAAGAAAAGAAAAGTTGTCCAAAACAGCTTCCAATCGAATGTTCCTGTGATTGGAAAAGTTAAGAGAGTGCAAAGGTACTGTTTTCTATCAGTTGGCAAGGTGCGCACACAATCCCAGCGTTGTACAGCTTGCTTCTTCACCTTCCCGAAGCTGCCGCTCTCGCCGGCTGCCGGAGCCGAAAAAGCGGCTTCTTCGCGCAAAGACGATTGTGCCGCTCACAGTGCTCTCCTTAGCGCGGCTTCTGCCGAAAGACGCCCGGCAGCGGCTCTTACCTCCGGAGAGCATCCTACCTTCCTCTTTAGTTCCTCTTCTCATCTACCTCACGGCAAAAAGCTTTCCCACTATGTCTGGCTAGGAAAAACTGTGCCAGCACAGAAAACATCTCCCATCGTGTTCTAGAAGTTGCACGGATGTCTGCCAAGTGTTTGGCAGGAAGAAAAGAAAAGTTGTCCAAAACAGCTTCCAATCGAATGTTCCTGTGATTGGAAAAGTCAGGAGAGTGCAAAGGTACTGTTTTCTATCAGTTGGCAAGGTGCGCACACAATCCCAGTGTTGTACAGCTTGCTTCTTCACCTTCCCGAAGCTGCCGCTCTCGCCGGCTGCCGGAGCCGAAAAAGCGGCTTCTTCGCGCAAAGACGATTGTGCCGCTCACAGTGCTCTCCTTAGCGCGGCTTCTGCCGAAAGACGCTCGGCAGCGGCTCTTACCTCCGGAGAGCATCCTACCTTCCTCTTTAGCTCCTCTTCTCATCTACACCTCGGCAAAAAGCTTTTCCACTATGTCTGGCTAGGAAAAACTGTGCCAGCACAGAAAACATCTCCCATCGTGTTCTAGAAGTTGCACGGATGTCTGCCAAGTGTTTGGCAGGAAGAAAAGAAAAGTTGTCCAAAACAGCTTCCAATCGAATGTTCCTGTGATTGGAAAAGTCAGGAGAGTGCAAAGGTACTGTTTTCTATCAGTTGGCAAGGTGCGCACACAATCCCAGTGTTGTACAGCTTGCTTCTTCACCTTCCCGAAGCTGCCGCTCTCGCCGGCTGCCGGAGCCCAAGAAGCGGCTTCTTCGCGCAAAGACGATTGTGCCGCTCACAGTGCTCTCCTTAGCGCGGCTTCTGCCGAAAGACGCCCGGCAGCGGCTCTTACCTCCGGAGAGCATCCTACCTTCCTCTTTAGCTCCTCTTCTCATCTACACCTCGGCAAAAAGCTTTCCCACTATGTCTGGCTAGGAAAAACTGTGCCAGCACAGAAAACATCTCCCATCGTGTTCTATAAGTTGCAGAGATGTCTGCCAAGTGTTTGGCAGGAAGAAAAGAAAAGTTGTCCAAAACAGCTTCCAATCGAATGTTCCTGTGATTGGAAAAGTCAGGAGAGTGCAAAGGTACTGTTTTCTATCAGTTGGCAAGGTGCGCACACAATCCCAGTGTTGTACAGCTTGCTTCTTCACCTTCCCGAAGCTGCCGCTCTCGCCGGCTGCCGGAGCCCAAGAAGCGGCTTCTTCGCGCAAAGACGATTGTGCCGCTCACAGTGCTCTCCTTAGCGCGGCTTCTGCCGAAAGACGCCTGGCAGCGGCTCTTACCTCCGGAGAGCATCCTACCTTCCTCTTTAGCTCCTCTTCTCATCTACACCTCGGCAACAAGCTTTTCCACTATGTCTGGCTAGGAAAAACTGTGCCAGCACAGAAAACATCTCCCATCGTGTTCTAGAAGTTGCACGGATGTCTGCCAAGTGTTTGGCAGGAAGAAAAGAAAAGTTGTCCAAAACAGCTTCCAATCGAATGTTCCTGTGATTGGAAAAGTCAGGAGAGTGCAAAGGTACTGTTTTCTATCAGTTGGCAAGGTGCGCACACAATCCCAGTGTTGTACAGCTTGCTTCTTCACCTTCCCGAAGCTGCCGCTCTCGCCGGCTGCCGGAGCCCAAGAAGCGGCTTCTTCGCGCAAAGACGATTGTGCCGCTCACAGTGCTCTCCTTAGCGCGGCTTCTGCCGAAAGACGCCCGGCAGCGGCTCTTACCTCCGGAGAGCATCCTACCTTCGTCTTTCGCGTCTTTTGTCGTCTACATCTTAGCAAAACGCTTTCCCACTGTGTCTGGCTAGGAAAAACTGTGCCAGCACAGAAAACATCTCCCATCGTGTTCTAGAAGTTGCACGGATGTCTGCCAAATGTTTGGCAGGAAGAAAAGAAAAGTTGTCCAAAACAGCTTCCAATCGAATGTTCCTGTGATTGGAAAAGTCAGGAGAGTGCAAAGGTACTGTTTTCTATCAGTTGGCAAGGTGCGCACACAATCCCAGCGTTGTACAGCTTGCTTCTTCACCTTCCCGAAGCTGCCGCTCTCGCCGGCTGCCGGAGCCGAAAAAGCGGCTTCTTCGCGCAAAGACGATTGCGCCGCTCACAGTGCTCTCCTTAGCGCGGCTTCTGCCGAAAGACGCCCGGCAGCGGCTCTTTCCTCCGGAGAGCATCCTACCTTCGTCTTTCGCGTCTTTTGTAGTCTACATTTTAGCAAAACGCTTTCCCACTATGTCTGGCTAGGAAAAACTGTGCCAGCACAGAAAACATCTCCCATCGTGTTCTATAAGTTGCAGAGATGTCTGCCAAGTGTTTGGCAGGAAGAAAAGAAAAGTTGTCCAAAACAGCTTCCAATCGAATGTTCCTGTGATTGGAAAAGTCAGGAGAGTGCAAAGGTACTGTTTTCTATCAGTTGGCAAGGTGCGCACACAATCCCAGTGTTGTACAGCTTGCTTCTTCACCTTCCCGAAGCTGCCGCTCTCGCCGGCTGCCGGAGCCCAAGAAGCGGCTTCTTCGTGCAAAGACGATTGTGCCGCTCACAGTGCTCTCCTTAGCGCGGCTTCTGCCGAAAGACGCCCGGCAGCGGTTCTTACCTCCGGAGAGCAACCTACCTTCCTCTTTAGCTCCTCTTCTCATCTACACCTCGGCAAAAAGCTTTTCCACTATGTCTGGCTAGGAAAAACTGTGCCAGCACAGAAAACATCTCCCATCGTGTTCTAGAAGTTGCAGAGATGTCTGCCAAGTGTTTGGCAGGAAGAAAAGAAAAGTTGTCCAAAACAGCTTCCAATCGAATGTTCCTGTGATTGGAAAAGTCAGGAGAGTGCAAAGGTACTGTTTTCTATCAGTTGGCAAGGTGCGCACACAATCCCAGTGTTGTACAGCTTGCTTCTTCACCTTCCCGAAGCTGCCGCTCTCGCCGGCTGCCGGAGCCCAAGAAGCGGCTTCTTCGCGCAAAGACGATTGTGCCGCTCACAGTGCTCTCCTTAGCGCGGCTTCTGCCGAAAGACGCCCGGCAGCGGCTCTTACCTCCGGAGAGCATCCTACCTTCCTCTTTAGCTCCTCTTCTCATCTACACCTCGGCAAAAAGCTTTTCCACTATGTCTGGCTAGGAAAAACTGTGCCAGCACAGAAAACATCTCCCATCGTGTTCTAGAAGTTGCACGGATGTCTGCCAAGTGTTTGGCAGGAAGAAAAGAAAAGTTGTCCAAAACAGCTTCCAATCGAATGTTCCTGTGATTGGAAAAGTCAGGAGAGTGCAAAGGTACTGTTTTCTATCAGTTGGCAAGGTGCGCACACAATCCCAGTGTTGTACAGCTTGCTTCTTCACCTTCCCGAAGCTGCCGCTCTCGCCGGCTGCCGGAGCCCAAGAAGCGGCTTCTTCGCGCAAAGACGATTGTGCCGCTCACAGTGCTCTCCTTAGCGCGGCTTCTGCCGAAAGACGCCCGGCAGCGGCTCTTACCTCCGGAGAGCATCCTACCTTCGTCTTTAGCTCCTCTTCTCATCTACCTCACGGCAAAAAGCTTTCCCACTATGTCTGGCTAGGAAAAACTGTGCCAGCACAGAAAACATCTCCCATCGTGTTCTAGAAGTTGCACGGATGTCTGCCAAGTGTTTGGCAGGAAGAAAAGAAAAGTTGTCCAAAACAGCTTCCAATCGAATGTTCCTGTGATTGGAAAAGTCAGGAGAGTGCAAAGGTACTGTTTTCTATCAGTTGGCAAGGTGCGCACACAATCCCAGTGTTGTACAGCTTGCTTCTTCACCTTCCCGAAGCTGCCGCTCTCGCCGGCTGCCGGAGCCCAAGAAGCGGCTTCTTCGCGCAAAGACGATTGTGCCGCTCACAGTGCTCTCCTTAGCGCGGCTTCTGCCGAAAGACGCCCGGCAGCGGCTCTTACCTCCGGAGAGCATCCTACCTTCGTCTTTAGCTCCTCTTCTCATCTACCTCACGGCAAAAAGCTTTCCCACTATGTCTGGCTAGGAAAAACTGTGCCAGCACAGAAAACATCTCCCATCGTGTTCTAGAAGTTGCACGGATGTCTGCCAAGTGTTTGGCAGGAAGAAAAGAAAAGTTGTCCAAAACAGCTTCCAATCGAATGTTCCTGTGATTGGAAAAGTCAGGAGAGTGCAAAGGTACTGTTTTCTATCAGTTGGCAAGGTGCGCACACAATCCCAGTGTTGTACAGCTTGCTTCTTCACCTTCCCGAAGCTGCCGCTCTCGCCGGCTGCCGGAGCCCAAGAAGCGGCTTCTTCGCGCAAAGACGATTGTGCCGCTCACAGTGCTCTCCTTAGCGCGGCTTCTGCCGAAAGACGCCCGGCAGCGGCTCTTACCTCCGGAGAGCATCCTACCTTCGTCTTTAGCTCCTCTTCTCATCTACACCTCGGCAAAAAGCTTTTCCACTATGTCTGGCTAGGAAAAACTGTGCCAGCACAGAAAACATCTCCCATCGTGTTCTAGAAGTTGCACGGATGTCTGCCAAGTGTTTGGCAGGAAGAAAAGAAAAGTTGTCCAAAACAGCTTCCAATCGAATGTTCCTGTGATTGGAAAAGTCAGGAGAGTGCAAAGGTACTGTTTTCTATCAGTTGGCAAGGTGCGCACACAATCCCAGTGTTGTACAGCTTGCTTCTTCACCTTCCCGAAGCTGCCGCTCTCGCCGGCTGCCGGAGCCCAAGAAGCGGCTTCTTCGCGCAAAGACGATTGTGCCGCTCACAGTGCTCTCCTTAGCACGGCTTCTGCCGAAAGACGCCCGGCAGCGGCTCTTACCTCCGGAGAGCATCCTACCTTCCTCTTTAGCTCCTCTTCTCATCTACACCTCGGCAAAAAGCTTTCCCACTATGTCTGGCTAGGAAAAACTGTGCCAGCACAGAAAACATCTCCCATCGTGTTCTAGAAGTTGCACGGATGTCTGCCAAGTGTTTGGCAGGAAGAAAAGAAAAGTTGTCCAAAACAGCTTCCAATCGAATGTTCCTGTGATTGGAAAAGTCAGGAGAGTGCAAAGGTACTGTTTTCTATCAGTTGGCAAGGTGCGCACACAATCCCAGTGTTGTACAGCTTGCTTCTTCACCTTCCCGAAGCTGCCGCTCTCGCCGGCTGCCGGAGCCCAAGAAGCGGCTTCTTCGCGCAAAGACGATTGTGCCGCTCACAGTGCTCTCCTTAGCACGGCTTCTGCCGAAAGACGCCCGGCAGCGGCTCTTACCTCCGGAGAGCATCCTACCTTCCTCTTTAGCTCCTCTTCTCATCTACACCTCGGCAAAAAGCTTTCCCACTATGTCTGGCTAGGAAAAACTGTGCCAGCACAGAAAACATCTCCCATCGTGTTCTAGAAGTTGCAGAGATGTCTGCCAAGTGTTTGGCAGGAAGAAAAGAAAAGTTGTCCAAAACAGCTTCCAATCGAATGTTCCTGTGATTGGAAAAGTCAGGAGAGTGCAAAGGTACTGTTTTCTATCAGTTGGCAAGGTGCGCACACAATCCCAGTGTTGTACAGCTTGCTTCTTCACCTTCCCGAAGCTGCCGCTCTCGCCGGCTGCCGGAGCCCAAGAAGCGGCTTCTTCGCGCAAAGACGATTGTGCCGCTCACAGTGCTCTCCTTAGCGCGGCTTCTGCCGAAAGACGCCCGGCAGCGGCTCTTACCTCCGGAGAGCATCCTACCTTCGTCTTTAGCTCCTCTTCTCATCTACCTCACGGCAAAAAGCTTTTCCACTATGTCTGGCTAGGAAAAACTGTGCCAGCACAGAAAACATCTCCCATCGTGTTCTAGAAGTTGCACGGATGTCTGCCAAGTGTTTGGCAGGAAGAAAAGAAAAGTTGTCCAAAACAGCTTCCAATCGAATGTTCCTGTGATTGGAAAAGTCAGGAGAGTGCAAAGGTACTGTTTTCTATCAGTTGGCAAGGTGCGCACACAATCCCAGTGTTGTACAGCTTGCTTCTTCACCTTCCCGAAGCTGCCGCTCTCGCCGGCTGCCGGAGCCGAAAAAGCGGCTTCTTCGCGCAAAGACGATTGTGCCGCTCACAGTGCTCTCCTTAGCGCGGCTTCTGCCGAAAGACGCCCGGCAGCGGCTCTTACCTCCGGAGAGCATCCTACCTTCGTCTTTCGCGTCTTTTGTAGTCTACATCTTAGCAAAACGCTTTCCCACTATGTCTGGCTAGGAAAAACTGTGCCAGCACAGAAAACATCTCCCATCGTGTTCTAGAAGTTGCACGGATGTCTGCCAAGTGTTTGGCAGGAAGAAAAGAAAAGTTGTCCAAAACAGCTTCCAATCGAATGTTCCTGTGATTGGAAAAGTCAGGAGAGTGCAAAGGTACTGTTTTCTATCAGTTGGCAAGGTGCGCACACAATCCCAGTGTTGTACAGCTTGCTTCTTCACCTTCCCGAAGCTGCCGCTCTCGCCGGCTGCCGGAGCCCAAGAAGCGGCTTCTTCGCGCAAAGACGATTGTGCCGCTCACAGTGCTCTCCTTAGCGCGGCTTCTGCCGAAAGACGCCCGGCAGCGGCTCTTACCTCCGGAGAGCATCCTACCTTCGTCTTTCGCGTCTTTTGTCGTCTACATCTTAGCAAAACGCTTTCCCACTGTGTCTGGCTAGGAAAAACTGTGCCAGCACAGAAAACATCTCCCATCGTGTTCTAGAAGTTGCATGGATGTCTGCCAAATGTTTGGCAGGAAGAAAAGAAAAGTTGTCCAAAACAGCTTCCAATCGAATGTTCCTGTGATTGGAAAAGTTAGGAGAGTGCAAAGGTACTGTTTTCTATCAGTTGGCAAGGTGCGCACACAATCCCAGCGTTGTACAGCTTGCTTCTTCACCTTCCCGAAGCTGCCGCTCTCGCCGGCTGCCGGAGCCGAAAAAGCGGCTTCTTCGCGCAAAGACGATTGTGCCGCTCACAGTGCTCTCCTTAGCGCGGCTTCTGCCGAAAGACGCCCGGCAGCGGCTCTTACCTCCGGAGAGCATCCTACCTTCGTCTTTCGCGTCTTTTGTAGTCTACACCTTAGCAAAACGCTTTCCCACTATGTCTGGCTAGGAAAAACTGTGCCAGCACAGAAAACATCTCCCATCGTGTTCTAGAAGTTGCACGGATGTCTGCCAAGTGTTTGGCAGGAAGAAAAGAAAAGTTGTCCAAAACAGCTTCCAATCGAATGTTCCTGTGATTGGAAAAGTCAGGAGAGTGCAAAGGTACTGTTTTCTATCAGTTGGCAAGGTGCGCACACAATCCCAGTGTTGTACAGCTTGCTTCTTCACCTTCCCGAAGCTGCCGCTCTCGCCGGCTGCCGGAGCCCAAGAAGCGGCTTCTTCGCGCAAAGACGATTGTGCCGCTCACAGTGCTCTCCTTAGCGCGGCTTCTGCCGAAAGACGCCCGGCAGCGGCTCTTACCTCCGGAGAGCATTCTACCTTCCTCTTTAGCTCCTGTTCTCATCTACACCTCGGCAAAAAGCTTTTCCACTATGTCTGGCTAGGAAAAACTGTGCCAGCACAGAAAACATCTCCCATCGTGTTCTAGAAGTTGCACGGATGTCTGCCAAGTGTTTGGCAGGAAGAAAAGAAAAGTTGTCCAAAACAGCTTCCAATCGAATGTTCCTGTGATTGGAAAAGTCAGGAGAGTGCAAAGGTACTGTTTTCTATCAGTTGGCAAGGTGCGCACACAATCCCAGTGTTGTACAGCTTGCTTCTTCACCTTCCCGAAGCTGCCACTCTCGCCGGCTGCCGGAGCCCAAGAAGCGGCTTCTTCGCGCAAAGACGATTGTGCCGCTCACAGTGCTCTCCTTAGCGCGGCTTCTGCCGAAAGATGCTCGGCAGCGGCTCTTTCCTCCGGAGAGCATCCTATCTTCGTCTTTCGCGTCTTTTGTAGTCTACATTTTAGCAAAACGCTTTCCCACTATGTCTGGCTAGGAAAAACTGTGCCAGCACAGAAAACATCTCCCATCGTGTTCTAGAAGTTGCAGAGATGTCTGCCAAGTGTTTGGCAGGAAGAAAAGAAAAGTTGTCCAAAACAGCTTCCAATCGAATGTTCCTGTGATTGGAAAAGTCAGGAGAGTGCAAAGGTACTGTTTTCTATCAGTTGGCAAGGTGCGCACACAATCCCAGTGTTGTACAGCTTGCTTCTTCACCTTCCCGAAGCTGCCGCTCTCGCCGGCTGCCGGAGCCCAAGAAGCGGCTTCTTCGCGCAAAGACGATTGTGCCGCTCACAGTGCTCTCCTTAGCGCGGCTTCTGCCGAAAGACGCCCGGCAGCGGCTCTTACCTCCGGAGAGCATCCCACCTTCGTCTTTCGCGTCTTTTGTAGTCTACATCTTAGCAAAACGCTTTTCCACTATGTCTGGCTAGGAAAAACTGTGCCAGCACAGAAAACATCTCCCATCGTGTTCTAGAAGTTGCAGAGATGTCTGCCAAGTGTTTGGCAGGAAGAAAAGAAAAGTTGTCCAAAACAGCTTCCAATCGAATGTTCCTGTGATTGGAAAAGTCAGGAGAGTGCAAAGGTACTGTTTTCTATCAGTTGGCAAGGTGCGCACACAATCCCAGTGTTGTACAGCTTGCTTCTTCACCTTCCCGAAGCTGCCGCTCTCGCCGGCTGCCGGAGCCCAAGAAGCGGCTTCTTCGCGCAAAGACGATTGTGCCGCTCACAGTGCTCTCCTTAGCGCGGCTTCTGCCGAAAGACGCCCGGCAGCGGCTCTTACCTCCGGAGAGCATCCTACCTTCCTCTTTAGCTCCTCTTCTCATCTACCTCACGGCAAAAAGCTTTCCCACTATGTCTGGCTAGGAAAAACTGTGCCAGCACAGAAAACATCTCCCATCGTGTTCTAGAAGTTGCACGGATGTCTGCCAAGTGTTTGGCAGGAAGAAAAGAAAAGTTGTCCAAAACAGCTTCCAATCGAATGTTCCTGTGATTGGAAAAGTCAGGAGAGTGCAAAGGTACTGTTTTCTATCAGTTGGCAAGGTGCGCACACAATCCCAGTGTTGTACAGCTTGCTTCTTCACCTTCCCGAAGCTGCCGCTCTCGCCGGCTGCCGGAGCCCAAGAAGCGGCTTCTTCGCGCAAAGACGATTGTGCCGCTCACAGTGCTCTCCTTAGCACGGCTTCTGCCGAAAGACGCCCGGCAGCGGCTCTTACCTCCGGAGAGCATCCTACCTTCCTCTTTAGCTCCTCTTCTCATCTACACCTCGGCAAAAAGCTTTTCCACTATGTCTGGCTAGGAAAAACTGTGCCAGCACAGAAAACATCTCCCATCGTGTTCTAGAAGTTGCACGGATGTCTGCCAAGTGTTTGGCAGGAAGAAAAGAAAAGTTGTCCAAAACAGCTTCCAATCGAATGTTCCTGTGATTGGAAAAGTCAGGAGAGTGCAAAGGTACTGTTTTCTATCAGTTGGCAAGGTGCGCACACAATCCCAGTGTTGTACAGCTTGCTTCTTCACCTTCCCGAAGCTGCCGCTCTCGCCGGCTGCCGGAGCCCAAGAAGCGGCTTCTTCGCGCAAAGACGATTGTGCCGCTCACAGTGCTCTCCTTAGCACGGCTTCTGCCGAAAGACGCCCGGCAGCGGCTCTTACCTCCGGAGAGCATCCTACCTTCCTCTTTAGCTCCTCTTCTCATCTACACCTCGGCAAAAAGCTTTCCCACTATGTCTGGCTAGGATAAACTGTGCCAGCACAGAAAACATCTCCCATCGTGTTCTAGAAGTTGCAGAGATGTCTGCCAAGTGTTTGGCAGGAAGAAAAGAAAAGTTGTCCAAAACAGCTTCCAATCGAATGTTCCTGTGATTGGAAAAGTCAGGAGAGTGCAAAGGTACTGTTTTCTATCAGTTGGCAAGGTGCGCACACAATCCCAGTGTTGTACAGCTTGCTTCTTCACCTTCCCGAAGCTGCCGCTCTCGCCGGCTGCCGGAGCCCAAGAAGCGGCTTCTTCGCGCAAAGACGATTGTGCCGCTCACAGTGCTCTCCTTAGCGCGGCTTCTGCCGAAAGACGCCCGGCAGCGGCTCTTACCTCCGGAGAGCATCCTACCTTCGTCTTTAGCTCCTCTTCTCATCTACCTCACGGCAAAAAGCTTTCCCACTATGTCTGGCTAGGAAAAACTGTGCCAGCACAGAAAACATCTCCCATCGTGTTCTAGAAGTTGCACGGATGTCTGCCAAGTGTTTGGCAGGAAGAAAAGAAAAGTTGTCCAAAACAGCTTCCAATCGAATGTTCCTGTGATTGGAAAAGTCAGGAGAGTGCAAAGGTACTGTTTTCTATCAGTTGGCAAGGTGCGCACACAATCCCAGTGTTGTACAGCTTGCTTCTTCACCTTCCCGAAGCTGCCGCTCTCGCCGGCTGCCGGAGCCCAAGAAGCGGCTTCTTCGCGCAAAGACGATTGTGCCGCTCACAGTGCTCTCCTTAGCGCGGCTTCTGCCGAAAGACGCCCGGCAGCGGCTCTTACCTCCGGAGAGCATCCTACCTTCCTCTTTAGCTCCTCTTCTCATCTACACCTCGGCAAAAAGCTTTTCCACTATGTCTGGCTAGGAAAAACTGTGCCAGCACAGAAAACATCTCCCATCGTGTTCTAGAAGTTGCACGGATGTCTGCCAAGTGTTTGGCAGGAAGAAAAGAAAAGTTGTCCAAAACAGCTTCCAATCGAATGTTCCTGTGATTGGAAAAGTCAGGAGAGTGCAAAGGTACTGTTTTCTATCAGTTGGCAAGGTGCGCACACAATCCCAGTGTTGTACAGCTTGCTTCTTCACCTTCCCGAAGCTGCCGCTCTCGCCGGCTCCCGAAGCCCAAGAAGCGGCTTCTTCGCGCAAAGACGATTGCGCCGCTCACAGTGCTCTCCTTAGCGCGGCTTCTGCCGAAAGACGCCCGGCAGCGGCTCTTACCTCCGGAGAGCATCCTACCTTCGTCTTTCGCGTCTTTTGTCGTCTACATCTTAGCAAAACGCTTTCCCACTGTGTCTGGCTAGGAAAAACTGTGCCAGCACAGAAAACATCTCCCATCGTGTTCTAGAAGTTGCACGGATGTCTGCCAAATGTTTGGCAGGAAGAAAAGAAAAGTTGTCCAAAACAGCTTCCAATCGAATGTTCCTGTGATTGGAAAAGTCAGGAGAGTGCAAAGGTACTGTTTTCTATCAGTTGGCAAGGTGCGCACACAATCCCAGCGTTGTACAGCTTGCTTCTTCACCTTCCCGAAGCTGCCGCTCTCGCCGGCTGCCGGAGCCGAAAAAGCGGCTTCTTCGCGCAAAGACGATTGCGCCGCTCACAGTGCTCTCCTTAGCGCGGCTTCTGCCGAAAGACGCCCGGCAGCGGCTCTTTCCTCCGGAGAGCATCCTACCTTCGTCTTTCGCGTCTTTTGTAGTCTACATCTTAGCAAAACGCTTTCCCACTATGTCTGGCTAGGAAAAACTGTGCCAGCACAGAAAACATCTCCCATCGTGTTCTAGAAGTTGCACGGATGTCTGCCAAGTGTTTGGCAGGAAGAAAAGAAAAGTTGTCCAAAACAGCTTCCAATCGAATGTTCCTGTGATTGGAAAAGTCAGGAGAGTGCAAAGGTACTGTTTTCTATCAGTTGGCAAGGTGCGCACACAATCCCAGTGTTGTACAGCTTGCTTCTTCACCTTCCCGAAGCTGCCGCTCTCGCCGGCTGCCGGAGCCCAAGAAGCGGCTTCTTCGCGCAAAGACGATTGTGCCGCTCACAGTGCTCTCCTTAGCGCGGCTTCTGCCAAAAGACGCTCGGCAGCGGCTCTTACCTCCGGAGAGCATCCTACCTTCGTCTTTAGCTCCTCTTCTCATCTACACCTCGGCAAAAAGCTTTTCCACTATGTCTGGCTAGGAAAAACTGTGCCAGCACAGAAAACATCTCCCATCGTGTTCTAGAAGTTGCACGGATGTCTGCCAAGTGTTTGGCAGGAAGAAAAGAAAAGTTGTCCAAAACAGCTTCCAATCGAATGTTCCTGTGATTGGAAAAGTCAGGAGAGTGCAAAGGTACTGTTTTCTATCAGTTGGCAAGGTGCGCACACAATCCCAGTGTTGTACAGCTTGCTTCTTCACCTTCCCGAAGCTGCCGCTCTCGCCGGCTGCCGGAGCCCAAGAAGCGGCTTCTTCGCGCAAAGACGATTGCGCCGCTCACAGTGCTCTCCTTAGCGCGGCTTCTGCCGAAAGACGCCCGGCAGCGGCTCTTACCTCCGGAGAGCATCCTACCTTCGTCTTTCGCGTCTTTTGTAGTCTACATCTTAGCAAAACGCTTTCCCACTATGTCTGGCTAGGAAAAACTGTGCCAGCACAGAAAACATCTCCCATCGTGTTCTAGAAGTTGCACGGATGTCTGCCAAGTGTTTGGCAGGAAGAAAAGAAAAGTTGTCCAAAACAGCTTCCAATCGAATGTTCCTGTGATTGGAAAAGTCAGGAGAGTGCAAAGGTACTGTTTTCTATCAGTTGGCAAGGTGCGCACACAATCCCAGTGTTGTACAGCTTGCTTCTTCACCTTCCCGAAGCTGCCGCTCTCGCCGGCTGCCGGAGCCCAAGAAGCGGCTTCTTCGCGCAAAGACGATTGCGCCGCTCACAGTGCTCTCCTTAGCGCGGCTTCTGCCGAAAGACGCTCGGCAGCGGCTCTTACCTCCGGAGAGCATCCTACCTTCGTCTTTAGCTCCTCTTCTCATCTACACCTCGGCAAAAAGCTTTTCCACTATGTCTGGCTAGGAAAAACTGTGCCAGCACAGAAAACATCTCCCATCGTGTTCTAGAAGTTGCACGGATGTCTGCCAAGTGTTTGGCAGGAAGAAAAGAAAAGTTGTCCAAAACAGCTTCCAATCGAATGTTCCTGTGATTGGAAAAGTCAGGAGAGTGCAAAGGTACTGTTTTCTATCAGTTGGCAAGGTGCGCACACAATCCCAGTGTTGTACAGCTTGCTGCTTCACCTTCCCGAAGCTGCCGCTCTCGCCGGCTCCCGAAGCCCAAGAAGCGGCTTCTTCGCGCAAAGACGATTGCGCCGCTCACAGTGCTCTCCTTAGCGCGGCTTCTGCCGAAAGACGCCCGGCAGCGGCTCTTACCTCCGGAGAGCATCCCACCTTCGTCTTTCGCGTCTTTTGTAGTCTACATCTTAGCAAAACGCTTTTCCACTATGTCTGGCTAGGAAAAACTGTGCCAGCACAGAAAACATCTCCCATCGTGTTCTAGAAGTTGCACGGATGTCTGCCAAGTGTTTGGCAGGAAGAAAAGAAAAGTTGTCCAAAACAGCTTCCAATCGAATGTTCCTGTGATTGGAAAAGTCAGGAGAGTGCAAAGGTACTGTTTTCTATCAGTTGGCAAGGTGCGCACACAATCCCAGTGTTGTACAGCTTGCTTCTTCACCTTCCCGAAGCTGCCGCTCTCGCCGGCTGCCGGAGCCGAAAAAGCGGCTTCTTCGCGCAAAGACGATTGCGCCGCTCACAGTGCTCTCCTTAGCGCGGCTTCTGCCGAAAGACGCTCGGCAGCGGCTCTTTCCTCCGGAGAGCATCCTATCTTCGTCTTTCGCGTCTTTTGTAGTCTACATCTTAGCAAAACGCTTTCCCACTATGTCTGGCTAGGAAAAACTGTGCCAGCACAGAAAACATCTCCCATCGTGTTCTAGAAGTTGCAGAGATGTCTGCCAAGTGTTTGGCAGGAAGAAAAGAAAAGTTGTCCAAAACAGCTTCCAATCGAATGTTCCTGTGATTGGAAAAGTCAGGAGAGTGCAAAGGTACTGTTTTCTATCAGTTGGCAAGGTGCGCACACAATCCCAGTGTTGTACAGCTTGCTTCTTCACCTTCCCGAAGCTGCCGCTCTCGCCGGCTGCCGGAGCCCAAGAAGCGGCTTCTTCGCGCAAAGACGATTGTGCCGCTCACAGTGCTCTCCTTAGCGCGGCTTCTGCCGAAAGACGCCCGGCAGCGGCTCTTACCTCCGGAGAGCATCCCACCTTCGTCTTTCGCGTCTTTTGTAGTCTACATCTTAGCAAAACGCTTTTCCACTATGTCTGGCTAGGAAAAACTGTGCCAGCACAGAAAACATCTCCCATCGTGTTCTAGAAGTTGCATGGATGTCTGCCAAGTGTTTGGCAGGAAGAAAAGAAAAGTTGTCCAAAACAGCTTCCAATCGAATGTTCCTGTGATTGGAAAAGTCAGGAGAGTGCAAAGGTACTGTTTTCTATCAGTTGGCAAGGTGCGCACACAATCCCAGTGTTGTACAGCTTGCTTCTTCACCTTCCCGAAGCTGCCGCTCTCGCCGGCTGCCGGAGCCCAAGAAGCGGCTTCTTCGCGCAAAGACGATTGTGCCGCTCACAGTGCTCTCCTTAGCGCGGCTTCTGCCGAAAGACGCCCGGCAGCGGCTCTTACCTCCGGAGAGCATCCTACCTTCGTCTTTAGCTCCTCTTCTTATCTACCTCACGGCAAAAAGCTTTCCCACTATGTCTGGCTAGGAAAAACTGTGCCAGCACAGAAAACATCTCCCATCGTGTTCTAGAAGTTGCACGGATGTCTGCCAAGTGTTTGGCAGGAAGAAAAGAAAAGTTGTCCAAAACAGCTTCCAATCGAATGTTCCTGTGATTGGAAAAGTCAGGAGAGTGCAAAGGTACTGTTTTCTATCAGTTGGCAAGGTGCGCACACAATCCCAGTGTTGTACAGCTTGCTTCTTCACCTTCCCGAAGCTGCCGCTCTCGCCGGCTGCCGGAGCCCAAGAAGCGGCTTCTTCGCGCAAAGACGATTGTGCCGCTCACAGTGCTCTCCTTAGCACGGCTTCTGCCGAAAGACGCCCGGCAGCGGCTCTTACCTCCGGAGAGCATCCTACCTTCGTCTTTAGCTCCTCTTCTCATCTACACCTCGGCAAAAAGCTTTTCCACTATGTCTGGCTAGGAAAAACTGTGCCAGCACAGAAAACATCTCCCATCGTGTTCTAGAAGTTGCACGGATGTCTGCCAAGTGTTTGGCAGGAAGAAAAGAAAAGTTGTCCAAAACAGCTTCCAATCGAATGTTCCTGTGATTGGAAAAGTCAGGAGAGTGCAAAGGTACTGTTTTCTATCAGTTGGCAAGGTGCGCACACAATCCCAGTGTTGTACAGCTTGCTTCTTCACCTTCCCGAAGCTGCCGCTCTCGCCGGCTGCCGGAGCCCAAGAAGCGGCTTCTTCGCGCAAAGACGATTGTGCCGCTCACAGTGCTCTCCTTAGCACGGCTTCTGCCGAAAGACGCCCGGCAGCGGCTCTTACCTCCGGAGAGCATCCTACCTTCCTCTTTAGCTCCTCTTCTCATCTACACCTCGGCAAAAAGCTTTCCCACTATGTCTGGCTAGGATAAACTGTGCCAGCACAGAAAACATCTCCCATCGTGTTCTAGAAGTTGCAGAGATGTCTGCCAAGTGTTTGGCAGGAAGAAAAGAAAAGTTGTCCAAAACAGCTTCCAATCGAATGTTCCTGTGATTGGAAAAGTCAGGAGAGTGCAAAGGTACTGTTTTCTATCAGTTGGCAAGGTGCGCACACAATCCCAGTGTTGTACAGCTTGCTTCTTCACCTTCCCGAAGCTGCCGCTCTCGCCGGCTGCCGGAGCCCAAGAAGCGGCTTCTTCGCGCAAAGACGATTGTGCCGCTCACAGTGCTCTCCTTAGCGCGGCTTCTGCCGAAAGACGCCCGGCAGCGGCTCTTACCTCCGGAGAGCATCCTACCTTCGTCTTTAGCTCCTCTTCTCATCTACCTCACGGCAAAAAGCTTTCCCACTATGTCTGGCTAGGAAAAACTGTGCCAGCACAGAAAACATCTCCCATCGTGTTCTAGAAGTTGCACGGATGTCTGCCAAGTGTTTGGCAGGAAGAAAAGAAAAGTTGTCCAAAACAGCTTCCAATCGAATGTTCCTGTGATTGGAAAAGTCAGGAGAGTGCAAAGGTACTGTTTTCTATCAGTTGGCAAGGTGCGCACACAATCCCAGTGTTGTACAGCTTGCTTCTTCACCTTCCCGAAGCTGCCGCTCTCGCCGGCTGCCGGAGCCCAAGAAGCGGCTTCTTCGCGCAAAGACGATTGTGCCGCTCACAGTGCTCTCCTTAGCGCGGCTTCTGCCGAAAGACGCCCGGCAGCGGCTCTTACCTCCGGAGAGCATCCTACCTTCCTCTTTAGCTCCTCTTCTCATCTACACCTCGGCAAAAAGCTTTTCCACTATGTCTGGCTAGGAAAAACTGTGCCAGCACAGAAAACATCTCCCATCGTGTTCTAGAAGTTGCACGGATGTCTGCCAAGTGTTTGGCAGGAAGAAAAGAAAAGTTGTCCAAAACAGCTTCCAATCGAATGTTCCTGTGATTGGAAAAGTCAGGAGAGTGCAAAGGTACTGTTTTCTATCAGTTGGCAAGGTGCGCACACAATCCCAGTGTTGTACAGCTTGCTTCTTCACCTTCCCGAAGCTGCCGCTCTCGCCGGCTCCCGAAGCCCAAGAAGCGGCTTCTTCGCGCAAAGACGATTGCGCCGCTCACAGTGCTCTCCTTAGCGCGGCTTCTGCCGAAAGACGCCCGGCAGCGGCTCTTACCTCCGGAGAGCATCCTACCTTCGTCTTTCGCGTCTTTTGTCGTCTACATCTTAGCAAAACGCTTTCCCACTGTGTCTGGCTAGGAAAAACTGTGCCAGCACAGAAAACATCTCCCATCGTGTTCTAGAAGTTGCACGGATGTCTGCCAAATGTTTGGCAGGAAGAAAAGAAAAGTTGTCCAAAACAGCTTCCAATCGAATGTTCCTGTGATTGGAAAAGTCAGGAGAGTGCAAAGGTACTGTTTTCTATCAGTTGGCAAGGTGCGCACACAATCCCAGCGTTGTACAGCTTGCTTCTTCACCTTCCCGAAGCTGCCGCTCTCGCCGGCTGCCGGAGCCGAAAAAGCGGCTTCTTCGCGCAAAGACGATTGCGCCGCTCACAGTGCTCTCCTTAGCGCGGCTTCTGCCGAAAGACGCCCGGCAGCGGCTCTTTCCTCCGGAGAGCATCCTACCTTCGTCTTTCGCGTCTTTTGTAGTCTACATCTTAGCAAAACGCTTTCCCACTATGTCTGGCTAGGAAAAACTGTGCCAGCACAGAAAACATCTCCCATCGTGTTCTAGAAGTTGCACGGATGTCTGCCAAGTGTTTGGCAGGAAGAAAAGAAAAGTTGTCCAAAACAGCTTCCAATCGAATGTTCCTGTGATTGGAAAAGTCAGGAGAGTGCAAAGGTACTGTTTTCTATCAGTTGGCAAGGTGCGCACACAATCCCAGTGTTGTACAGCTTGCTTCTTCACCTTCCCGAAGCTGCCGCTCTCGCCGGCTGCCGGAGCCCAAGAAGCGGCTTCTTCGCGCAAAGACGATTGTGCCGCTCACAGTGCTCTCCTTAGCGCGGCTTCTGCCAAAAGACGCTCGGCAGCGGCTCTTACCTCCGGAGAGCATCCTACCTTCGTCTTTAGCTCCTCTTCTCATCTACACCTCGGCAAAAAGCTTTTCCACTATGTCTGGCTAGGAAAAACTGTGCCAGCACAGAAAACATCTCCCATCGTGTTCTAGAAGTTGCACGGATGTCTGCCAAGTGTTTGGCAGGAAGAAAAGAAAAGTTGTCCAAAACAGCTTCCAATCGAATGTTCCTGTGATTGGAAAAGTCAGGAGAGTGCAAAGGTACTGTTTTCTATCAGTTGGCAAGGTGCGCACACAATCCCAGTGTTGTACAGCTTGCTTCTTCACCTTCCCGAAGCTGCCGCTCTCGCCGGCTGCCGGAGCCCAAGAAGCGGCTTCTTCGCGCAAAGACGATTGCGCCGCTCACAGTGCTCTCCTTAGCGCGGCTTCTGCCGAAAGACGCCCGGCAGCGGCTCTTACCTCCGGAGAGCATCCTACCTTCGTCTTTCGCGTCTTTTGTAGTCTACACCTTAGCAAAACGCTTTCCCACTATGTCTGGCTAGGAAAAACTGTGCCAGCACAGAAAACATCTCCCATCGTGTTCTAGAAGTTGCACGGATGTCTGCCAAGTGTTTGGCAGGAAGAAAAGAAAAGTTGTCCAAAACAGCTTCCAATCGAATGTTCCTGTGATTGGAAAAGTCAGGAGAGTGCAAAGGTACTGTTTTCTATCAGTTGGCAAGGTGCGCACACAATCCCAGTGTTGTACAGCTTGCTTCTTCACCTTCCCGAAGCTGCCGCTCTCGCCGGCTGCCGGAGCCCAAGAAGCGGCTTCTTCGCGCAAAGACGATTGCGCCGCTCACAGTGCTCTCCTTAGCGCGGCTTCTGCCGAAAGACGCCCGGCAGCGGCTCTTACCTCCGGAGAGCATCCTACCTTCGTCTTTAGCTCCTCTTCTCATCTACACCTCGGCAAAAAGCTTTTCCACTATGTCTGGCTAGGAAAAACTGTGCCAGCACAGAAAACATCTCCCATCGTGTTCTAGAAGTTGCACGGATGTCTGCCAAGTGTTTGGCAGGAAGAAAAGAAAAGTTGTCCAAAACAGCTTCCAATCGAATGTTCCTGTGATTGGAAAAGTCAGGAGAGTGCAAAGGTACTGTTTTCTATCAGTTGGCAAGGTGCGCACACAATCCCAGTGTTGTACAGCTTGCTTCTTCACCTTCCCGAAGCTGCCGCTCTCGCCGGCTGCCGGAGCCCAAGAAGCGGCTTCTTCGCGCAAAGACGATTGCGCCGCTCACAGTGCTCTCCTTAGCGCGGCTTCTGCCGAAAGACGCTCGGCAGCGGCTCTTACCTCCGGAGAGCATCCTACCTTCGTCTTTAGCTCCTCTTCTCATCTACACCTCGGCAAAAAGCTTTTCCACTATGTCTGGCTAGGAAAAACTGTGCCAGCACAGAAAACATCTCCCATCGTGTTCTAGAAGTTGCACGGATGTCTGCCAAGTGTTTGGCAGGAAGAAAAGAAAAGTTGTCCAAAACAGCTTCCAATCGAATGTTCCTGTGATTGGAAAAGTCAGGAGAGTGCAAAGGTACTGTTTTCTATCAGTTGGCAAGGTGCGCACACAATCCCAGTGTTGTACAGCTTGCTTCTTCACCTTCCCGAAGCTGCCGCTCTCGCCGGCTCCCGAAGCCCAAGAAGCGGCTTCTTCGCGCAAAGACGATTGCGCCGCTCACAGTGCTCTCCTTAGCGCGGCTTCTGCCGAAAGACGCCCGGCAGCGGCTCTTACCTCCGGAGAGCATCCCACCTTCGTCTTTCGCGTCTTTTGTAGTCTACATCTTAGCAAAACGCTTTTCCACTATGTCTGGCTAGGAAAAACTGTGCCAGCACAGAAAACATCTCCCATCGTGTTCTAGAAGTTGCAGAGATGTCTGCCAAGTGTTTGGCAGGAAGAAAAGAAAAGTTGTCCAAAACAGCTTCCAATCGAATGTTCCTGTGATTGGAAAAGTCAGGAGAGTGCAAAGGTACTGTTTTCTATCAGTTGGCAAGGTGCGCACACAATCCCAGTGTTGTACAGCTTGCTTCTTCACCTTCCCGAAGCTGCCGCTCTCGCCGGCTGCCGGAGCCGAAAAAGCGGCTTCTTCGCGCAAAGACGATTGCGCCGCTCACAGTGCTCTCCTTAGCGCGGCTTCTGCCGAAAGACGCTCGGCAGCGGCTCTTTCCTCCGGAGAGCATCCTATCTTCGTCTTTCGCGTCTTTTGTAGTCTACATCTTAGCAAAACGCTTTCCCACTATGTCTGGCTAGGAAAAACTGTGCCAGCACAGAAAACATCTCCCATCGTGTTCTAGAAGTTGCAGAGATGTCTGCCAAGTGTTTGGCAGGAAGAAAAGAAAAGTTGTCCAAAACAGCTTCCAATCGAATGTTCCTGTGATTGGAAAAGTCAGGAGAGTGCAAAGGTACTGTTTTCTATCAGTTGGCAAGGTGCGCACACAATCCCAGTGTTGTACAGCTTGCTTCTTCACCTTCCCGAAGCTGCCGCTCTCGCCGGCTGCCGGAGCCCAAGAAGCGGCTTCTTCGCGCAAAGACGATTGTGCCGCTCACAGTGCTCTCCTTAGCGCGGCTTCTGCCGAAAGACGCCCGGCAGCGGCTCTTACCTCCGGAGAGCATCCTACCTTCCTCTTTAGTTCCTCTTCTCATCTACCTCACGGCAAAAAGCTTTCCCACTATGTCTGGCTAGGAAAAACTGTGCCAGCACAGAAAACATCTCCCATCGTGTTCTAGAAGTTGCACGGATGTCTGCCAAGTGTTTGGCAGGAAGAAAAGAAAAGTTGTCCAAAACAGCTTCCAATCGAATGTTCCTGTGATTGGAAAAGTCAGGAGAGTGCAAAGGTACTGTTTTCTATCAGTTGGCAAGGTGCGCACACAATCCCAGTGTTGTACAGCTTGCTTCTTCACCTTCCCGAAGCTGCCGCTCTCGCCGGCTCCCGAAGCCCAAGAAGCGGCTTCTTCGCGCAAAGACGATTGCGCCGCTCACAGTGCTCTCCTTAGCGCGGCTTCTGCCGAAAGACGCCCGGCAGCGGCTCTTACCTCCGGAGAGCATCCTACCTTCGTCTTTCGCGTCTTTTGTCGTCTACATCTTAGCAAAACGCTTTCCCACTGTGTCTGGCTAGGAAAAACTGTGCCAGCACAGAAAACATCTCCCATCGTGTTCTAGAAGTTGCACGGATGTCTGCCAAATGTTTGGCAGGAAGAAAAGAAAAGTTGTCCAAAACAGCTTCCAATCGAATGTTCCTGTGATTGGAAAATTTAGGAGAGTGCAAAGGTACTGTTTTCTATCAGTTGGCAAGGTGCGCACACAATCCCAGCGTTGTACAGCTTGCTTCTTCACCTTCCCGAAGCTGCCGCTCTCGCCGGCTGCCGGAGCCCAAGAAGCGGCTTCTTCGCGCAAAGACGATTGCGCCGCTCACAGTGCTCTCCTTAGCGCGGCTTCTGCCGAAAGACGCCCGGCAGCGGCTCTTTCCTCCGGAGAGCATCCTACCTTCGTCTTTCGCGTCTTTTGTAGTCTACATCTTAGCAAAACGCTTTCCCACTATGTCTGGCTAGGAAAAACTGTGCCAGCACAGAAAACATCTCCCATCGTGTTCTAGAAGTTGCATGGATGTCTGCCAAGTGTTTGGCAGGAAGAAAAGAAAAGTTGTCCAAAACAGCTTCCAATCGAATGTTCCTGTGATTGGAAAAGTCAGGAGAGTGCAAAGGTACTGTTTTCTATCAGTTGGCAAGGTGCGCACACAATCCCAGTGTTGTACAGCTTGCTTCTTCACCTTCCCGAAGCTGCTGCTCTCGCCGGCTGCCGGAGCCCAAGAAGCGGCTTCTTCGCGCAAAGACGATTGCGCCGCTCACAGTGCTCTCCTTAGCGCGGCTTCTGCCGAAAGACGCTCGGCAGCGGCTCTTACCTCCGGAGAGCATCCTACCTTCGTCTTTAGCTCCTCTTCTCATCTACACCTCGGCAAAAAGCTTTTCCACTATGTCTGGCTAGGAAAAACTGTGCCAGCACAGAAAACATCTCCCATCGTGTTCTAGAAGTTGCACGGATGTCTGCCAAGTTTTTGGCAGGAAGAAAAGAAAAGTTGTCCAAAACAGCTTCCAATCGAATGTTCCTGTGATTGGAAAAGTCAGGAGAGTGCAAAGGTACTGTTTTCTATCAGTTGGCAAGGTGCGCACACAATCCCAGTGTTGTACAGCTTGCTTCTTCACCTTCCCGAAGCTGCCGCTCTCGCCGGCTGCCGGAGCCCAAGAAGCGGCTTCTTCGCGCAAAGACGATTGCGCCGCTCACAGTGCTCTCCTTAGCGCGGCTTCTGCCGAAAGACGCTCGGCAGCGGCTCTTACCTCCGGAGAGCATCCTACCTTCCTCTTTAGCTCCTCTTCTCATCTACACCTCGGCAAAAAGCTTTCCCACTATGTCTGGCTAGGAAAAACTGTGCCAGCACAGAAAACATCTCCCATCGTGTTCTAGAAGTTGCACGGATGTCTGCCAAGTGTTTGGCAGGAAGAAAAGAAAAGTTGTCCAAAACAGCTTCCAATCGAATGTTCCTGTGATTGGAAAAGTCAGGAGAGTGCAAAGGTACTGTTTTCTATCAGTTGGCAAGGTGCGCACACAATCCCAGTGTTGTACAGCTTGCTTCTTCACCTTCCCGAAGCTGCCGCTCTCGCCGGCTCCCGAAGCCCAAGAAGCGGCTTCTTCGCGCAAAGACGATTGCGCCGCTCACAGTGCTCTCCTTAGCGCGGCTTCTGCCGAAAGACGCCCGGCAGCGGCTCTTACCTCCGGAGAGCATCCTACCTTCGTCTTTCGCGTCTTTTGTCGTCTACATCTTAGCAAAACGCTTTCCCACTGTGTCTGGCTAGGAAAAACTGTGCCAGCACAGAAAACATCTCCCATCGTGTTCTAGAAGTTGCACGGATGTCTGCCAAATGTTTGGCAGGAAGAAAAGAAAAGTTGTCCAAAACAGCTTCCAATCGAATGTTCCTGTGATTGGAAAAGTCAGGAGAATGCAAAGGTACTGTTTTCTATCAGTTGGCAAGGCGCGCACACAATCCCAGCGTTGTACAGCTTCCTTCTTCACCTTCCCGAAGCTGCCGCTCTCGCCGGCTCCCGGAGCCGAAAAAGCGGCTTCTTCGCGCAAAGACGATTGCGCCGCTCACAGTGCTCTCCTTAGCGCGGCTTCTGCCGAAAGACGCCCGGCAGCGGCTCTTTCCTCCGGAGAGCATCCTACCTTCGTCTTTCGCGTCTTTTGTAGTCTACATCTTAGCAAAACGCTTTCCCACTATGTCTGGCTAGGAAAAACTGTGCCAGCACAGAAAACATCTCCCCTCGTGTTCTAGAAGTTGCACGGATGTCTGCCAAGTGTTTGGCAGGAAGAAAAGAAAAGTTGTCCAAAACAGCTTCCAATCGAATGTTCCTGTGATTGGAAAAGTCAGGAGAGTGCAAAGGTACTGTTTTCTATCAGTTGGCAAGGTGCGCACACAATCCCAGTGTTGTACAGCTTGCTTCTTCACCTTCCCGAAGCTGCCGCTCTCGCCGGCTGCCGGAGCCCAAGAAGCGGCTTCTTCGCGCAAAGACGATTGTGCCGCTCACAGTGCTCTCCTTAGCGCGGCTTCTGCCGAAAGACGCCCGGCAGCGGCTCTTACCTCCGGAGAGCATCCTACCTTCCTCTTTAGCTCCTCTTCTCATCTACACCTCGGCAACAAGCTTTTCCACTATGTCTGGCTAGGAAAAACTGTGCCAGCACAGAAAACATCTCCCATCGTGTTCTAGAAGTTGCACGGATGTCTGCCAAGTGTTTGGCAGGAAGAAAAGAAAAGTTGTCCAAAACAGCTTCCAATCGAATGTTCCTGTGATTGGAAAAGTCAGGAGAGTGCAAAGGTACTGTTTTCTATCAGTTGGCAAGGTGCGCACACAATCCCAGTGTTGTACAGCTTGCTTCTTCACCTTCCCGAAGCTGCCGCTCTCGCCGGCTGCCGGAGCCCAAGAAGCGGCTTCTTCGCGCAAAGACGATTGTGCCGCTCACAGTGCTCTCCTTAGCGCGGCTTCTGCCGAAAGACGCCCGGCAGCGGTTCTTACCTCCGGAGAGCAACCTACCTTCCTCTTTAGCTCCTCTTCTCATCTACACCTCGGCAAAAAGCTTTTCCACTATGTCTGGCTAGGAAAAACTGTGCCAGCACAGAAAACATCTCCCATCGTGTTCTAGAAGTTGCAGAGATGTCTGCCAAGTGTTTGGCAGGAAGAAAAGAAAAGTTGTCCAAAACAGCTTCCAATCGAATGTTCCTGTGATTGGAAAAGTCAGGAGAGTGCAAAGGTACTGTTTTCTATCAGTTGGCAAGGTGCGCACACAATCCCAGTGTTGTACAGCTTGCTTCTTCACCTTCCCGAAGCTGCCGCTCTCGCCGGCTGCCGGAGCCCAAGAAGCGGCTTCTTCGCGCAAAGACGATTGTGCCGCTCACAGTGCTCTCCTTAGCGCGGCTTCTGCCGAAAGACGCCCGGCAGCGGTTCTTACCTCCGGAGAGCAACCTACCTTCCTCTTTAGCTCCTCTTCTCATCTACACCTCGGCAAAAAGCTTTTCCACTATGTCTGGCTAGGAAAAACTGTGCCAGCACAGAAAACATCTCCCATCGTGTTCTAGAAGTTGCAGAGATGTCTGCCAAGTGTTTGGCAGGAAGAAAAGAAAAGTTGTCCAAAACAGCTTCCAATCGAATGTTCCTGTGATTGGAAAAGTCAGGAGAGTGCAAAGGTACTGTTTTCTATCAGTTGGCAAGGTGCGCACACAATCCCAGTGTTGTACAGCTTGCTTCTTCACCTTCCCGAAGCTGCCGCTCTCGCCGGCTGCCGGAGCCCAAGAAGCGGCTTCTTCGCGCAAAGACGATTGTGCCGCTCACAGTGCTCTCCTTAGCGCGGCTTCTGCCGAAAGACGCCCGGCAGCGGCTCTTACCTCCGGAGAGCATCCTACCTTCCTCTTTAGCTCCTCTTCTCATCTACACCTCGGCAAAAAGCTTTCCCACTATGTCTGGCTAGGAAAAACTGTGCCAGCACAGAAAACATCTCCCATCGTGTTCTAGAAGTTGCACGGATGTCTGCCAAGTGTTTGGCAGGAAGAAAAGAAAAGTTGTCCAAAACAGCTTCCAATCGAATGTTCCTGTGATTGGAAAAGTCAGGAGAGTGCAAAGGTACTGTTTTCTATCAGTTGGCAAGGTGCGCACACAATCCCAGTGTTGTACAGCTTGCTTCTTCACCTTCCCGAAGCTGCCGCTCTCGCCGGCTGCCGGAGCCCAAGAAGCGGCTTCTTCGCGCAAAGACGATTGTGCCGCTCACAGTGCTCTCCTTAGCGCGGCTTCTGCCGAAAGACGCCCGGCAGCGGTTCTTACCTCCGGAGAGCAACCTACCTTCCTCTTTAGCTCCTCTTCTCATCTACACCTCGGCAAAAAGCTTTTCCACTATGTCTGGCTAGGAAAAACTGTGCCAGCACAGAAAACATCTCCCATCGTGTTCTAGAAGTTGCACGGATGTCTGCCAAGTGTTTGGCAGGAAGAAAAGAAAAGTTGTCCAAAACAGCTTCCAATCGAATGTTCCTGTGATTGGAAAAGTCAGGAGAGTGCAAAGGTACTGTTTTCTATCAGTTGGCAAGGTGCGCACACAATCCCAGTGTTGTACAGCTTGCTTCTTCACCTTCCCGAAGCTGCCGCTCTCGCCGGCTGCCGGAGCCCAAGAAGCGGCTTCTTCGCGCAAAGACGATTGCGCCGCTCACAGTGCTCTCCTTAGCGCGGCTTCTGCCGAAAGACGCTCGGCAGCGGCTCTTACCTCCGGAGAGCATCCTACCTTCCTCTTTAGCTCCTCTTCTCATCTACACCTCGGCAAAAAGCTTTTCCACTATGTCTGGCTAGGAAAAACTGTGCCAGCACAGAAAACATCTCCCATCGTGTTCTAGAAGTTGCACGGATGTCTGCCAAGTGTTTGGCAGGAAGAAAAGAAAAGTTGTCCAAAACAGCTTCCAATCGAATGTTCCTGTGATTGGAAAAGTCAGGAGAGTGCAAAGGTACTGTTTTCTATCAGTTGGCAAGGTGCGCACACAATCCCAGTGTTGTACAGCTTGCTTCTTCACCTTCCCGAAGCTGCCGCTCTCGCCGGCTGCCGGAGCCGAAAAAGCGGCTTCTTCGCGCAAAGACGATTGTGCCGCTCACAGTGCTCTCCTTAGCGCGGCTTCTGCCGAAAGACGCCCGGCAGCGGCTCTTACCTCCGGAGAGCATCCTACCTTCGTCTTTAGCTCCTCTTCTCATCTACACCTCGGCAAAAAGCTTTTCCACTATGTCTGGCTAGGAAAAACTGTGCCAGCACAGAAAACATCTCCCATCGTGTTCTAGAAGTTGCACGGATGTCTGCCAAGTGTTTGGCAGGAAGAAAAGAAAAGTTGTCCAAAACAGCTTCCAATCGAATGTTCCTGTGATTGGAAAAGTCAGGAGAGTGCAAAGGTACTGTTTTCTATCAGTTGGCAAGGTGCGCACACAATCCCAGTGTTGTACAGCTTGCTTCTTCACCTTCCCGAAGCTGCCGCTCTCGCCGGCTGCCGGAGCCCAAGAAGCGGCTTCTTCGCGCAAAGACGATTGCGCCGCTCACAGTGCTCTCCTTAGCGCGGCTTCTGCCGAAAGACGCCCGGCAGCGGCTCTTACCTCCGGAGAGCATCCTACCTTCGTCTTTAGCTCCTCTTCTCATCTACACCTCGGCAAAAAGCTTTTCCACTATGTCTGGCTAGGAAAAACTGTGCCAGCACAGAAAACATCTCCCATCGTGTTCTAGAAGTTGCACGGATGTCTGCCAAGTGTTTGGCAGGAAGAAAAGAAAAGTTGTCCAAAACAGCTTCCAATCGAATGTTCCTGTGATTGGAAAAGTCAGGAGAGTGCAAAGGTACTGTTTTCTATCAGTTGGCAAGGTGCGCACACAATCCCAGTGTTGTACAGCTTGCTTCTTCACCTTCCCGAAGCTGCCGCTCTCGCCGGCTGCCGGAGCCCAAGAAGCGGCTTCTTCGCGCAAAGACGATTGCGCCGCTCACAGTGCTCTCCTTAGCGCGGCTTCTGCCGAAAGACGCTCGGCAGCGGCTCTTACCTCCGGAGAGCATCCTACCTTCGTCTTTAGCTCCTCTTCTCATCTACACCTCGGCAAAAAGCTTTTCCACTATGTCTGGCTAGGAAAAACTGTGCCAGCACAGAAAACATCTCCCATCGTGTTCTAGAAGTTGCACGGATGTCTGCCAAGTGTTTGGCAGGAAGAAAAGAAAAGTTGTCCAAAACAGCTTCCAATCGAATGTTCCTGTGATTGGAAAAGTCAGGAGAGTGCAAAGGTACTGTTTTCTATCAGTTGGCAAGGTGCGCACACAATCCCAGTGTTGTACAGCTTGCTTCTTCACCTTCCCGAAGCTGCCGCTCTCGCCGGCTCCCGGAGCCGAAAAAGCGGCTTCTTCGCGCAAAGACGATTGCGCCGCTCACAGTGCTCTCCTTAGCGCGGCTTCTGCCGAAAGACGCCCGGCAGCGGCTCTTTCCTCCGGAGAGCATCCTACCTTCGTCTTTCGCGTCTTTTGTAGTCTACATCTTAGCAAAACGCTTTCCCACTATGTCTGGCTAGGAAAAACTGTGCCAGCACAGAAAACATCTCCCCTCGTGTTCTAGAAGTTGCACGGATGTCTGCCAAGTGTTTGGCAGGAAGAAAAGAAAAGTTGTCCAAAACAGCTTCCAATCGAATGTTCCTGTGATTGGAAAAGTCAGGAGAGTGCAAAGGTACTGTTTTCTATCAGTTGGCAAGGTGCGCACACAATCCCAGTGTTGTACAGCTTGCTTCTTCACCTTCCCGAAGCTGCCGCTCTCGCCGGCTGCCGGAGCCCAAGAAGCGGCTTCTTCGCGCAAAGACGATTGTGCCGCTCACAGTGCTCTCCTTAGCGCGGCTTCTGCCGAAAGACGCCCGGCAGCGGCTCTTACCTCCGGAGAGCATCCTACCTTCCTCTTTAGCTCCTCTTCTCATCTACACCTCGGCAACAAGCTTTTCCACTATGTCTGGCTAGGAAAAACTGTGCCAGCACAGAAAACATCTCCCATCGTGTTCTAGAAGTTGCACGGATGTCTGCCAAGTGTTTGGCAGGAAGAAAAGAAAAGTTGTCCAAAACAGCTTCCAATCGAATGTTCCTGTGATTGGAAAAGTCAGGAGAGTGCAAAGGTACTGTTTTCTATCAGTTGGCAAGGTGCGCACACAATCCCAGTGTTGTACAGCTTGCTTCTTCACCTTCCCGAAGCTGCCGCTCTCGCCGGCTGCCGGAGCCCAAGAAGCGGCTTCTTCGCGCAAAGACGATTGCGCCGCTCACAGTGCTCTCCTTAGCGCGGCTTCTGCCGAAAGACGCTCGGCAGCGGCTCTTACCTCCGGAGAGCATCCTACCTTCCTCTTTAGCTCCTCTTCTCATCTACACCTCGGCAAAAAGCTTTTCCACTATGTCTGGCTAGGAAAAACTGTGCCAGCACAGAAAACATCTCCCATCGTGTTCTAGAAGTTGCATGGATGTCTGCCAAGTGTTTGGCAGGAAGAAAAGAAAAGTTGTCCAAAACAGCTTCCAATCGAATGTTCCTGTGATTGGAAAAGTCAGGAGAGTGCAAAGGTACTGTTTTCTATCAGTTGGCAAGGTGCGCACACAATCCCAGTGTTGTACAGCTTGCTTCTTCACCTTCCCGAAGCTGCCGCTCTCGCCGGCTGCCGGAGCCCAAGAAGCGGCTTCTTCGCGCAAAGACGATTGTGCCGCTCACAGTGCTCTCCTTAGCGCGGCTTCTGCCGAAAGACGCCCGGCAGCGGCTCTTACCTCCGGAGAGCGTCCCACCTTCGTCTTTCGCGTCTTTTGTAGTCTACATCTTAGCAAAACGCTTTTCCACTATGTCTGGCTAGGAAAAACTGTGCCAGCACAGAAAACATCTCCCATCGTGTTCTAGAAGTTGCAGAGATGTCTGCCAAGTGTTTGGCAGGAAGAAAAGAAAAGTTGTCCAAAACAGCTTCCAATCGAATGTTCCTGTGATTGGAAAAGTCAGGAGAGTGCAAAGGTACTGTTTTCTATCAGTTGGCAAGGTGCGCACACAATCCCAGTGTTGTACAGCTTGCTTCTTCACCTTCCCGAAGCTGCCGCTCTCGCCGGCTGCCGGAGCCCAAGAAGCGGCTTCTTCGCGCAAAGACGATTGTGCCGCTCACAGTGCTCTCCTTAGCGCGGCTTCTGCCGAAAGACGCCCGGCAGCGGTTCTTACCTCCGGAGAGCAACCTACCTTCCTCTTTAGCTCCTCTTCTCATCTACACCTCGGCAAAAAGCTTTTCCACTATGTCTGGCTAGGAAAAACTGTGCCAGCACAGAAAACATCTCCCATCGTGTTCTAGAAGTTGCAGAGATGTCTGCCAAGTGTTTGGCAGGAAGAAAAGAAAAGTTGTCCAAAACAGCTTCCAATCGAATGTTCCTGTGATTGGAAAAGTCAGGAGAGTGCAAAGGTACTGTTTTCTATCAGTTGGCAAGGTGCGCACACAATCCCAGTGTTGTACAGCTTGCTTCTTCACCTTCCCGAAGCTGCCGCTCTCGCCGGCTGCCGGAGCCCAAGAAGCGGCTTCTTCGCGCAAAGACGATTGTGCCGCTCACAGTGCTCTCCTTAGCGCGGCTTCTGCCGAAAGACGCCCGGCAGCGGCTCTTACCTCCGGAGAGCATCCTACCTTCCTCTTTAGTTCCTCTTCTCATCTACCTCACGGCAAAAAGCTTTCCCACTATGTCTGGCTAGGAAAAACTGTGCCAGCACAGAAAACATCTCCCATCGTGTTCTAGAAGTTGCACGGATGTCTGCCAAGTGTTTGGCAGGAAGAAAAGAAAAGTTGTCCAAAACAGCTTCCAATCGAATGTTCCTGTGATTGGAAAAGTCAGGAGAGTGCAAAGGTACTGTTTTCTATCAGTTGGCAAGGTGCGCACACAATCCCAGTGTTGTACAGCTTGCTTCTTCACCTTCCCGAAGCTGCCGCTCTCGCCGGCTGCCGGAGCCCAAGAAGCGGCTTCTTCGCGCAAAGACGATTGTGCCGCTCACAGTGCTCTCCTTAGCGCGGCTTCTGCCGAAAGACGCCCGGCAGCGGCTCTTACCTCCGGAGAGCAACCTACCTTCCTCTTTAGCTCCTCTTCTCATCTACACCTCGGCAAAAAGCTTTTCCACTATGTCTGGCTAGGAAAAACTGTGCCAGCACAGAAAACATCTCCCATCGTGTTCTAGAAGTTGCACGGATGTCTGCCAAGTGTTTGGCAGGAAGAAAAGAAAAGTTGTCCAAAACAGCTTCCAATCGAATGTTCCTGTGATTGGAAAAGTCAGGAGAGTGCAAAGGTACTGTTTTCTATCAGTTGGCAAGGTGCGCACACAATCCCAGTGTTGTACAGCTTGCTTCTTCACCTTCCCGAAGCTGCCGCTCTCGCCGGCTGCCGGAGCCCAAGAAGCGGCTTCTTCGCGCAAAGACGATTGCGCCGCTCACAGTGCTCTCCTTAGCGCGGCTTCTGCCGAAAGACGCTCGGCAGCGGCTCTTACCTCCGGAGAGCATCCTACCTTCCTCTTTAGCTCCTCTTCTCATCTACACCTCGGCAAAAAGCTTTTCCACTATGTCTGGCTAGGAAAAACTGTGCCAGCACAGAAAACATCTCCCATCGTGTTCTAGAAGTTGCACGGATGTCTGCCAAGTGTTTGGCAGGAAGAAAAGAAAAGTTGTCCAAAACAGCTTCCAATCGAATGTTCCTGTGATTGGAAAAGTCAGGAGAGTGCAAAGGTACTGTTTTCTATCAGTTGGCAAGGTGCGCACACAATCCCAGTGTTGTACAGCTTGCTTCTTCACCTTCCCGAAGCTGCCGCTCTCGCCGGCTGCCGGAGCCGAAAAAGCGGCTTCTTCGCGCAAAGACGATTGTGCCGCTCACAGTGCTCTCCTTAGCGCGGCTTCTGCCGAAAGACGCCCGGCAGCGGCTCTTACCTCCGGAGAGCATCCTACCTTCGTCTTTAGCTCCTCTTCTCATCTACACCTCGGCAAAAAGCTTTTCCACTATGTCTGGCTAGGAAAAACTGTGCCAGCACAGAAAACATCTCCCATCGTGTTCTAGAAGTTGCACGGATGTCTGCCAAGTGTTTGGCAGGAAGAAAAGAAAAGTTGTCCAAAACAGCTTCCAATCGAATGTTCCTGTGATTGGAAAAGTCAGGAGAGTGCAAAGGTACTGTTTTCTATCAGTTGGCAAGGTGCGCACACAATCCCAGTGTTGTACAGCTTGCTTCTTCACCTTCCCGAAGCTGCCGCTCTCGCCGGCTGCCGGAGCCCAAGAAGCGGCTTCTTCGCGCAAAGACGATTGCGCCGCTCACAGTGCTCTCCTTAGCGCGGCTTCTGCCGAAAGACGCCCGGCAGCGGCTCTTACCTCCGGAGAGCATCCTACCTTCGTCTTTAGCTCCTCTTCTCATCTACACCTCGGCAAAAAGCTTTTCCACTATGTCTGGCTAGGAAAAACTGTGCCAGCACAGAAAACATCTCCCATCGTGTTCTAGAAGTTGCACGGATGTCTGCCAAGTGTTTGGCAGGAAGAAAAGAAAAGTTGTCCAAAACAGCTTCCAATCGAATGTTCCTGTGATTGGAAAAGTCAGGAGAGTGCAAAGGTACTGTTTTCTATCAGTTGGCAAGGTGCGCACACAATCCCAGTGTTGTACAGCTTGCTTCTTCACCTTCCCGAAGCTGCCGCTCTCGCCGGCTGCCGGAGCCCAAGAAGCGGCTTCTTCGCGCAAAGACGATTGCGCCGCTCACAGTGCTCTCCTTAGCGCGGCTTCTGCCGAAAGACGCTCGGCAGCGGCTCTTACCTCCGGAGAGCATCCTACCTTCCTCTTTAGCTCCTCTTCTCATCTACACCTCGGCAAAAAGCTTTTCCACTATGTCTGGCTAGGAAAAACTGTGCCAGCACAGAAAACATCTCCCATCGTGTTCTAGAAGTTGCATGGATGTCTGCCAAGTGTTTGGCAGGAAGAAAAGAAAAGTTGTCCAAAACAGCTTCCAATCGAATGTTCCTGTGATTGGAAAAGTCAGGAGAGTGCAAAGGTACTGTTTTCTATCAGTTGGCAAGGTGCGCACACAATCCCAGTGTTGTACAGCTTGCTTCTTCACCTTCCCGAAGCTGCCGCTCTCGCCGGCTGCCGGAGCCCAAGAAGCGGCTTCTTCGCGCAAAGACGATTGTGCCGCTCACAGTGCTCTCCTTAGCGCGGCTTCTGCCGAAAGACGCCCGGCAGCGGCTCTTACCTCCGGAGAGCATCCCACCTTCGTCTTTCGCGTCTTTTGTAGTCTACATCTTAGCAAAACGCTTTTCCACTATGTCTGGCTAGGAAAAACTGTGCCAGCACAGAAAACATCTCCCATCGTGTTCTAGAAGTTGCAGAGATGTCTGCCAAGTGTTTGGCAGGAAGAAAAGAAAAGTTGTCCAAAACAGCTTCCAATCGAATGTTCCTGTGATTGGAAAAGTCAGGAGAGTGCAAAGGTACTGTTTTCTATCAGTTGGCAAGGTGCGCACACAATCCCAGTGTTGTACAGCTTGCTTCTTCACCTTCCCGAAGCTGCCGCTCTCGCCGGCTGCCGGAGCCCAAGAAGCGGCTTCTTCGCGCAAAGACGATTGTGCCGCTCACAGTGCTCTCCTTAGCGCGGCTTCTGCCGAAAGACGCCCGGCAGCGGTTCTTACCTCCGGAGAGCAACCTACCTTCCTCTTTAGCTCCTCTTCTCATCTACACCTCGGCAAAAAGCTTTTCCACTATGTCTGGCTAGGAAAAACTGTGCCAGCACAGAAAACATCTCCCATCGTGTTCTAGAAGTTGCAGAGATGTCTGCCAAGTGTTTGGCAGGAAGAAAAGAAAAGTTGTCCAAAACAGCTTCCAATCGAATGTTCCTGTGATTGGAAAAGTCAGGAGAGTGCAAAGGTACTGTTTTCTATCAGTTGGCAAGGTGCGCACACAATCCCAGTGTTGTACAGCTTGCTTCTTCACCTTCCCGAAGCTGCCGCTCTCGCCGGCTGCCGGAGCCCAAGAAGCGGCTTCTTCGCGCAAAGACGATTGTGCCGCTCACAGTGCTCTCCTTAGCGCGGCTTCTGCCGAAAGACGCCCGGCAGCGGCTCTTACCTCCGGAGAGCATCCTACCTTCCTCTTTAGCTCCTCTTCTCATCTACACCTCGGCAAAAAGCTTTCCCACTATGTCTGGCTAGGAAAAACTGTGCCAGCACAGAAAACATCTCCCATCGTGTTCTAGAAGTTGCACGGATGTCTGCCAAGTGTTTGGCAGGAAGAAAAGAAAAGTTGTCCAAAACAGCTTCCAATCGAATGTTCCTGTGATTGGAAAAGTCAGGAGAGTGCAAAGGTACTGTTTTCTATCAGTTGGCAAGGTGCGCACACAATCCCAGTGTTGTACAGCTTGCTTCTTCACCTTCCCGAAGCTGCCGCTCTCGCCGGCTGCCGGAGCCCAAGAAGCGGCTTCTTCGCGCAAAGACGATTGCGCCGCTCACAGTGCTCTCCTTAGCGCGGCTTCTGCCGAAAGACGCCCGGCAGCGGTTCTTACCTCCGGAGAGCAACCTACCTTCCTCTTTAGCTCCTCTTCTCATCTACACCTCGGCAAAAAGCTTTTCCACTATGTCTGGCTAGGAAAAACTGTGCCAGCACAGAAAACATCTCCCATCGTGTTCTAGAAGTTGCACGGATGTCTGCCAAGTGTTTGGCAGGAAGAAAAGAAAAGTTGTCCAAAACAGCTTCCAATCGAATGTTCCTGTGATTGGAAAAGTCAGGAGAGTGCAAAGGTACTGTTTTCTATCAGTTGGCAAGGTGCGCACACAATCCCAGTGTTGTACAGCTTGCTTCTTCACCTTCCCGAAGCTGCCGCTCTCGCCGGCTGCCGGAGCCCAAGAAGCGGCTTCTTCGCGCAAAGACGATTGCGCCGCTCACAGTGCTCTCCTTAGCGCGGCTTCTGCCGAAAGACGCTCGGCAGCGGCTCTTACCTCCGGAGAGCATCCTACCTTCCTCTTTAGCTCCTCTTCTCATCTACACCTCGGCAAAAAGCTTTTCCACTATGTCTGGCTAGGAAAAACTGTGCCAGCACAGAAAACATCTCCCATCGTGTTCTAGAAGTTGCACGGATGTCTGCCAAGTGTTTGGCAGGAAGAAAAGAAAAGTTGTCCAAAACAGCTTCCAATCGAATGTTCCTGTGATTGGAAAAGTCAGGAGAGTGCAAAGGTACTGTTTTCTATCAGTTGGCAAGGTGCGCACACAATCCCAGTGTTGTACAGCTTGCTTCTTCACCTTCCCGAAGCTGCCGCTCTCGCCGGCTGCCGGAGCCGAAAAAGCGGCTTCTTCGCGCAAAGACGATTGTGCCGCTCACAGTGCTCTCCTTAGCGCGGCTTCTGCCGAAAGACGCCCGGCAGCGGCTCTTACCTCCGGAGAGCATCCTACCTTCGTCTTTAGCTCCTCTTCTCATCTACACCTCGGCAAAAAGCTTTTCCACTATGTCTGGCTAGGAAAAACTGTGCCAGCACAGAAAACATCTCCCATCGTGTTCTAGAAGTTGCACGGATGTCTGCCAAGTGTTTGGCAGGAAGAAAAGAAAAGTTGTCCAAAACAGCTTCCAATCGAATGTTCCTGTGATTGGAAAAGTCAGGAGAGTGCAAAGGTACTGTTTTCTATCAGTTGGCAAGGTGCGCACACAATCCCAGTGTTGTACAGCTTGCTTCTTCACCTTCCCGAAGCTGCCGCTCTCGCCGGCTCCCGGAGCCCAAGAAGCGGCTTCTTCGCGCAAAGACGATTGCGCCGCTCACAGTGCTCTCCTTAGCGCGGCTTCTGCCGAAAGACGCCCGGCAGCGGCTCTTACCTCCGGAGAGCATCCTACCTTCGTCTTTAGCTCCTCTTCTCATCTACACCTCGGCAAAAAGCTTTTCCACTATGTCTGGCTAGGAAAAACTGTGCCAGCACAGAAAACATCTCCCATCGTGTTCTAGAAGTTGCACGGATGTCTGCCAAGTGTTTGGCAGGAAGAAAAGAAAAGTTGTCCAAAACAGCTTCCAATCGAATGTTCCTGTGATTGGAAAAGTCAGGAGAGTGCAAAGGTACTGTTTTCTATCAGTTGGCAAGGTGCGCACACAATCCCAGTGTTGTACAGCTTGCTTCTTCACCTTCCCGAAGCTGCCGCTCTCGCCGGCTGCCGGAGCCCAAGAAGCGGCTTCTTCGCGCAAAGACGATTGCGCCGCTCACAGTGCTCTCCTTAGCGCGGCTTCTGCCGAAAGACGCTCGGCAGCGGCTCTTACCTCCGGAGAGCATCCTACCTTCCTCTTTAGCTCCTCTTCTCATCTACACCTCGGCAAAAAGCTTTTCCACTATGTCTGGCTAGGAAAAACTGTGCCAGCACAGAAAACATCTCCCATCGTGTTCTAGAAGTTGCACGGATGTCTGCCAAGTGTTTGGCAGGAAGAAAAGAAAAGTTGTCCAAAACAGCTTCCAATCGAATGTTCCTGTGATTGGAAAAGTCAGGAGAGTGCAAAGGTACTGTTTTCTATCAGTTGGCAAGGTGCGCACACAATCCCAGTGTTGTACAGCTTGCTTCTTCACCTTCCCGAAGCTGCCGCTCTCGCCGGCTGCCGGAGCCGAAAAAGCGGCTTCTTCGCGCAAAGACGATTGTGCCGCTCACAGTGCTCTCCTTAGCGCGGCTTCTGCCGAAAGACGCCCGGCAGCGGCTCTTACCTCCGGAGAGCATCCTACCTTCGTCTTTAGCTCCTCTTCTCATCTACACCTCGGCAAAAAGCTTTTCCACTATGTCTGGCTAGGAAAAACTGTGCCAGCACAGAAAACATCTCCCATCGTGTTCTAGAAGTTGCATGGATGTCTGCCAAGTGTTTGGCAGGAAGAAAAGAAAAGTTGTCCAAAACAGCTTCCAATCGAATGTTCCTGTGATTGGAAAAGTCAGGAGAGTGCAAAGGTACTGTTTTCTATCAGTTGGCAAGGTGCGCACACAATCCCAGTGTTGTACAGCTTGCTTCTTCACCTTCCCGAAGCTGCCGCTCTCGCCGGCTGCCGGAGCCCAAGAAGCGGCTTCTTCGCGCAAAGACGATTGTGCCGCTCACAGTGCTCTCCTTAGCGCGGCTTCTGCCGAAAGACGCCCGGCAGCGGCTCTTACCTCCGGAGAGCATCCTACCTTCGTCTTTAGCTCCTCTTCTCATCTACACCTCGGCAAAAAGCTTTTCCACTATGTCTGGCTAGGAAAAACTGTGCCAGCACAGAAAACATCTCCCATCGTGTTCTAGAAGTTGCATGGATGTCTGCCAAGTGTTTGGCAGGAAGAAAAGAAAAGTTGTCCAAAACAGCTTCCAATCGAATGTTCCTGTGATTGGAAAAGTCAGGAGAGTGCAAAGGTACTGTTTTCTATCAGTTGGCAAGGTGCGCACACAATCCCAGTGTTGTACAGCTTGCTTCTTCACCTTCCCGAAGCTGCCGCTCTCGCCGGCTGCCGGAGCCGAAAAAGCGGCTTCTTCGCGCAAAGACGATTGTGCCGCTCACAGTGCTCTCCTTAGCGCGGCTTCTGCCGAAAGACGCTCGGCAGCGGCTCTTACCTCCGGAGAGCATCCTACCTTCGTCTTTAGCTCCTCTTCTCATCTACACCTCGGCAAAAAGCTTTCCCACTATGTCTGGCTAGGAAAAACTGTGCCAGCACAGAAAACATCTCCCATCGTGTTCTAGAAGTTGCACGGATGTCTGCCAAGTGTTTGGCAGGAAGAAAAGAAAAGTTGTCCAAAACAGCTTCCAATCGAATGTTCCTGTGATTGGAAAAGTCAGGAGAGTGCAAAGGTACTGTTTTCTATCAGTTGGCAAGGTGCGCACACAATCCCAGTGTTGTACAGCTTGCTTCTTCACCTTCCCGAAGCTGCCGCTCTCGCCGGCTGCCGGAGCCCAAGAAGCGGCTTCTTCGCGCAAAGACGATTGTGCCGCTCACAGTGCTCTCCTTAGCGCGGCTTCTGCCGAAAGACGCCCGGCAGCGGCTCTTACCTCCGGAGAGCATCCTACCTTCCTCTTTAGCTCCTCTTCTCATCTACACCTCGGCAAAAAGCTTTTCCACTATGTCTGGCTAGGAAAAACTGTGCCAGCACAGAAAACATCTCCCATCGTGTTCTAGAAGTTGCACGGATGTCTGCCAAGTGTTTGGCAGGAAGAAAAGAAAAGTTGTCCAAAACAGCTTCCAATCGAATGTTCCTGTGATTGGAAAAGTCAGGAGAGTGCAAAGGTACTGTTTTCTATCAGTTGGCAAGGTGCGCACACAATCCCAGTGTTGTACAGCTTGCTTCTTCACCTTCCCGAAGCTGCCGCTCTCGCCGGCTGCCGGAGCCCAAGAAGCGGCTTCTTCGCGCAAAGACGATTGTGCCGCTCACAGTGCTCTCCTTAGCGCGGCTTCTGCCGAAAGACGCTCGGCAGCGGCTCTTACCTCCGGAGAGAATCCTACCTTCGTCTTTAGCTCCTCTTCTCATCTACACCTCGGCAAAAAGCTTTTCCACTATGTCTGGCTAGGAAAAACTGTGCCAGCACAGAAAACATCTCCCATCGTGTTCTAGAAGTTGCATGGATGTCTGCCAAGTGTTTGGCAGGAAGAAAAGAAAAGTTGTCCAAAACAGCTTCCAATCGAATGTTCCTGTGATTGGAAAAGTCAGGAGAGTGCAAAGGTACTGTTTTCTATCAGTTGGCAAGGTGCGCACACAATCCCAGTGTTGTACAGCTTGCTTCTTCACCTTCCCGAAGCTGCCGCTCTCGCCGGCTGCCGGAGCCGAAAAAGCGGCTTCTTCGCGCAAAGACGATTGTGCCGCTCACAGTGCTCTCCTTAGCGCGGCTTCTGCCGAAAGACGCTCGGCAGCGGCTCTTACCTCCGGAGAGCATCCTACCTTCGTCTTTAGCTCCTCTTCTCATCTACACCTCGGCAAAAAGCTTTCCCACTATGTCTGGCTAGGAAAAACTGTGCCAGCACAGAAAACATCTCCCATCGTGTTCTAGAAGTTGCACGGATGTCTGCCAAGTGTTTGGCAGGAAGAAAAGAAAAGTTGTCCAAAACAGCTTCCAATCGAATGTTCCTGTGATTGGAAAAGTCAGGAGAGTGCAAAGGTACTGTTTTCTATCAGTTGGCAAGGTGCGCACACAATCCCAGTGTTGTACAGCTTGCTTCTTCACCTTCCCGAAGCTGCCGCTCTCGCCGGCAGCCGGAGCCCAAGAAGCGGCTTCTTCGCGCAAAGACGATTGTGCCGCTCACAGTGCTCTCCTTAGCGCGGCTTCTGCCGAAAGACGCCCGGCAGCGGCTCTTACCTCCGGAGAGCATCCTACCTTCCTCTTTAGCTCCTCTTCTCATCTACACCTCGGCAAAAAGCTTTCCCACTATGTCTGGCTAGGAAAAACTGTGCCAGCACAGAAAACATCTCCCATCGTGTTCTAGAAGTTGCACGGATGTCTGCCAAGTGTTTGGCAGGAAGAAAAGAAAAGTTGTCCAAAACAGCTTCCAATCGAATGTTCCTGTGATTGGAAAAGTCAGGAGAGTGCAAAGGTACTGTTTTCTATCAGTTGGCAAGGTGCGCACACAATCCCAGTGTTGTACAGCTTGCTTCTTCACCTTCCCGAAGCTGCCGCTCTCGCCGGCTGCCGGAGCCCAAGAAGCGGCTTCTTCGCGCAAAGACGATTGTGCCGCTCACAGTGCTCTCCTTAGCGCGGCTTCTGCCGAAAGACGCCCGGCAGCGGCTCTTACCTCCGGAGAGCATCCTACCTTCCTCTTTAGTTCCTCTTCTCATCTACCTCACGGCAAAACGCTTTCCCACTGTGTCTGGCTAGGAAAAACTGTGCCAGCACAGAAAACATCTCCCATCGTGTTCTAGAAGTTGCACGGATGTCTGCCAAGTGTTTGGCAGGAAGAAAAGAAAAGTTGTCCAAAACAGCTTCCAATCGAATGTTCCTGTGATTGGAAAAGTCAGGAGAGTGCAAAGGTACTGTTTTCTATCAGTTGGCAAGGTGCGCACACAATCCCAGTGTTGTACAGCTTGCTTCTTCACCTTCCCGAAGCTGCCGCTCTCGCCGGCTGCCGGAGCCCAAGAAGCGGCTTCTTCGCGCAAAGACGATTGTGCCGCTCACAGTGCTCTCCTTAGCGCGGCTTCTGCCGAAAGACGCCCGGCAGCGGTTCTTACCTCCGGAGAGCAACCTACCTTCCTCTTTAGCTCCTCTTCTCATCTACACCTCGGCAAAAAGCTTTTCCACTATGTCTGGCTAGGAAAAACTGTGCCAGCACAGAAAACATCTCCCATCGTGTTCTAGAAGTTGCACGGATGTCTGCCAAGTGTTTGGCAGGAAGAAAAGAAAAGTTGTCCAAAACAGCTTCCAATCGAATGTTCCTGTGATTGGAAAAGTCAGGAGAGTGCAAAGGTACTGTTTTCTATCAGTTGGCAAGGTGCGCACACAATCCCAGTGTTGTACAGCTTGCTTCTTCACCTTCCCGAAGCTGCCGCTCTCGCCGGCTGCCGGAGCCCAAGAAGCGGCTTCTTCGCGCAAAGACGATTGTGCCGCTCACAGTGCTCTCCTTAGCGCGGCTTCTGCCGAAAGACGCTCGGCAGCGGCTCTTACCTCCGGAGAGCATCCTACCTTCGTCTTTAGCTCCTCTTCTCATCTACACCTCGGCAAAAAGCTTTTCCACTATGTCTGGCTAGGAAAAACTGTGCCAGCACAGAAAACATCTCCCATCGTGTTCTAGAAGTTGCACGGATGTCTGCCAAGTGTTTGGCAGGAAGAAAAGAAAAGTTGTCCAAAACAGCTTCCAATCGAATGTTCCTGTGATTGGAAAAGTCAGGAGAGTGCAAAGGTACTGTTTTCTATCAGTTGGCAAGGTGCGCACACAATCCCAGTGTTGTACAGCTTGCTTCTTCACCTTCCCGAAGCTGCCGCTCTCGCCGGCTGCCGGAGCCGAAAAAGCGGCTTCTTCGTGCAAAGACGATTGTGCCGCTCACAGTGCTCTCCTTAGCGCGGCTTCTGCCGAAAGACGCCCGGCAGCGGCTCTTACCTCCGGAGAGCATCCTACCTTCGTCTTTAGCTCCTCTTCTCATCTACACCTCGGCAAAAAGCTTTTCCACTATGTCTGGCTAGGAAAAACTGTGCCAGCACAGAAAACATCTCCCATCGTGTTCTAGAAGTTGCACGGATGTCTGCCAAGTGTTTGGCAGGAAGAAAAGAAAAGTTGTCCAAAACAGCTTCCAATCGAATGTTCCTGTGATTGGAAAAGTCAGGAGAGTGCAAAGGTACTGTTTTCTATCAGTTGGCAAGGTGCGCACACAATCCCAGTGTTGTACAGCTTGCTTCTTCACCTTCCCGAAGCTGCCGCTCTCGCCGGCTGCCGGAGCCCAAGAAGCGGCTTCTTCGCGCAAAGACGATTGCGCCGCTCACAGTGCTCTCCTTAGCGCGGCTTCTGCCGAAAGACGCCCGGCAGCGGCTCTTACCTCCGGAGAGCATCCTACCTTCCTCTTTAGCTCCTCTTCTCATCTACACCTCGGCAAAAAGCTTTTCCACTATGTCTGGCTAGGAAAAACTGTGCCAGCACAGAAAACATCTCCCATCGTGTTCTAGAAATTGCACGGATGTCTGCCAAGTGTTTGGCAGGAAGAAAAGAAAAGTTGTCCAAAACAGCTTCCAATCGAATGTTCCTGTGATTGGAAAAGTCAGGAGAGTGCAAAGGTACTGTTTTCTATCAGTTGGCAAGGTGCGCACACAATCCCAGTGTTGTACAGCTTGCTTCTTCACCTTCCCGAAGCTGCCGCTCTCGCCGGCTGCCGGAGCCCAAGAAGCGGCTTCTTCGCGCAAAGACGATTGCGCCGCTCACAGTGCTCTCCTTAGCGCGGCTTCTGCCGAAAGACTCTCGGCAGCGGCTCTTACCTCCGGAGAGCATCCTACCTTCGTCTTTAGCTCCTCTTCTCATCTACACCTCGGCAAAAAGCTTTTCCACTATGTCTGGCTAGGAAAAACTGTGCCAGCACAGAAAACATCTCCCATCGTGTTCTAGAAGTTGCACGGATGTCTGCCAAGTGTTTGGCAGGAAGAAAAGAAAAGTTGTCCAAAACAGCTTCCAATCGAATGTTCCTGTGATTGGAAAAGTCAGGAGAGTGCAAAGGTACTGTTTTCTATCAGTTGGCAAGGTGCGCACACAATCCCAGTGTTGTACAGCTTGCTTCTTCACCTTCCCGAAGCTGCCGCTCTCGCCGGCTGCCGGAGCCGAAAAAGCGGCTTCTTCGCGCAAAGACGATTGTGCCGCTCACAGTGCTCTCCTTAGCGCGGCTTCTGCCGAAAGACGCCCGGCAGCGGCTCTTACCTCCGGAGAGCATCCTACCTTCCTCTTTAGCTCCTCTTCTCATCTACACCTCGGCAAAACGCTTTCCCACTATGTCTGGCTAGGAAAAACTGTGCCAGCACAGAAAACATCTCCCATCGTGTTCTAGAAGTTGCACGGATGTCTGCCAAGTGTTTGGCAGGAAGAAAAGAAAAGTTGTCCAAAACAGCTTCCAATCGAATGTTCCTGTGATTGGAAAAGTCAGGAGAGTGCAAAGGTACTGTTTTCTATCAGTTGGCAAGGTGCGCACACAATCCCAGTGTTGTACAGCTTGCTTCTTCACCTTCCCGAAGCTGCCGCTCTCGCCGGCTGCCGGAGCCCAAGAAGCGGCTTCTTCGCGCAAAGACGATTGTGCCGCTCACAGTGCTCTCCTTAGCGCGGCTTCTGCCGAAAGACGCCCGGCAGCGGCTCTTACCTCCGGAGAGCATCCTACCTTCGTCTTTAGCTCCTCTTCTCATCTACACCTCGGCAAAAAGCTTTTCCACTATGTCTGGCTAGGAAAAATTGTGCCAGCACAGAAAACATCTCCCATCGTGTTCTAGAAGTTGCATGGATGTCTGCCAAGTGTTTGGCAGGAAGAAAAGAAAAGTTGTCCAAAACAGCTTCCAATCGAATGTTCCTGTGATTGGAAAAGTCAGGAGAGTGCAAAGGTACTGTTTTCTATCAGTTGGCAAGGTGCGCACACAATCCCAGTGTTGTACAGCTTGCTTCTTCACCTTCCCGAAGCTGCCGCTCTCGCCGGCTGCCGGAGCCCAAGAAGCGGCTTCTTCGCGCAAAGACGATTGTGCCGCTCACAGTGCTCTCCTTAGCGCGGCTTCTGCCGAAAGACGCTCGGCAGCGGCTCTTACATCCGGAGAGCATCCTACCTTCGTCTTTAGCTCCTCTTCTCATCTACACCTCGGCAAAAAGCTTTCCCACTATGTCTGGCTAGGAAAAACTGTGCCAGCACAGAAAACATCTCCCATCGTGTTCTAGAAGTTGCACGGATGTCTGCCAAGTGTTTGGCAGGAAGAAAAGAAAAGTTGTCCAAAACAGCTTCCAATCGAATGTTCCTGTGATTGGAAAAGTCAGGAGAGTGCAAAGGTACTGTTTTCTATCAGTTGGCAAGGTGCGCACACAATCCCAGTGTTGTACAGCTTGCTTCTTCACCTTCCCGAAGCTGCCGCTCTCGCCGGCTGCCGGAGCCCAAGAAGCGGCTTCTTCGCGCAAAGACGATTGTGCCGCTCACAGTGCTCTCCTTAGCGCGGCTTCTGCCGAAAGACGCCCGGCAGCGGCTCTTACCTCCGGAGAGCATCCTACCTTCCTCTTTAGCTCCTCTTCTCATCTACACCTCGGCAAAAAGCTTTCCCACTATGTCTGGCTAGGAAAAACTGTGCCAGCACAGAAAACATCTCCCATCGTGTTCTAGAAGTTGCACGGATGTCTGCCAAGTGTTTGGCAGGAAGAAAAGAAAAGTTGTCCAAAACAGCTTCCAATCGAATGTTCCTGTGATTGGAAAAGTCAGGAGAGTGCAAAGGTACTGTTTTCTATCAGTTGGCAAGGTGCGCACACAATCCCAGTGTTGTACAGCTTGCTTCTTCACCTTCCCGAAGCTGCCGCTCTCGCCGGCTGCCGGAGCCCAAGAAGCGGCTTCTTCGCGCAAAGACGATTGTGCCGCTCACAGTGCTCTCCTTAGCGCGGCTTCTGCCGAAAGACGCCCGGCAGCGGCTCTTACCTCCGGAGAGCATCCTACCTTCCTCTTTAGCTCCTCTTCTCATCTACACCTCGGCAAAAAGCTTTTCCACTATGTCTGGCTAGGAAAAACTGTGCCAGCACAGAAAACATCTCCCATCGTGTTCTAGAAGTTGCACGGATGTCTGCCAAGTGTTTGGCAGGAAGAAAAGAAAAGTTGTCCAAAACAGCTTCCAATCGAATGTTCCTGTGATTGGAAAAGTCAGGAGAGTGCAAAGGTACTGTTTTCTATCAGTTGGCAAGGTGCGCACACAATCCCAGTGTTGTACAGCTTGCTTCTTCACCTTCCCGAAGCTGCCGCTCTCGCCGGCTGCCGGAGCCCAAGAAGCGGCTTCTTCGCGCAAAGACGATTGTGCCGCTCACAGTGCTCTCCTTAGCGCGGCTTCTGCCGAAAGACGCTCGGCAGCGGCTCTTACCTCCGGAGAGAATCCTACCTTCGTCTTTAGCTCCTCTTCTCATCTACACCTCGGCAAAAAGCTTTTCCACTATGTCTGGCTAGGAAAAACTGTGCCAGCACAGAAAACATCTCCCATCGTGTTCTAGAAGTTGCATGGATGTCTGCCAAGTGTTTGGCAGGAAGAAAAGAAAAGTTGTCCAAAACAGCTTCCAATCGAATGTTCCTGTGATTGGAAAAGTCAGGAGAGTGCAAAGGTACTGTTTTCTATCAGTTGGCAAGGTGCGCACACAATCCCAGTGTTGTACAGCTTGCTTCTTCACCTTCCCGAAGCTGCCGCTCTCGCCGGCTCCCGGAGCCGAAAAAGCGGCTTCTTCGCGCAAAGACGATTGTGCCGCTCACAGTGCTCTCCTTAGCGCGGCTTCTGCCGAAAGACGCTCGGCAGCGGCTCTTACCTCCGGAGAGCATCCTACCTTCGTCTTTAGCTCCTCTTCTCATCTACACCTCGGCAAAAAGCTTTCCCACTATGTCTGGCTAGGAAAAACTGTGCCAGCACAGAAAACATCTCCCATCGTGTTCTAGAAGTTGCACGGATGTCTGCCAAGTGTTTGGCAGGAAGAAAAGAAAAGTTGTCCAAAACAGCTTCCAATCGAATGTTCCTGTGATTGGAAAAGTCAGGAGAGTGCAAAGGTACTGTTTTCTATCAGTTGGCAAGGTGCGCACACAATCCCAGTGTTGTACAGCTTGCTTCTTCACCTTCCCGAAGCTGCCGCTCTCGCCGGCTGCCGGAGCCCAAGAAGCGGCTTCTTCGCGCAAAGACGATTGTGCCGCTCACAGTGCTCTCCTTAGCGCGGCTTCTGCCGAAAGACGCCCGGCAGCGGCTCTTACCTCCGGAGAGCATCCTACCTTCCTCTTTAGCTCCTCTTCTCATCTACACCTCGGCAAAAAGCTTTCCCACTATGTCTGGCTAGGAAAAACTGTGCCAGCACAGAAAACATCTCCCATCGTGTTCTAGAAGTTGCACGGATGTCTGCCAAGTGTTTGGCAGGAAGAAAAGAAAAGTTGTCCAAAACAGCTTCCAATCGAATGTTCCTGTGATTGGAAAAGTCAGGAGAGTGCAAAGGTACTGTTTTCTATCAGTTGGCAAGGTGCGCACACAATCCCAGTGTTGTACAGCTTGCTTCTTCACCTTCCCGAAGCTGCCGCTCTCGCCGGCTGCCGGAGCCCAAGAAGCGGCTTCTTCGCGCAAAGACGATTGTGCCGCTCACAGTGCTCTCCTTAGCGCGGCTTCTGCCGAAAGACGCCCGGCAGCGGCTCTTACCTCCGGAGAGCATCCTACCTTCCTCTTTAGTTCCTCTTCTCATCTACCTCACGGCAAAACGCTTTCCCACTATGTCTGGCTAGGAAAAACTGTGCCAGCACAGAAAACATCTCCCATCGTGTTCTAGAAGTTGCACGGATGTCTGCCAAGTGTTTGGCAGGAAGAAAAGAAAAGTTGTCCAAAACAGCTTCCAATCGAATGTTCCTGTGATTGGAAAAGTCAGGAGAGTGCAAAGGTACTGTTTTCTATCAGTTGGCAAGGTGCGCACACAATCCCAGTGTTGTACAGCTTGCTTCTTCACCTTCCCGAAGCTGCCGCTCTCGCCGGCTCCCGGAGCCCAAGAAGCGGCTTCTTCGCGCAAAGACGATTGCGCCGCTCACAGTGCTCTCCTTAGCGCGGCTTCTGCCGAAAGACGCCCGGCAGCGGCTCTTACCTCCGGAGAGCATCCTACCTTCGTCTTTCGCGTCTTTTGTCGTCTACATCTTAGCAAAACGCTTTCCCACTGTGTCTGGCTAGGAAAAACTGTGCCAGCACAGAAAACATCTCCCATCGTGTTCTAGAAGTTGCACGGATGTCTGCCAAGTGTTTGGCAGGAAGAAAAGAAAAGTTGTCCAAAACAGCTTCCAATCGAATGTTCCTGTGATTGGAAAAGTCAGGAGAGTGCAAAGGTACTGTTTTCTATCAGTTGGCAAGGTGCGCACACAATCCCAGCGTTGTACAGCTTGCTTCTTCACCTTCCCGAAGCTGCCGCTCTCGCCGGCTCCCGGAGCCGAAAAAGCGGCTTCTTCGCGCAAAGACGATTGTGCCGCTCACAGTGCTCTCCTTAGCGCGGCTTCTGCCGAAAGACGCTCGGCAGCGGCTCTTACCTCCGGAGAGCATCCTACCTTCGTCTTTAGCTCCTCTTCTCATCTACACCTCGGCAAAAAGCTTTCCCACTATGTCTGGCTAGGAAAAACTGTGCCAGCACAGAAAACATCTCCCATCGTGTTCTAGAAGTTGCACGGATGTCTGCCAAGTGTTTGGCAGGAAGAAAAGAAAAGTTGTCCAAAACAGCTTCCAATCGAATGTTCCTGTGATTGGAAAAGTCAGGAGAGTGCAAAGGTACTGTTTTCTATCAGTTGGCAAGGTGCGCACACAATCCCAGTGTTGTACAGCTTGCTTCTTCACCTTCCCGAAGCTGCCGCTCTCGCCGGCTGCCGGAGCCCAAGAAGCGGCTTCTTCGCGCAAAGACGATTGTGCCGCTCACAGTGCTCTCCTTAGCGCGGCTTCTGCCGAAAGACGCCCGGCAGCGGCTCTTACCTCCGGAGAGCATCCTACCTTCCTCTTTAGCTCCTCTTCTCATCTACACCTCGGCAAAAAGCTTTCCCACTATGTCTGGCTAGGAAAAACTGTGCCAGCACAGAAAACATCTCCCATCGTGTTCTAGAAGTTGCACGGATGTCTGCCAAGTGTTTGGCAGGAAGAAAAGAAAAGTTGTCCAAAACAGCTTCCAATCGAATGTTCCTGTGATTGGAAAAGTCAGGAGAGTGCAAAGGTACTGTTTTCTATCAGTTGGCAAGGTGCGCACACAATCCCAGTGTTGTACAGCTTGCTTCTTCACCTTCCCGAAGCTGCCGCTCTCGTCGGCTGCCGGAGCCCAAGAAGCGGCTTCTTCGCGCAAAGACGATTGTGCCGCTCACAGTGCTCTCCTTAGCGCGGCTTCTGCCGAAAGACGCCCGGCAGCGGCTCTTACCTCCGGAGAGCATCCTACCTTCCTCTTTAGCTCCTCTTCTCATCTACCTCACGGCAAAACGCTTTCCCACTATGTCTGGCTAGGAAAAACTGTGCCAGCACAGAAAACATCTCCCATCGTGTTCTAGAAGTTGCACGGATGTCTGCCAAGTGTTTGGCAGGAAGAAAAGAAAAGTTGTCCAAAACAGCTTCCAATCGAATGTTCCTGTGATTGGAAAAGTCAGGAGAGTGCAAAGGTACTGTTTTCTATCAGTTGGCAAGGTGCGCACACAATCCCAGTGTTGTACAGCTTGCTTCTTCACCTTCCCGAAGCTGCCGCTCTCGCCGGCTCCCGGAGCCCAAGAAGCGGCTTCTTCGCGCAAAGACGATTGCGCCGCTCACAGTGCTCTCCTTAGCGCGGCTTCTGCCGAAAGACGCCCGGCAGCGGCTCTTACCTCCGGAGAGCATCCTACCTTCGTCTTTCGCGTCTTTTGTCGTCTACATCTTAGCAAAACGCTTTCCCACTGTGTCTGGCTAGGAAAAACTGTGCCAGCACAGAAAACATCTCCCATCGTGTTCTAGAATCTGCAGAGATGTCTGCCAAGTGTTTGGCAGGAAGAAAAGAAAAGTTGTCCAAAACAGCTTCCAATCGAATGTTCCTGTGATTGGAAAAGTCAGGAGAGTGCAAAGGTACTGTTTTCTATCAGTTGGCAAGGTGCGCACACAATCCCAGCGTTGTACAGCTTGCTTCTTCACCTTCCCGAAGCTGCCGCTCTCGCCGGCTCCCGGAGCCGAAAAAGCGGCTTCTTCGCGCAAAGACGATTGCGCCGCTCACAGTGCTCTCCTTAGCGCGGCTTCTGCCGAAAGACGCCCGGCAGCGGCTCTTTCCTCCGGAGAGCATCCTACCTTCGTCTTTCGCGTCTTTTGTAGTCTACATCTTAGCAAAACGCTTTCCCACTATGTCTGGCTAGGAAAAACTGTGCCAGCACAGAAAACATCTCCCATCGTGTTCTAGAAGTTGCACGGATGTCTGCCAAGTGTTTGGCAGGAAGAAAAGAAAAGTTGTCCAAAACAGCTTCCAATCGAATGTTCCTGTGATTGGAAAAGTCAGGAGAGTGCAAAGGTACTGTTTTCTATCAGTTGGCAAGGTGCGCACACAATCCCAGTGTTGTACAGCTTGCTTCTTCACCTTCCCGAAGCTGCCGCTCTCGCCGGCTGCCGGAGCCCAAGAAGCGGCTTCTTCGCGCAAAGACGATTGTGCCGCTCACAGTGCTCTCCTTAGCGCGGCTTCTGCCGAAAGACGCCCGGCAGCGGCTCTTACCTCCGGAGAGCATCCTACCTTCCTCTTTAGCTCCTCTTCTCATCTACACCTCGGCAAAAAGCTTTCCCACTATGTCTGGCTAGGAAAAACTGTGCCAGCACAGAAAACATCTCCCATCGTGTTCTAGAAGTTGCACGGATGTCTGCCAAGTGTTTGGCAGGAAGAAAAGAAAAGTTGTCCAAAACAGCTTCCAATCGAATGTTCCTGTGATTGGAAAAGTCAGGAGAGTGCAAAGGTACTGTTTTCTATCAGTTGGCAAGGTGCGCACACAATCCCAGTGTTGTACAGCTTGCTTCTTCACCTTCCCGAAGCTGCCGCTCTCGCCGGCTGCCGGAGCCCAAGAAGCGGCTTCTTCGCGCAAAGACGATTGTGCCGCTCACAGTGCTCTCCTTAGCGCGGCTTCTGCCGAAAGACGCCCGGCAGCGGTTCTTACCTCCGGAGAGCAACCTACCTTCCTCTTTAGCTCCTCTTCTCATCTACACCTCGGCAAAAAGCTTTTCCACTATGTCTGGCTAGGAAAAACTGTGCCAGCACAGAAAACATCTCCCATCGTGTTCTAGAAGTTGCACGGATGTCTGCCAAGTGTTTGGCAGGAAGAAAAGAAAAGTTGTCCAAAACAGCTTCCAATCGAATGTTCCTGTGATTGGAAAAGTCAGGAGAGTGCAAAGGTACTGTTTTCTATCAGTTGGCAAGGTGCGCACACAATCCCAGTGTTGTACAGCTTGCTTCTTCACCTTCCCGAAGCTGCCGCTCTCGCCGGCTGCCGGAGCCCAAGAAGCGGCTTCTTCGCGCAAAGACGATTGCGCCGCTCACAGCGCTCTCCTTAGCGCGGCTTCTGCCGAAAGACGCTCGGCAGCGGCTCTTACCTCCGGAGAGCATCCTACCTTCCTCTTTAGCTCCTCTTCTCATCTACACCTCGGCAAAAAGCTTTTCCACTATGTCTGGCTAGGAAAAACTGTGCCAGCACAGAAAACATCTCCCATCGTGTTCTAGAAGTTGCACGGATGTCTGCCAAGTGTTTGGCAGGAAGAAAAGAAAAGTTGTCCAAAACAGCTTCCAATCGAATGTTCCTGTGATTGGAAAAGTCAGGAGAGTGCAAAGGTACTGTTTTCTATCAGTTGGCAAGGTGCGCACACAATCCCAGTGTTGTACAGCTTGCTTCTTCACCTTCCCGAAGCTGCCGCTCTCGCCGGCTGCCGGAGCCGAAAAAGCGGCTTCTTCGCGCAAAGACGATTGTGCCGCTCACAGTGCTCTCCTTAGCGCGGCTTCTGCCGAAAGACGCCCGGCAGCGGCTCTTACCTCCGGAGAGCATCCTACCTTCGTCTTTAGCTCCTCTTCTCATCTACACCTCGGCAAAAAGCTTTTCCACTATGTCTGGCTAGGAAAAACTGTGCCAGCACAGAAAACATCTCCCATCGTGTTCTAGAAGTTGCACGGATGTCTGCCAAGTGTTTGGCAGGAAGAAAAGAAAAGTTGTCCAAAACAGCTTCCAATCGAATGTTCCTGTGATTGGAAAAGTCAGGAGAGTGCAAAGGTACTGTTTTCTATCAGTTGGCAAGGTGCGCACACAATCCCAGTGTTGTACAGCTTGCTTCTTCACCTTCCCGAAGCTGCCGCTCTCGCCGGCTGCCGGAGCCCAAGAAGCGGCTTCTTCGCGCAAAGACGATTGCGCCGCTCACAGTGCTCTCCTTAGCGCGGCTTCTGCCGAAAGACGCCCGGCAGCGGCTCTTACCTCCGGAGAGCATCCTACCTTCGTCTTTAGCTCCTCTTCTCATCTACACCTCGGCAAAAAGCTTTTCCACTATGTCTGGCTAGGAAAAACTGTGCCAGCACAGAAAACATCTCCCATCGTGTTCTAGAAGTTGCACGGATGTCTGCCAAGTGTTTGGCAGGAAGAAAAGAAAAGTTGTCCAAAACAGCTTCCAATCGAATGTTCCTGTGATTGGAAAAGTCAGGAGAGTGCAAAGGTACTGTTTTCTATCAGTTGGCAAGGTGCGCACACAATCCCAGTGTTGTACAGCTTGCTTCTTCACCTTCCCGAAGCTGCCGCTCTCGCCGGCTGCCGGAGCCCAAGAAGCGGCTTCTTCGCGCAAAGACGATTGCGCCGCTCACAGTGCTCTCCTTAGCGCGGCTTCTGCCGAAAGACGCTCGGCAGCGGCTCTTACCTCCGGAGAGCATCCTACCTTCGTCTTTAGCTCCTCTTCTCATCTACACCTCGGCAAAAAGCTTTTCCACTATGTCTGGCTAGGAAAAACTGTGCCAGCACAGAAAACATCTCCCATCGTGTTCTAGAAGTTGCACGGATGTCTGCCAAGTGTTTGGCAGGAAGAAAAGAAAAGTTGTCCAAAACAGCTTCCAATCGAATGTTCCTGTGATTGGAAAAGTCAGGAGAGTGCAAAGGTACTGTTTTCTATCAGTTGGCAAGGTGCGCACACAATCCCAGTGTTGTACAGCTTGCTTCTTCACCTTCCCGAAGCTGCCGCTCTCGCCGGCTGCCGGAGCCGAAAAAGCGGCTTCTTCGCGCAAAGACGATTGTGCCGCTCACAGTGCTCTCCTTAGCGCGGCTTCTGCCGAAAGACGCCCGGCAGCGGCTCTTACCTCCGGAGAGCATCCTACCTTCGTCTTTAGCTCCTCTTCTCATCTACACCTCGGCAAAAAGCTTTTCCACTATGTCTGGCTAGGAAAAACTGTGCCAGCACAGAAAACATCTCCCATCGTGTTCTAGAAGTTGCACGGATGTCTGCCAAGTGTTTGGCAGGAAGAAAAGAAAAGTTGTCCAAAACAGCTTCCAATCGAATGTTCCTGTGATTGGAAAAGTCAGGAGAGTGCAAAGGTACTGTTTTCTATCAGTTGGCAAGGTGCGCACACAATCCCAGTGTTGTACAGCTTGCTTCTTCACCTTCCCGAAGCTGCCGCTCTCGCCGGCTGCCGGAGCCCAAGAAGCGGCTTCTTCGCGCAAAGACGATTGTGCCGCTCACAGTGCTCTCCTTAGCGCGGCTTCTGCCGAAAGACGCCCGGCAGCGGCTCTTACCTCCGGAGAGCATCCTACCTTCCTCTTTAGCTCCTCTTCTCATCTACACCTCGGCAAAAAGCTTTTCCACTATGTCTGGCTAGGAAAAACTGTGCCAGCACAGAAAACATCTCCCATCGTGTTCTAGAAGTTGCATGGATGTCTGCCAAGTGTTTGGCAGGAAGAAAAGAAAAGTTGTCCAAAACAGCTTCCAATCGAATGTTCCTGTGATTGGAAAAGTCAGGAGAGTGCAAAGGTACTGTTTTCTATCAGTTGGCAAGGTGCGCACACAATCCCAGTGTTGTACAGCTTGCTTCTTCACCTTCCCGAAGCTGCCGCTCTCGCCGGCTGCCGGAGCCGAAAAAGCGGCTTCTTCGCGCAAAGACGATTGTGCCGCTCACAGTGCTCTCCTTAGCGCGGCTTCTGCCGAAAGACGCTCGGCAGCGGCTCTTACCTCCGGAGAGCATCCTACCTTCCTCTTTAGCTCCTCTTCTCATCTACACCTCGGCAAAAAGCTTTCCCACTATGTCTGGCTAGGAAAAACTGTGCCAGCACAGAAAACATCTCCCATCGTGTTCTAGAAGTTGCACGGATGTCTGCCAAGTGTTTGGCAGGAAGAAAAGAAAAGTTGTCCAAAACAGCTTCCAATCGAATGTTCCTGTGATTGGAAAAGTCAGGAGAGTGCAAAGGTACTGTTTTCTATCAGTTGGCAAGGTGCGCACACAATCCCAGTGTTGTACAGCTTGCTTCTTCACCTTCCCGAAGCTGCCGCTCTCGCCGGCTGCCGGAGCCCAAGAAGCGGCTTCTTCGCGCAAAGACGATTGTGCCGCTCACAGTACTCTCCTTAGCGCGGCTTCTGCCGAAAGACGCCCGGCAGCGGCTCTTACCTCCGGAGAGCATCCTACCTTCGTCTTTAGCTCCTCTTCTCATCTACACCTCGGCAAAAAGCTTTTCCACTATGTCTGGCTAGGAAAAACTGTGCCAGCACAGAAAACATCTCCCATCGTGTTCTAGAAGTTGCACGGATGTCTGCCAAGTGTTTGGCAGGAAGAAAAGAAAAGTTGTCCAAAACAGCTTCCAATCGAATGTTCCTGTGATTGGAAAAGTCAGGAGAGTGCAAAGGTACTGTTTTCTATCAGTTGGCAAGGTGCGCACACAATCCCAGTGTTGTACAGCTTGCTTCTTCACCTTCCCGAAGCTGCCGCTCTCGCCGGCTGCCGGAGCCCAAGAAGCGGCTTCTTCGTGCAAAGACGATTGTGCCGCTCACAGTGCTCTCCTTAGCGCGGCTTCTGCCGAAAGACGCTCGGCAGCGGCTCTTACCTCCGGAGAGAATCCTACCTTCGTCTTTAGCTCCTCTTCTCATCTACACCTCGGCAAAAAGCTTTTCCACTATGTCTGGCTAGGAAAAACTGTGCCAGCACAGAAAACATCTCCCATCGTGTTCTAGAAGTTGCATGGATGTCTGCCAAGTGTTTGGCAGGAAGAAAAGAAAAGTTGTCCAAAACAGCTTCCAATCGAATGTTCCTGTGATTGGAAAAGTCAGGAGAGTGCAAAGGTACTGTTTTCTATCAGTTGGCAAGGTGCGCACACAATCCCAGTGTTGTACAGCTTGCTTCTTCACCTTCCCGAAGCTGCCGCTCTCGCCGGCTGCCGGAGCCGAAAAAGCGGCTTCTTCGCGCAAAGACGATTGTGCCGCTCACAGTGCTCTCCTTAGCGCGGCTTCTGCCGAAAGACGCTCGGCAGCGGCTCTTACCTCCGGAGAGCATCCTACCTTCGTCTTTAGCTCCTCTTCTCATCTACACCTCGGCAAAAAGCTTTCCCACTATGTCTGGCTAGGAAAAACTGTGCCAGCACAGAAAACATCTCCCATCGTGTTCTAGAAGTTGCACGGATGTCTGCCAAGTGTTTGGCAGGAAGAAAAGAAAAGTTGTCCAAAACAGCTTCCAATCGAATGTTCCTGTGATTGGAAAAGTCAGGAGAGTGCAAAGGTACTGTTTTCTATCAGTTGGCAAGGTGCGCACACAATCCCAGTGTTGTACAGCTTGCTTCTTCACCTTCCCGAAGCTGCCGCTCTCGCCGGCAGCCGGAGCCCAAGAAGCGGCTTCTTCGCGCAAAGACGATTGTGCCGCTCACAGTGCTCTCCTTAGCGCGGCTTCTGCCGAAAGACGCCCGGCAGCGGCTCTTACCTCCGGAGAGCATCCTACCTTCCTCTTTAGCTCCTCTTCTCATCTACACCTCGGCAAAAAGCTTTCCCACTATGTCTGGCTAGGAAAAACTGTGCCAGCACAGAAAACATCTCCCATCGTGTTCTAGAAGTTGCACGGATGTCTGCCAAGTGTTTGGCAGGAAGAAAAGAAAAGTTGTCCAAAACAGCTTCCAATCGAATGTTCCTGTGATTGGAAAAGTCAGGAGAGTGCAAAGGTACTGTTTTCTATCAGTTGGCAAGGTGCGCACACAATCCCAGTGTTGTACAGCTTGCTTCTTCACCTTCCCGAAGCTGCCGCTCTCGCCGGCTGCCGGAGCCCAAGAAGCGGCTTCTTCGCGCAAAGACGATTGTGCCGCTCACAGTGCTCTCCTTAGCGCGGCTTCTGCCGAAAGACGCCCGGCAGCGGCTCTTACCTCCGGAGAGCATCCTACCTTCCTCTTTAGTTCCTCTTCTCATCTACCTCACGGCAAAACGCTTTCCCACTGTGTCTGGCTAGGAAAAACTGTGCCAGCACAGAAAACATCTCCCATCGTGTTCTAGAAGTTGCACGGATGTCTGCCAAGTGTTTGGCAGGAAGAAAAGAAAAGTTGTCCAAAACAGCTTCCAATCGAATGTTCCTGTGATTGGAAAAGTCAGGAGAGTGCAAAGGTACTGTTTTCTATCAGTTGGCAAGGTGCGCACACAATCCCAGTGTTGTACAGCTTGCTTCTTCACCTTCCCGAAGCTGCCGCTCTCGCCGGCTGCCGGAGCCCAAGAAGCGGCTTCTTCGCGCAAAGACGATTGTGCCGCTCACAGTGCTCTCCTTAGCGCGGCTTCTGCCGAAAGACGCCCGGCAGTGGTTCTTACCTCCGGAGAGCAACCTACCTTCCTCTTTAGCTCCTCTTCTCATCTACACCTCGGCAAAAAGCTTTTCCACTATGTCTGGCTAGGAAAAACTGTGCCAGCACAGAAAACATCTCCCATCGTGTTCTAGAAGTTGCACGGATGTCTGCCAAGTGTTTGGCAGGAAGAAAAGAAAAGTTGTCCAAAACAGCTTCCAATCGAATGTTCCTGTGATTGGAAAAGTCAGGAGAGTGCAAAGGTACTGTTTTCTATCAGTTGGCAAGGTGCGCACACAATCCCAGTGTTGTACAGCTTGCTTCTTCACCTTCCCGAAGCTGCCGCTCTCGCCGGCTGCCGGAGCCCAAGAAGCGGCTTCTTCGCGCAAAGACGATTGCGCTGCTCACAGTGCTCTCCTTAGCGCGGCTTCTGCCGAAAGACGCTCGGCAGCGGCTCTTACCTCCGGAGAGCATCCTACCTTCGTCTTTAGCTCCTCTTCTCATCTACACCTCGGCAAAAAGCTTTTCCACTATGTCTGGCTAGGAAAAACTGTGCCAGCACAGAAAACATCTCCCATCGTGTTCTAGAAGTTGCACGGATGTCTGCCAAGTGTTTGGCAGGAAGAAAAGAAAAGTTGTCCAAAACAGCTTCCAATCGAATGTTCCTGTGATTGGAAAAGTCAGGAGAGTGCAAAGGTACTGTTTTCTATCAGTTGGCAAGGTGCGCACACAATCCCAGTGTTGTACAGCTTGCTTCTTCACCTTCCCGAAGCTGCCGCTCTCGCCGGCTGCCGGAGCCGAAAAAGCGGCTTCTTCGTGCAAAGACGATTGTGCCGCTCACAGTGCTCTCCTTAGCGCGGCTTCTGCCGAAAGACGCCCGGCAGCGGCTCTTACCTCCGGAGAGCATCCTACCTTCGTCTTTAGCTCCTCTTCTCATCTACACCTCGGCAAAAAGCTTTTCCACTATGTCTGGCTAGGAAAAACTGTGCCAGCACAGAAAACATCTCCCATCGTGTTCTAGAAGTTGCACGGATGTCTGCCAAGTGTTTGGCAGGAAGAAAAGAAAAGTTGTCCAAAACAGCTTCCAATCGAATGTTCCTGTGATTGGAAAAGTCAGGAGAGTGCAAAGGTACTGTTTTCTATCAGTTGGCAAGGTGCGCACACAATCCCAGTGTTGTACAGCTTGCTTCTTCACCTTCCCGAAGCTGCCGCTCTCGCCGGCTGCCGGAGCCCAAGAAGCGGCTTCTTCGCGCAAAGACGATTGCGCCGCTCACAGTGCTCTCCTTAGCGCGGCTTCTGCCGAAAGACGCCCGGCAGCGGCTCTTACCTCCGGAGAGCATCCTACCTTCCTCTTTAGCTCCTCTTCTCATCTACACCTCGGCAAAAAGCTTTTCCACTATGTCTGGCTAGGAAAAACTGTGCCAGCACAGAAAACATCTCCCATCGTGTTCTAGAAGTTGCACGGATGTCTGCCAAGTGTTTGGCAGGAAGAAAAGAAAAGTTGTCCAAAACAGCTTCCAATCGAATGTTCCTGTGATTGGAAAAGTCAGGAGAGTGCAAAGGTACTGTTTTCTATCAGTTGGCAAGGTGCGCACACAATCCCAGTGTTGTACAGCTTGCTTCTTCACCTTCCCGAAGCTGCCGCTCTCGCCGGCTGCCGGAGCCCAAGAAGCGGCTTCTTCGCGCAAAGACGATTGCGCCGCTCACAGTGCTCTCCTTAGCGCGGCTTCTGCCGAAAGACGCTCGGCAGCGGCTCTTACCTCCGGAGAGCATCCTACCTTCGTCTTTAGCTCCTCTTCTCATCTACACCTCGGCAAAAAGCTTTTCCACTATGTCTGGCTAGGAAAAACTGTGCCAGCACAGAAAACATCTCCCATCGTGTTCTAGAAGTTGCACGGATGTCTGCCAAGTGTTTGGCAGGAAGAAAAGAAAAGTTGTCCAAAACAGCTTCCAATCGAATGTTCCTGTGATTGGAAAAGTCAGGAGAGTGCAAAGGTACTGTTTTCTATCAGTTGGCAAGGTGCGCACACAATCCCAGTGTTGTACAGCTTGCTTCTTCACCTTCCCGAAGCTGCCGCTCTCGCCGGCTGCCGGAGCCCAAGAAGCGGCTTCTTCGCGCAAAGACGATTGTGCCGCTCACAGTGCTCTCCTTAGCGCGGCTTCTGCCGAAAGACGCCCGGCAGCGGCTCTTACCTCCGGAGAGCATCCTACCTTCGTCTTTAGCTCCTCTTCTCATCTACACCTCGGCAAAAAGCTTTTCCACTATGTCTGGCTAGGAAAAATTGTGCCAGCACAGAAAACATCTCCCATCGTGTTCTAGAAGTTGCATGGATGTCTGCCAAGTGTTTGGCAGGAAGAAAAGAAAAGTTGTCCAAAACAGCTTCCAATCGAATGTTCCTGTGATTGGAAAAGTCAGGAGAGTGCAAAGGTACTGTTTTCTATCAGTTGGCAAGGTGCGCACACAATCCCAGTGTTGTACAGCTTGCTTCTTCACCTTCCCGAAGCTGCCGCTCTCGCCGGCTGCCGGAGCCGAAAAAGCGGCTTCTTCGCGCAAAGACGATTGTGCCGCTCACAGTGCTCTCCTTAGCGCGGCTTCTGCCGAAAGACGCTCGGCAGCGGCTCTTACATCCGGAGAGCATCCTACCTTCGTCTTTAGCTCCTCTTCTCATCTACACCTCGGCAAAAAGCTTTCCCACTATGTCTGGCTAGGAAAAACTGTGCCAGCACAGAAAACATCTCCCATCGTGTTCTAGAAGTTGCACGGATGTCTGCCAAGTGTTTGGCAGGAAGAAAAGAAAAGTTGTCCAAAACAGCTTCCAATCGAATGTTCCTGTGATTGGAAAAGTCAGGAGAGTGCAAAGGTACTGTTTTCTATCAGTTGGCAAGGTGCGCACACAATCCCAGTGTTGTACAGCTTGCTTCTTCACCTTCCCGAAGCTGCCGCTCTCGCCGGCTGCCGGAGCCCAAGAAGCGGCTTCTTCGCGCAAAGACGATTGTGCCGCTCACAGTGCTCTCCTTAGCGCGGCTTCTGCCGAAAGACGCCCGGCAGCGGCTCTTACCTCCGGAGAGCATCCTACCTTCCTCTTTAGCTCCTCTTCTCATCTACACCTCGGCAAAAAGCTTTCCCACTATGTCTGGCTAGGAAAAACTGTGCCAGCACAGAAAACATCTCCCATCGTGTTCTAGAAGTTGCACGGATGTCTGCCAAGTGTTTGGCAGGAAGAAAAGAAAAGTTGTCCAAAACAGCTTCCAATCGAATGTTCCTGTGATTGGAAAAGTCAGGAGAGTGCAAAGGTACTGTTTTCTATCAGTTGGCAAGGTGCGCACACAATCCCAGTGTTGTACAGCTTGCTTCTTCACCTTCCCGAAGCTGCCGCTCTCGCCGGCTGCCGGAGCCCAAGAAGCGGCTTCTTCGCGCAAAGACGATTGTGCCGCTCACAGTGCTCTCCTTAGCGCGGCTTCTGCCGAAAGACGCCCGGCAGCGGCTCTTACCTCCGGAGAGCATCCTACCTTCCTCTTTAGCTCCTCTTCTCATCTACACCTCGGCAAAAAGCTTTTCCACTATGTCTGGCTAGGAAAAACTGTGCCAGCACAGAAAACATCTCCCATCGTGTTCTAGAAGTTGCACGGATGTCTGCCAAGTGTTTGGCAGGAAGAAAAGAAAAGTTGTCCAAAACAGCTTCCAATCGAATGTTCCTGTGATTGGAAAAGTCAGGAGAGTGCAAAGGTACTGTTTTCTATCAGTTGGCAAGGTGCGCACACAATCCCAGTGTTGTACAGCTTGCTTCTTCACCTTCCCGAAGCTGCCGCTCTCGCCGGCTGCCGGAGCCCAAGAAGCGGCTTCTTCGCGCAAAGACGATTGTGCCGCTCACAGTGCTCTCCTTAGCGCGGCTTCTGCCGAAAGACGCTCGGCAGCGGCTCTTACCTCCGGAGAGAATCCTACCTTCGTCTTTAGCTCCTCTTCTCATCTACACCTCGGCAAAAAGCTTTTCCACTATGTCTGGCTAGGAAAAACTGTGCCAGCACAGAAAACATCTCCCATCGTGTTCTAGAAGTTGCATGGATGTCTGCCAAGTGTTTGGCAGGAAGAAAAGAAAAGTTGTCCAAAACAGCTTCCAATCGAATGTTCCTGTGATTGGAAAAGTCAGGAGAGTGCAAAGGTACTGTTTTCTATCAGTTGGCAAGGTGCGCACACAATCCCAGTGTTGTACAGCTTGCTTCTTCACCTTCCCGAAGCTGCCGCTCTCGCCGGCTGCCGGAGCCGAAAAAGCGGCTTCTTCGCGCAAAGACGAATGTTGCCGCTCACAGTGCTCTCCTTAGCGCGGCTTCTGCCGAAAGACGCTCGGCAGCGGCTCTTACCTCCGGAGAGCATCCTACCTTCGTCTTTAGCTCCTCTTCTCATCTACACCTCGGCAAAAAGCTTTCCCACTATGTCTGGCTAGGAAAAACTGTGCCAGCACAGAAAACATCTCCCATCGTGTTCTAGAAGTTGCACGGATGTCTGCCAAGTGTTTGGCAGGAAGAAAAGAAAAGTTGTCCAAAACAGCTTCCAATCGAATGTTCCTGTGATTGGAAAAGTCAGGAGAGTGCAAAGGTACTGTTTTCTATCAGTTGGCAAGGTGCGCACACAATCCCAGTGTTGTACAGCTTGCTTCTTCACCTTCCCGAAGCTGCCGCTCTCGCCGGCTGCCGGAGCCCAAGAAGCGGCTTCTTCGCGCAAAGACGATTGCGCCGCTCACAGTGCTCTCCTTAGCGCGGCTTCTGCCGAAAGACGCCCGGCAGCGGCTCTTACCTCCGGAGAGCATCCTACCTTCCTCTTTAGCTCCTCTTCTCATCTACACCTCGGCAAAAAGCTTTCCCACTATGTCTGGCTAGGAAAAACTGTGCCAGCACAGAAAACATCTCCCATCGTGTTCTAGAAGTTGCACGGATGTCTGCCAAGTGTTTGGCAGGAAGAAAAGAAAAGTTGTCCAAAACAGCTTCCAATCGAATGTTCCTGTGATTGGAAAAGTCAGGAGAGTGCAAAGGTACTGTTTTCTATCAGTTGGCAAGGTGCGCACACAATCCCAGTGTTGTACAGCTTGCTTCTTCACCTTCCCGAAGCTGCCGCTCTCGCCGGCTGCCGGAGCCCAAGAAGCGGCTTCTTCGCGCAAAGACGATTGTGCCGCTCACAGTGCTCTCCTTAGCGCGGCTTCTGCCGAAAGACGCCCGGCAGCGGCTCTTACCTCCGGAGAGCATCCTACCTTCCTCTTTAGTTCCTCTTCTCATCTACCTCACGGCAAAACGCTTTCCCACTATGTCTGGCTAGGAAAAACTGTGCCAGCACAGAAAACATCTCCCATCGTGTTCTAGAAGTTGCACGGATGTCTGCCAAGTGTTTGGCAGGAAGAAAAGAAAAGTTGTCCAAAACAGCTTCCAATCGAATGTTCCTGTGATTGGAAAAGTCAGGAGAGTGCAAAGGTACTGTTTTCTATCAGCTGGCAAGGTGCGCACACAATCCCAGTGTTGTACAGCTTGCTTCTTCACCTTCCCGAAGCTGCCGCTCTCGCCGGCTCCCGGAGCCCAAGAAGCGGCTTCTTCGCGCAAAGACGATTGCGCCGCTCACAGTGCTCTCCTTAGCGCGGCTTCTGCCGAAAGACGCCCGGCAGCGGCTCTTACCTCCGGAGAGCATCCTACCTTCGTCTTTCGCGTCTTTTGTCGTCTACATCTTAGCAAAACGCTTTCCCACTGTGTCTGGCTAGGAAAAACTGTGCCAGCACAGAAAACATCTCCCATCGTGTTCTAGAAGTTGCACGGATGTCTGCCAAGTGTTTGGCAGGAAGAAAAGAAAAGTTGTCCAAAACAGCTTCCAATCGAATGTTCCTGTGATTGGAAAAGTCAGGAGAGTGCAAAGGTACTGTTTTCTATCAGTTGGCAAGGTGCGCACACAATCCCAGCGTTGTACAGCTTGCTTCTTCACCTTCCCGAAGCTGCCGCTCTCGCCGGCTCCCGGAGCCGAAAAAGCGGCTTCTTCGCGCAAAGACGATTGCGCCGCTCACAGTGCTCTCCTTAGCGCGGCTTCTGCCGAAAGACGCCCGGCAGCGGCTCTTTCCTCCGGAGAGCATCCTACCTTCGTCTTTCGCGTCTTTTGTAGTCTACATCTTAGCAAAACGCTTTCCCACTATGTCTGGCTAGGAAAAACTGTGCCAGCACAGAAAACATCTCCCATCGTGTTCTAGAAGTTGCACGGATGTCTGCCAAGTGTTTGGCAGGAAGAAAAGAAAAGTTGTCCAAAACAGCTTCCAATCGAATGTTCCTGTGATTGGAAAAGTCAGGAGAGTGCAAAGGTACTGTTTTCTATCAGTTGGCAAGGTGCGCACACAATCCCAGTGTTGTACAGCTTGCTTCTTCACCTTCCCGAAGCTGCCGCTCTCGCCGGCTGCCGGAGCCCAAGAAGCGGCTTCTTCGCGCAAAGACGATTGTGCCGCTCACAGTGCTCTCCTTAGCGCGGCTTCTGCCGAAAGACGCTCGGCAGCGGCTCTTACCTCCGGAGAGCATCCTACCTTCGTCTTTAGCTCCTCTTCTCATCTACACCTCGGCAACAAGCTTTTCCACTATGTCTGGCTAGGAAAAACTGTGCCAGCACAGAAAACATCTCCCATCGTGTTCTAGAAGTTGCACGGATGTCTGCCAAGTGTTTGGCAGGAAGAAAAGAAAAGTTGTCCAAAACAGCTTCCAATCGAATGTTCCTGTGATTGGAAAAGTCAGGAGAGTGCAAAGGTACTGTTTTCTATCAGTTGGCAAGGTGCGCACACAATCCCAGTGTTGTACAGCTTGCTTCTTCACCTTCCCGAAGCTGCCGCTCTCGCCGGCTGCCGGAGCCCAAGAAGCGGCTTCTTCGCGCAAAGACGATTGTGCCGCTCACAGTGCTCTCCTTAGCGCGGCTTCTGCCGAAAGACGCTCGGCAGCGGCTCTTACCTCCGGAGAGCATCCTACCTTCGTCTTTAGCTCCTCTTCTCATCTACACCTCGGCAAAAAGCTTTTCCACTATGTCTGGCTAGGAAAAACTGTGCCAGCACAGAAAACATCTCCCATCGTGTTCTAGAAGTTGCACGGATGTCTGCCAAGTGTTTGGCAGGAAGAAAAGAAAAGTTGTCCAAAACAGCTTCCAATCGAATGTTCCTGTGATTGGAAAAGTCAGGAGAGTGCAAAGGTACTGTTTTCTATCAGTTGGCAAGGTGCGCACACAATCCCAGTGTTGTACAGCTTGCTTCTTCACCTTCCCGAAGCTGCCGCTCTCGCCGGCTGCCGGAGCCGAAAAAGCGGCTTCTTCGCGCAAAGACGATTGTGCCACTCACAGTGCTCTCCTTAGCGCGGCTTCTGCCGAAAGACGCCCGGCAGCGGCTCTTTCCTCCGGAGAGCATCCTATCTTCGTCTTTCGCGTCTTTTGTAGTCTACATCTTAGCAAAACGCTTTCCCACTATGTCTGGCTAGGAAAAACTGTGCCAGCACAGAAAACATCTCCCATCGTGTTCTAGAAGTTGCACGGATGTCTGCCAAGTGTTTGGCAGGAAGAAAAGAAAAGTTGTCCAAAACAGCTTCCAATCGAATGTTCCTGTGATTGGAAAAGTCAGGAGAGTGCAAAGGTACTGTTTTCTATCAGTTGGCAAGGTGCGCACACAATCCCAGTGTTGTACAGCTTGCTTCTTCACCTTCCCGAAGCTGCCGCTCTCGCCGGCTGCCGGAGCCCAAGAAGCGGCTTCTTCGCGCAAAGACGATTGTGCCGCTCACAGTGCTCTCCTTAGCGCGGCTTCTGCCGAAAGACGCCCGGCAGTGGCTCTTACCTCCGGAGAGCATCCTACCTTCGTCTTTAGCTCCTCTTCTCATCTACCTCACGGCAAAAAGCTTTTCCACTATGTCTGGCTAGGAAAAACTGTGCCAGCACAGAAAACATCTCCCATCGTGTTCTAGATGTTGCACGGATGTCTGCCAAGTGTTTGGCAGGAAGAAAAGAAAAGTTGTCCAAAACAGCTTCCAATCGAATGTTCCTGTGATTGGAAAAGTCAGGAGAGTGCAAAGGTACTGTTTTCTATCAGTTGGCAAGGTGCGCACACAATCCCAGTGTTGTACAGCTTGCTTCTTCACCTTCCCGAAGCTGCCGCTCTCGCCGGCTGCCGGAGCCCAAGAAGCGGCTTCTTCGCGCAAAGACGATTGTGCCGCTCACAGTGCTCTCCTTAGCGCAGCTTCTGCCGAAAGATGCTCGGCAGCGGCTCTTTCCTCCGGAGAGCATCCTATCTTCGTCTTTCGCGTCTTTTGTAGTCTACATCTTAGCAAAACGCTTTCCCACTATGTCTGGCTAGGAAAAACTGTGCCAGCACAGAAAACATCTCCCATCGTGTTCTAGAAGTTGCAGAGATGTCTGCCAAGTGTTTGGCAGGAAGAAAAGAAAAGTTGTCCAAAACAGCTTCCAATCGAATGTTCCTGTGATTGGAAAAGTCAGGAGAGTGCAAAGGTACTGTTTTCTATCAGTTGGCAAGGTGCGCACACAATCCCAGTGTTGTACAGCTTGCTTCTTCACCTTCCCGAAGCTGCCGCTCTCGCCGGCTGCCGGAGCCCAAGAAGCGGCTTCTTCGCGCAAAGACGATTGTGCCGCTCACAGTGCTCTCCTTAGCGCGGCTTCTGCCGAAAGACGCCCGGCAGCGGCTCTTACCTCCGGAGAGCATCCTACCTTCCTCTTTAGCTCCTCTTCTCATCTACACCTCGGCAAAAAGCTTTTCCACTATGTCTGGCTAGGAAAAACTGTGCCAGCACAGAAAACATCTCCCATCGTGTTCTAGAAGTTGCACGGATGTCTGCCAAGTGTTTGGCAGGAAGAAAAGAAAAGTTGTCCAAAACAGCTTCCAATCGAATGTTCCTGTGATTGGAAAAGTCAGGAGAGTGCAAAGGTACTGTTTTCTATCAGTTGGCAAGGTGCGCACACAATCCCAGTGTTGTACAGCTTGCTTCTTCACCTTCCCGAAGCTGCCGCTCTCGCCGGCTGCCGGAGCCCAAGAAGCGGCTTCTTCGCGCAAAGACGATTGTGCCGCTCACAGTGCTCTCCTTAGCGCGGCTTCTGCCGAAAGACGCCCGGCAGCGGCTCTTACCTCCGGAGAGCATCCTACCTTCCTCTTTAGCTCCTCTTCTCATCTACACCTCGGCAAAAAGCTTTCCCACTATGTCTGGCTAGGAAAAACTGTGCCAGCACAGAAAACATCTCCCATCGTGTTCTAGAAGTTGCACGGATGTCTGCCAAGTGTTTGGCAGGAAGAAAAGAAAAGTTGTCCAAAACAGCTTCCAATCGAATGTTCCTGTGATTGGAAAAGTCAGGAGAGTGCAAAGGTACTGTTTTCTATCAGTTGGCAAGGTGCGCACACAATCCCAGTGTTGTACAGCTTGCTTCTTCACCTTCCCGAAGCTGCCGCTCTCGCCGGCTCCCGGAGCCCAAGAAGCGGCTTCTTCGCGCAAAGACGATTGCGCCGCTCACAGTGCTCTCCTTAGCGCGGCTTCTGCCGAAAGACGCCCGGCAGCGGCTCTTACCTCCGGAGAGCATCCTACCTTCGTCTTTCGCGTCTTTTGTCGTCTACATCTTAGCAAAACGCTTTCCCACTGTGTCTGGCTAGGAAAAACTGTGCCAGCACAGAAAACATCTCCCATCGTGTTCTAGAAGTTGCACGGATGTCTGCCAAGTGTTTGGCAGGAAGAAAAGAAAAGTTGTCCAAAACAGCTTCCAATCGAATGTTCCTGTGATTGGAAAAGTCAGGAGAGTGCAAAGGTACTGTTTTCTATCAGTTGGCAAGGTGCGCACACAATCCCAGCGTTGTACAGCTTGCTTCTTCACCTTCCCGAAGCTGCCGCTCTCGCCGGCTCCCGGAGCCGAAAAAGCGGCTTCTTCGCGCAAAGACGATTGCGCCGCTCACAGTGCTCTCCTTAGCGCGGCTTCTGCCGAAAGACGCCCGGCAGCGGCTCTTTCCTCCGGAGAGCATCCTACCTTCGTCTTTCGCGTCTTTTGTAGTCTACATCTTAGCAAAACGCTTTCCCACTATGTCTGGCTAGGAAAAACTGTGCCAGCACAGAAAACATCTCCCATCGTGTTCTAGAAGTTGCACGGATGTCTGCCAAGTGTTTGGCAGGAAGAAAAGAAAAGTTGTCCAAAACAGCTTCCAATCGAATGTTCCTGTGATTGGAAAAGTCAGGAGAGTGCAAAGGTACTGTTTTCTATCAGTTGGCAAGGTGCGCACACAATCCCAGTGTTGTACAGCTTGCTTCTTCACCTTCCCGAAGCTGCCGCTCTCGCCGGCTGCCGGAGCCCAAGAAGCGGCTTCTTCGCGCAAAGACGATTGTGCCGCTCACAGTGCTCTCCTTAGCGCGGCTTCTGCCGAAAGACGCCCGGCAGCGGTTCTTACCTCCGGAGAGCAACCTACCTTCCTCTTTAGCTCCTCTTCTCATCTACACCTCGGCAAAAAGCTTTTCCACTATGTCTGGCTAGGAAAAACTGTGCCAGCACAGAAAACATCTCCCATCGTGTTCTAGAAGTTGCACGGATGTCTGCCAAGTGTTTGGCAGGAAGAAAAGAAAAGTTGTCCAAAACAGCTTCCAATCGAATGTTCCTGTGATTGGAAAAGTCAGGAGAGTGCAAAGGTACTGTTTTCTATCAGTTGGCAAGGTGCGCACACAATCCCAGTGTTGTACAGCTTGCTTCTTCACCTTCCCGAAGCTGCCGCTCTCGCCGGCTGCCGGAGCCCAAGAAGTGGCTTCTTCGCGCAAAGACGATTGTGCCGCTCACAGTGCTCTCCTTAGCGCGGCTTCTGCCGAAAGACGCTCGGCAGCGGCTCTTACCTCCGGAGAGCATCCTACCTTCGTCTTTAGCTCCTCTTCTCATCTACACCTCGGCAAAAAGCTTTTCCACTATGTCTGGCTAGGAAAAACTGTGCCAGCACAGAAAACATCTCCCATCGTGTTCTAGAAGTTGCACGGATGTCTGCCAAGTGTTTGGCAGGAAGAAAAGAAAAGTTGTCCAAAACAGCTTCCAATCGAATGTTCCTGTGATTGGAAAAGTCAGGAGAGTGCAAAGGTACTGTTTTCTATCAGTTGGCAAGGTGCGCACACAATCCCAGTGTTGTACAGCTTGCTTCTTCACCTTCCCGAAGCTGCCGCTCTCGCCGGCTGCCGGAGCCGAAAAAGCGGCTTCTTCGCGCAAAGACGATTGTGCCACTCACAGTGCTCTCCTTAGCGCGGCTTCTGCCGAAAGACGCCCGGCAGCGGCTCTTTCCTCCGGAGAGCATCCTATCTTCGTCTTTCGCGTCTTTTGTAGTCTACATCTTAGCAAAACGCTTTCCCACTATGTCTGGCTAGGAAAAACTGTGCCAGCACAGAAAACATCTCCCATCGTGTTCTAGAAGTTTCACGGATGTCTGCCAAGTGTTTGGCAGGAAGAAAAGAAAAGTTGTCCAAAACAGCTTCCAATCGAATGTTCCTGTGATTGGAAAAGTCAGGAGAGTGCAAAGGTACTGTTTTCTATCAGTTGGCAAGGTGCGCACACAATCCCAGTGTTGTACAGCTTGCTTCTTCACCTTCCCGAAGCTGCCGCTCTCGCCGGCTGCCGGAGCCCAAGAAGCGGCTTCTTCGCGCAAAGACGATTGTGCCGCTCACAGTGCTCTCCTTAGCGCGGCTTCTGCCGAAAGACGCCCGGCAGCGGCTCTTACCTCCGGAGAGCATCCTACCTTCGTCTTTAGCTCCTCTTCTCATCTACCTCACGGCAAAAAGCTTTTCCACTATGTCTGGCTAGGAAAAACTGTGCCAGCACAGAAAACATCTCCCATCGTGTTCTAGATGTTGCACGGATGTCTGCCAAGTGTTTGGCAGGAAGAAAAGAAAAGTTGTCCAAAACAGCTTCCAATCGAATGTTCCTGTGATTGGAAAAGTCAGGAGAGTGCAAAGGTACTGTTTTCTATCAGTTGGCAAGGTGCGCACACAATCCCAGTGTTGTACAGCTTGCTTCTTCACCTTCCCGAAGCTGCCGCTCTCGCCGGCTGCCGGAGCCCAAGAAGCGGCTTCTTCGCGCAAAGACGATTGTGCCGCTCACAGTGCTCTCCTTAGCGCAGCTTCTGCCGAAAGATGCTCGGCAGCGGCTCTTTCCTCCGGAGAGCATCCTACCTTCGTCTTTCGCGTCTTTTGTAGTCTACATCTTAGCAAAACGCTTTCCCACTATGTCTGGCTAGGAAAAACTGTGCCAGCACAGAAAACATCTCCCATCGTGTTCTAGAAGTTGCAGAGATGTCTGCCAAGTGTTTGGCAGGAAGAAAAGAAAAGTTGTCCAAAACAGCTTCCAATCGAATGTTCCTGTGATTGGAAAAGTCAGGAGAGTGCAAAGGTACTGTTTTCTATCAGTTGGCAAGGTGCGCACACAATCCCAGTGTTGTACAGCTTGCTTCTTCACCTTCCCGAAGCTGCCGCTCTCGCCGGCTGCCGGAGCCCAAGAAGCGGCTTCTTCGCGCAAAGACGATTGTGCCGCTCACAGTGCTCTCCTTAGCGCGGCTTCTGCCGAAAGACGCCCGGCAGCGGCTCTTACCTCCGGAGAGCATCCTACCTTCCTCTTTAGCTCCTCTTCTCATCTACACCTCGGCAAAAAGCTTTTCCACTATGTCTGGCTAGGAAAAACTGTGCCAGCACAGAAAACATCTCCCATCGTGTTCTAGAAGTTGCACGGATGTCTGCCAAGTGTTTGGCAGGAAGAAAAGAAAAGTTGTCCAAAACAGCTTCCAATCGAATGTTCCTGTGATTGGAAAAGTCAGGAGAGTGCAAAGGTACTGTTTTCTATCAGTTGGCAAGGTGCGCACACAATCCCAGTGTTGTACAGCTTGCTTCTTCACCTTCCCGAAGCTGCCGCTCTCGCCGGCTGCCGGAGCCCAAGAAGCGGCTTCTTCGCGCAAAGACGATTGTGCCGCTCACAGTGCTCTCCTTAGCGCGGCTTCTGCCGAAAGACGCCCGGCAGCGGCTCTTACCTCCGGAGAGCATCCTACCTTCCTCTTTAGCTCCTCTTCTCATCTACACCTCGGCAAAAAGCTTTCCCACTATGTCTGGCTAGGAAAAACTGTGCCAGCACAGAAAACATCTCCCATCGTGTTCTAGAAGTTGCACGGATGTCTGCCAAGTGTTTGGCAGGAAGAAAAGAAAAGTTGTCCAAAACAGCTTCCAATCGAATGTTCCTGTGATTGGAAAAGTCAGGAGAGTGCAAAGGTACTGTTTTCTATCAGTTGGCAAGGTGCGCACACAATCCCAGTGTTGTACAGCTTGCTTCTTCACCTTCCCGAAGCTGCCGCTCTCGCCGGCTGCCGGAGCCCAAGAAGCGGCTTCTTCGCGCAAAGACGATTGTGCCGCTCACAGTGCTCTCCTTAGCGCGGCTTCTGCCGAAAGATGCTCGGCAGCGGCTCTTTCCTCCGGAGAGCATCCTATCTTCGTCTTTCGCGTCTTTTGTAGTCTACATCTTAGCAAAACGCTTTTCCATTATGTCTGGCTAGGAAAAACTGTGCCAGCACAGAAAACATCTCCCATCGTGTTCTAGAAGTTGCAGAGATGTCTGCCAAGTGTTTGGCAGGAAGAAAAGAAAAGTTGTCCAAAACAGCTTCCAATCGAATGTTCCTGTGATTGGAAAAGTCAGGAGAGTGCAAAGGTACTGTTTTCTATCAGTTGGCAAGGTGCGCACACAATCCCAGTGTTGTACAGCTTGCTTCTTCACCTTCCCGAAGCTGCCGCTCTCGCCGGCTGCCGGAGCCCAAGAAGCGACTTCTTCGCGCAAAGACGATTGTGCCGCTCACAGTGCTCTCCTTAGCGCGGCTTCTGCCGAAAGACGCCCGGCAGCGGCTCTTACCTCCGGAGAGCATCCTACCTTCCTCTTTAGCTCCTCTTCTCATCTACACCTCGGCAAAAAGCTTTTCCACTATGTCTGGCTAGGAAAAACTGTGCCAGCACAGAAAACATCTCCCATCGTGTTCTAGAAGTTGCAGAGATGTCTGCCAAGTGTTTGGCAGGAAGAAAAGAAAAGTTGTCCAAAACAGCTTCCAATCGAATGTCCCTGTGATTGGAAAAGTCAGGAGAGTGCAAAGGTACTGTTTTCTATCAGTTGGCAAGGTGCGCACACAATCCCAGTGTTGTACAGCTTGCTTCTTCACCTTCCCGAAGCTGCCGCTCTCGCCGGCTGCCGGAGCCCAAGAAGCGGCTTCTTCGCGCAAAGACGATTGTGCCGCTCACAGTGCTCTCCTTAGCGCGGCTTCTGCCGAAAGACGCCCGGCAGCGGCTCTTACCTCCGGAGATCATCCTACCTTCCTCTTTAGCTCCTCTTCTCATCTACACCTCGGCAAAAAGCTTTCCCACTATGTCTGGCTAGGAAAAACTGTGCCAGCACAGAAAACATCTCCCATCGTGTTCTAGAAGTTGCACGGATGTCTGCCAAGTGTTTGGCAGGAAGAAAAGAAAAGTTGTCCAAAACAGCTTCCAATCGAATGTTCCTGTGATTGGAAAAGTCAGGAGAGTGCAAAGGTACTGTTTTCTATCAGTTGGCAAGGTGCGCACACAATCCCAGTGTTGTACAGCTTGCTTCTTCACCTTCCCGAAGCTGCCGCTCTCGCCGGCTGCCGGAGCCCAAGAAGCGGCTTCTTCGCGCAAAGACGATTGCGCCGCTCACAGTGCTCTCCTTAGCGCGGCTTCTGCCGAAAGACGCTCGGCAGCGGCTCTTACCTCCGGAGAGCATCCTACCTTCGTCTTTAGCTCCTCTTCTCATCTACACCTCGGCAAAAAGCTTTTCCACTATGTCTGGCTAGGAAAAACTGTGCCAGCACAGAAAACATCTCCCATCGTGTTCTAGAAGTTGCACGGATGTCTGCCAAGTGTTTGGCAGGAAGAAAAGAAAAGTTGTCCAAAACAGCTTCCAATCGAATGTTCCTGTGATTGGAAAAGTCAGGAGAGTGCAAAGGTACTGTTTTCTATCAGTTGGCAAGGTGCGCACACAAATCCCAGTGTTGTACAGCTTGCTTCTTCACCTTCCCGAAGCTGCCGCTCTCGCCGGCTGCCGGAGCCGAAAAAGCGGCTTGTTCGCGCAAAGACGATTGTGCCGCTCACAGTGCTCTCCTTAGCGCGGCTTCTGCCGAAAGACGCCCGGCAGCGGCTCTTACCTCCGGAGAGCATCCTACCTTCGTCTTTAGCTCCTCTTCTCATCTACACCTCGGCAAAAAGCTTTTCCACTATGTCTGGCTAGGAAAAACTGTGCCAGCACAGAAAACATCTCCCATCGTGTTCTAGAAGTTGCACGGATGTCTGCCAAGTGTTTGGCAGGAAGAAAAGAAAAGTTGTCCAAAACAGCTTCCAATCGAATGTTCCTGTGATTGGAAAAGTCAGGAGAGTGCAAAGGTACTGTTTTCTATCAGTTGGCAAGGTGCGCACACAATCCCAGTGTTGTACAGCTTGCTTCTTCACCTTCCCGAAGCTGCCGCTCTCGCCGGCTGCCGGAGCCCAAGAAGCGGCTTCTTCGCGCAAAGACGATTGTGCCGCTCACAGTGCTCTCCTTAGCGCGGCTTCTGCCGAAAGACGCCCGGCAGCGGCTCTTACCTCCGGAGAGCATCCTACCTTCCTCTTTAGCTCCTCTTCTCATCTACACCTCGGCAAAAAGCTTTTCCACTATGTCTGGCTAGGAAAAACTGTGCCAGCACAGAAAACATCTCCCATCGTGTTCTAGAAGCTGCACGGATGTCTGCCAAGTGTTTGGCAGGAAGAAAAGAAAAGTTGTCCAAAACAGCTTCCAATCGAATGTTCCTGTGATTGGAAAAGTCAGGAGAGTGCAAAGGTACTGTTTTCTATCAGTTGGCAAGGTGCGCACACAATCCCAGTGTTGTACAGCTTGCTTCTTCACCTTCCCAAAGCTGCCGCTCTCGCCGGCTGCCGGAGCCCAAGAAGCGGCTTCTTCGCGCAAAGACGATTGTGCCGCTCACAGTGCTCTCCTTAGCGCGGCTTCTGCCGAAAGACGCCCGGCAGCGGCTCTTACCTCCGGAGAGCATCCTACCTTCCTCTTTAGCTCCTCTTCTCATCTACACCTCGGCAAAAAGCTTTCCCACTATGTCTGGCTAGGAAAAACTGTGCCAGCACAGAAAACATCTCCCATCGTGTTCTAGAAGTTGCACGGATGTCTGCCAAGTGTTTGGCAGGAAGAAAAGAAAAGTTGTCCAAAACAGCTTCCAATCGAATGTTCCTGTGATTGGAAAAGTCAGGAGAGTGCAAAGGTACTGTTTTCTATCAGTTGGCAAGGTGCGCACACAATCCCAGTGTTGTACAGCTTGCTTCTTCACCTTCCCGAAGCTGCCGCTCTCGCCGGCTGCCGGAGCCCAAGAAGCGGCTTCTTCGCGCAAAGACGATTGTGCCGCTCACAGTGCTCTCCTTAGCGCGGCTTCTGCCGAAAGACGCCCGGCAGCGGCTCTTACCTCCGGAGAGCATCCTACCTTCCTCTTTAGCTCCTCTTCTCATCTACACCTCGGCAAAAAGCTTTCCCACTATGTCTGGCTAGGAAAAACTGTGCCAGCACAGAAAACATCTCCCATCGTGTTCTAGAAGTTGCACGGATGTCTGCCAAGTGTTTGGCAGGAAGAAAAGAAAAGTTGTCCAAAACAGCTTCCAATCGAATGTTCCTGTGATTGGAAAAGTCAGGAGAGTGCAAAGGTACTGTTTTCTATCAGTTGGCAAGGTGCGCACACAATCCCAGTGTTGTACAGCTTGCTTCTTCACCTTCCCGAAGCTGCCGCTCTCGCCGGCTGCCGGAGCCCAAGAAGCGGCTTCTTCGCGCAAAGACGATTGTGCCGCTCACAGTGCTCTCCTTAGCGCGGCTTCTGCCGAAAGACGCTCGGCAGCGGCTCTTACCTCCGGAGAGCATCCTACCTTCGTCTTTAGCTCCTCTTCTCATCTACACCTCGGCAAAAAGCTTTCCCACTATGTCTGGCTAGGAAAAACTGTGCCAGCACAGAAAACATCTCCCATCGTGTTCTAGAAGTTGCATGGATGTCTGCCAAGTGTTTGGCAGGAAGAAAAGAAAAGTTGTCCAAAACAGCTTCCAATCGAATGTTCCTGTGATTGGAAAAGTCAGGAGAGTGCAAAGGTACTGTTTTCTATCAGTTGGCAAGGTGCACACACAATCCCAGTGTTGTACAGCTTGCTTCTTCACCTTCCCGAAGCTGCCGCTCTCGCCGGCTGCCGGAGCCGAAAAAGCGGCTTCTTCGCGCAAAGACGATTGTGCCGCTCACAGTGCTCTCCTTAGCGCGGCTTCTGCCGAAAGACGCTCGGCAGCGGCTCTTACCTCCGGAGAGCATCCTACCTTCGTCTTTAGCTCCTCTTCTCATCTACACCTCGGCAAAAAGCTTTTCCACTATGTCTGGCTAGGAAAAACTGTGCCAGCACAGAAAACATCTCCCATCGTGTTCTAGAAGTTGCACGGATGTCTGCCAAGTGTTTGGCAGGAAGAAAAGAAAAGTTGTCCAAAACAGCTTCCAATCGAATGTTCCTGTGATTGGAAAAGTCAGGAGAGTGCAAAGGTACTGTTTTCTATCAGTTGGCAAGGTGCGCACACAATCCCAGTGTTGTACAGCTTGCTTCTTCACCTTCCCGAAGCTGCCGCTCTCGCCGGCTGCCGGAGCCCAAGAAGCGGCTTCTTCGCGCAAAGACGATTGTGCCGCTCACAGTGCTCTCCTTAGCGCGGCTTCTGCCGAAAGACGCCCGGCAGCGGCTCTTACCTCCGGAGAGCATCCTACCTTCCTCTTTAGCTCCTCTTCTCATCTACACCTCGGCAAAAAGCTTTCCCACTATGTCTGGCTAGGAAAAACTGTGCCAGCACAGAAAACATCTCCCATCGTGTTCTAGAAGTTTCACGGATGTCTGCCAAGTGTTTGGCAGGAAGAAAAGAAAAGTTGTCCAAAACAGCTTCCAATCGAATGTTCCTGTGATTGGAAAAGTCAGGAGAGTGCAAAGGTACTGTTTTCTATCAGTTGGCAAGGTGCGCACACAATCCCAGTGTTGTACAGCTTGCTTCTTCACCTTCCCGAAGCTGCCGCTCTCGCCGGCTGCCGGAGCCCAAGAAGCGGCTTCTTCGCGCAAAGACGATTGTGCCGCTCACAGTGCTCTCCTTAGCGCGGCTTCTGCCGAAAGACGCCCGGCAGCGGCTCTTACCTCCGGAGAGCATCCTACCTTCCTCTTTAGTTCCTCTTCTCATCTACCTCACGGCAAAAAGCTTTCCCACTATGTCTGGCTAGGAAAAACTGTGCCAGCACAGAAAACATCTCCCATCGTGTTCTAGAAGTTGCACGGATGTCTGCCAAGTGTTTGGCAGGAAGAAAAGAAAAGTTGTCCAAAACAGCTTCCAATCGAATGTTCCTGTGATTGGAAAAGTCAGGAGAGTGCAAAGGTACTGTTTTCTATCAGTTGGCAAGGTGCGCACACAATCCCAGTGTTGTACAGCTTGCTTCTTCACCTTCCCGAAGCTGCCGCTCTCGCCGGCTGCCGGAGCCCAAGAAGCGGCTTCTTCGCGCAAAGACGATTGTGCCGCTCACAGTGCTCTCCTTAGCGCGGCTTCTGCCGAAAGATGCTCGGCAGCGGCTCTTTCCTCCGGAGAGCATCCTATCTTCGTCTTTCGCGTCTTTTGTAGTCTACATCTTAGCAAAACGCTTTCCCACTATGTCTGGCTAGGAAAAACTGTGCCAGCACAGAAAACATCTCCCATCGTGTTCTAGAAGTTGCAGAGATGTCTGCCAAGTGTTTGGCAGGAAGAAAAGAAAAGTTGTCCAAAACAGCTTCCAATCGAATGTTCCTGTGATTGGAAAAGTCAGGAGAGTGCAAAGGTACTGTTTTCTATCAGTTGGCAAGGTGCGCACACAATCCCAGTGTTGTACAGCTTGCTTCTTCACCTTCCCGAAGCTGCCGCTCTCGCCGGCTGCCGGAGCCCAAGAAGCGGCTTCTTCGCGCAAAGACGATTGTGCCGCTCACAGTGCTCTCCTTAGCGCGGCTTCTGCCGAAAGACGCCCGGCAGCGGCTCTTACCTCCGGAGAGCATCCTACCTTCCTCTTTAGCTCCTCTTCTCATCTACACCTCGGCAAAAAGCTTTTCCACTATGTCTGGCTAGGAAAAACTGTGCCAGCACAGAAAACATCTCCCATCGTGTTCTAGAAGTTGCACGGATGTCTGCCAAGTGTTTGGCAGGAAGAAAAGAAAAGTTGTCCAAAACAGCTTCCAATCGAATGTTCCTGTGATTGGAAAAGTCAGGAGAGTGCAAAGGTACTGTTTTCTATCAGTTGGCAAGGTGCGCACACAATCCCAGTGTTGTACAGCTTGCTTCTTCACCTTCCCGAAGCTGCCGCTCTCGCCGGCTGCCGGAGCCCAAGAAGCGGCTTCTTCGCGCAAAGACGATTGTGCCGCTCACAGTGCTCTCCTTAGCGCGGCTTCTGCCGAAAGACGCCCGGCAGCGGCTCTTACCTCCGGAGAGCATCCTACCTTCCTCTTTAGCTCCTCTTCTCATCTACACCTCGGCAAAAAGCTTTCCCACTATGTCTGGCTAGGAAAAACTGTGCCAGCACAGAAAACATCTCCCATCGTGTTCTAGAAGTTGCAGAGATGTCTGCCAAGTGTTTGGCAGGAAGAAAAGAAAAGTTGTCCAAAACAGCTTCCAATCGAATGTTCCTGTGATTGGAAAAGTCAGGAGAGTGCAAAGGTACTGTTTTCTATCAGTTGGCAAGGTGCGCACACAATCCCAGTGTTGTACAGCTTGCTTCTTCACCTTCCCGAAGCTGCCGCTCTCGCCGGCTGCCGGAGCCCAAGAAGCGGCTTCTTCGCGCAAAGACGATTGTGCCGCTCACAGTGCTCTCCTTAGCGCGGCTTCTGCCGAAAGACGCCCGGCAGCGGCTCTTACCTCCGGAGAGCATCCTACCTTCCTCTTTAGCTCCTCTTCTCATCTACACCTCGGCAAAAAGCTTTCCCACTATGTCTGGCTAGGAAAAACTGTGCCAGCACAGAAAACATCTCCCATCGTGTTCTAGAAGTTGCACGGATGTCTGCCAAGTGTTTGGCAGGAAGAAAAGAAAAGTTGTCCAAAACAGCTTCCAATCGAATGTTCCTGTGATTGGAAAAGTCAGGAGAGTGCAAAGGTACTGTTTTCTATCAGTTGGCAAGGTGCGCACACAATCCCAGTGTTGTACAGCTTGCTTCTTCACCTTCCCGAAGCTGCCGCTCTCGCCGGCTGCCGGAGCCCAAGAAGCGGCTTCTTCGCGCAAAGACGATTGCGCCGCTCACAGTGCTCTCCTTAGCGCGGCTTCTGCCGAAAGACTCTCGGCAGCGGCTCTTACCTCCGGAGAGCATCCTACCTTCGTCTTTAGCTCCTCTTCTCATCTACACCTCGGCAAAAAGCTTTTCCACTATGTCTGGCTAGGAAAAACTGTGCCAGCACAGAAAACATCTCCCATCGTGTTCTAGAAGTTGCACGGATGTCTGCCAAGTGTTTGGCAGGAAGAAAAGAAAAGTTGTCCAAAACAGCTTCCAATCGAATGTTCCTGTGATTGGAAAAGTCAGGAGAGTGCAAAGGTACTGTTTTCTATCAGTTGGCAAGGTGCGCACACAATCCCAGTGTTGTACAGCTTGCTTCTTCACCTTCCCGAAGCTGCCGCTCTCGCCGGCTGCCGGAGCCCAAGAAGCGGCTTCTTCGCGCAAAGACGATTGCGCCGCTCACAGTGCTCTCCTTAGCGCGGCTTCTGCCGAAAGACGCTCGGCAGCGGCTCTTTCCTCCGGAGAGCATCCTACCTTCGTCTTTAGCTCCTCTTCTCATCTACACCTCGGCAAAAAGCTTTTCCACTATGTCTGGCTAGGAAAAACTGTGCCAGCACAGAAAACATCTCCCATCGTGTTCTAGAAGTTGCACGGATGTCTGCCAAGTGTTTGGCAGGAAGAAAAGAAAAGTTGTCCAAAACAGCTTCCAATCGAATGTTCCTGTGATTGGAAAAGTCAGGAGAGTGCAAAGGTACTGTTTTCTATCAGTTGGCAAGGTGCGCACACAATCCCAGTGTTGTACAGCTTGCTTCTTCACCTTCCCGAAGCTGCCGCTCTCGCCGGCTGCCGGAGCCGAAAAAGCGGCTTCTTCGCGCAAAGACGATTGTGCCGCTCACAGTGCTCTCCTTAGCGCGGCTTCTGCCGAAAGACGCTCGGCAGCGGCTCTTTCCTCCGGAGAGCATCCTATCTTCGTCTTTCGCGTCTTTTGTAGTCTACATCTTAGCAAAACGCTTTCCCACTATGTCTGGCTAGGAAAAACTGTGCCAGCACAGAAAACATCTCCCATCGTGTTCTAGAAGTTGCACGGATGTCTGCCAAGTGTTTGGCAGGAAGAAAAGAAAAGTTGTCCAAAACAGCTTCCAATCGAATGTTCCTGTGATTGGAAAAGTCAGGAGAGTGCAAAGGTACTGTTTTCTATCAGTTGGCAAGGTGCGCACACAATCCCAGTGTTGTACAGCTTGCTTCTTCACCTTCCCGAAGCTGCCGCTCTCGCCGGCTGCCGGAGCCCAAGAAGCGGCTTCTTCGCGCAAAGACGATTGTGCCGCTCACAGTGCTCTCCTTAGCGCGGCTTCTGCCGAAAGACGCCCGGCAGCGGCTCTTACCTCCGGAGAGCATCCTACCTTCCTCTTTAGCTCCTCTTCTCATCTACACCTCGGCAAAAAGCTTTTCCACTATGTCTGGCTAGGAAAAACTGTGCCAGCACAGAAAACATCTCCCATCGTGTTCTAGAAGTTGCACGGATGTCTGCCAAGTGTTTGGCAGGAAGAAAAGAAAAGTTGTCCAAAACAGCTTCCAATCGAATGTTCCTGTGATTGGAAAAGTCAGGAGAGTGCAAAGGTACTGTTTTCTATCAGTTGGCAAGGTGCGCACACAATCCCAGTGTTGTACAGCTTGCTTCTTCACCTTCCCGAAGCTGCCGCTCTCGCCGGCTGCCGGAGCCCAAGAAGCGGCTTCTTCGCGCAAAGACGATTGTGCCGCTCACAGTGCTCTCCTTAGCGCGGCTTCTGCCGAAAGATGCTCGGCAGCGGCTCTTTCCTCCGGAGAGCATCCTATCTTCGTCTTTCGCGTCTTTTGTAGTCTACATCTTAGCAAAATGCTTTCCCACTATGTCTGGCTAGGAAAAACTGTGCCAGCACAGAAAACATCTCCCATCGTGTTCTAGAAGTTGCAGAGATGTCTGCCAAGTGTTTGGCAGGAAGAAAAGAAAAGTTGTCCAAAACAGCTTCCAATCGAATGTTCCTGTGATTGGAAAAGTCAGGAGAGTGCAAAGGTACTGTTTTCTATCAGTTGGCAAGGTGCGCACACAATCCCAGTGTTGTACAGCTTGCTTCTTCACCTTCCCGAAGCTGCCGCTCTCGCCGGCTGCCGGAGCCGAAAAAGCGGCTTCTTCGCGCAAAGACGATTGTGCCGCTCACAGTGCTCTCCTTAGCGCGGCTTCTGCCGAAAGACGCCCGGCAGCGGCTCTTTCCTCCGGAGAGCATCCTATCTTCGTCTTTCGCGTCTTTTGTAGTCTACATCTTAGCAAAACGCTTTCCCACTATGTCTGGCTAGGAAAAACTGTGCCAGCACAGAAAACATCTCCCATCGTGTTCTAGAAGTTGCACGGATGTCTGCCAAGTGTTTGGCAGGAAGAAAAGAAAAGTTGTCCAAAACAGCTTCCAATCGAATGTTCCTGTGATTGGAAAAGTCAGGAGAGTGCAAAGGTACTGTTTTCTATCAGTTGGCAAGGTGCGCACACAATCCCAGTGTTGTACAGCTTGCTTCTTCACCTTCCCGAAGCTGCCGCTCTCGCCGGCTGCCGGAGCCCAAGAAGCGGCTTCTTCGCGCAAAGACGATTGTGCCGCTCACAGTGCTCTCCTTAGCGCGGCTTCTGCCGAAAGACGCCCAGCAGCGGCTCTTACCTCCGGAGAGCATCCTACCTTCGTCTTTAGCTCCTCTTCTCATCTACCTCACGGCAAAAAGCTTTTCCACTATGTCTGGCTAGGAAAAACTGTGCCAGCACAGAAAACATCTCCCATCGTGTTCTAGATGTTGCACGGATGTCTGCCAAGTGTTTGGCAGGAAGAAAAGAAAAGTTGTCCAAAACAGCTTCCAATCGAATGTTCCTGTGATTGGAAAAGTCAGGAGAGTGCAAAGGTACTGTTTTCTATCAGTTGGCAAGGTGCGCACACAATCCCAGTGTTGTACAGCTTGCTTCTTCACCTTCCCGAAGCTGCCGCTCTCGCCGGCTGCCGGAGCCCAAGAAGCGGCTTCTTCGCGCAAAGACGATTGTGCCGCTCACAGTGCTCTCCTTAGCGCAGCTTCTGCCGAAAGATGCTCGGCAGCGGCTCTTTCCTCCGGAGAGCATCCTATCTTCGTCTTTCGCGTCTTTTGTAGTCTACATCTTAGCAAAACGCTTTTCCATTATGTCTGGCTAGGAAAAACTGTGCCAGCACAGAAAACATCTCCCATCGTGTTCTAGAAGTTGCAGAGATGTCTGCCAAGTGTTTGGCAGGAAGAAAAGAAAAGTTGTCCAAAACAGCTTCCAATCGAATGTTCCTGTGATTGGAAAAGTCAGGAGAGTGCAAAGGTACTGTTTTCTATCAGTTGGCAAGGTGCGCACACAAATCCCAGTGTTGTACAGCTTGCTTCTTCACCTTCCCGAAGCTGCCGCTCTCGCCGGCTGCCGGAGCCGAAAAAGCGGCTTCTTCGCGCAAAGACGATTGTGCCGCTCACAGTGCTCTCCTTAGCGCGGCTTCTGCCGAAAGACGCCCGGCAGCGGCTCTTACCTCCGGAGAGCATCCTACCTTCGTCTTTAGCTCCTCTTCTCATCTACACCTCGGCAAAAAGCTTTTCCACTATGTCTGGCTAGGAAAAACTGTGCCAGCACAGAAAACATCTCCCATCGTGTTCTAGAAGTTGCACGGATGTCTGCCAAGTGTTTGGCAGGAAGAAAAGAAAAGTTGTCCAAAACAGCTTCCAATCGAATGTTCCTGTGATTGGAAAAGTCAGGAGAGTGCAAAGGTACTGTTTTCTATCAGTTGGCAAGGTGCGCACACAATCCCAGTGTTGTACAGCTTGCTTCTTCACCTTCCCGAAGCTGCCGCTCTCGCCGGCTGCCGGAGCCCAAGAAGCGGCTTCTTCGCGCAAAGACGATTGTGCCGCTCACAGTGCTCTCCTTAGCGCGGCTTCTGCCGAAAGACGCCCGGCAGCGGCTCTTACCTCCGGAGAGCATCCCACCTTCGTCTTTCGCGTCTTTTGTAGTCTACATCTTAACAAAACGCTTTTCCACTATGTCTGGCTAGGAAAAACTGTGCCAGCACAGAAAACATCTCCCATCGTGTTCTAGAAGTTGCAGAGATGTCTGCCAAGTGTTTGGCAGGAAGAAAAGAAAAGTTGTCCAAAACAGCTTCCAATCGAATGTTCCTGTGATTGGAAAAGTCAGGAGAGTGCAAAGGTACTGTTTTCTATCAGTTGGCAAGGTGCGCACACAATCCCAGTGTTGTACAGCTTGCTTCTTCACCTTCCCGAAGCTGCCGCTCTCGCCGGCTGCCGGAGCCCAAGAAGCGGCTTCTTCGCGCAAAGACGATTGTGCCGCTCACAGTGCTCTCCTTAGCGCGGCTTCTGCCGAAAGACGCCCGGCAGCGGCTCTTACCTCCGGAGAGCATCCTACCTTCCTCTTTAGCTCCTCTTCTCATCTACACCTCGGCAAAAAGCTTTTCCACTATGTCTGGCTAGGAAAAACTGTGCCAGCACAGAAAACATCTCCCATCGTGTTCTAGAAGTTGCACGGATGTCTGCCAAGTGTTTGGCAGGAAGAAAAGAAAAGTTGTCCAAAACAGCTTCCAATCGAATGTTCCTGTGATTGGAAAAGTCAGGAGAGTGCAAAGGTACTGTTTTCTATCAGTTGGCAAGGTGCGCACACAATCCCAGTGTTGTACAGCTTGCTTCTTCACCTTCCCGAAGCTGCCGCTCTCGCCGGCTGCCGGAGCCCAAGAAGCGGCTTCTTCGCGCAAAGACGATTGTGCCGCTCACAGTGCTCTCCTTAGCGCGGCTTCTGCCGAAAGACGCCCGGCAGCGGCTCTTACCTCCGGAGAGCATCCTACCTTCCTCTTTAGCTCCTCTTCTCATCTACACCTCGGCAAAAAGCTTTCCCACTATGTCTGGCTAGGAAAAACTGTGCCAGCACAGAAAACATCTCCCATCGTGTTCTAGAAGTTGCACGGATGTCTGCCAAGTGTTTGGCAGGAAGAAAAGAAAAGTTGTCCAAAACAGCTTCCAATCGAATGTTCCTGTGATTGGAAAAGTCAGGAGAGTGCAAAGGTACTGTTTTCTATCAGTTGGCAAGGTGCGCACACAATCCCAGTGTTGTACAGCTTGCTTCTTCACCTTCCCGAAGCTGCCGCTCTCGCCGGCTGCCGGAGCCCAAGAAGCGGCTTCTTCGCGCAAAGACGATTGTGCCGCTCACAGTGCTCTCCTTAGCGCGGCTTCTGCCGAAAGACGCCCGGCAGCGGCTCTTACCTCCGGAGAGCATCCTACCTTCCTCTTTAGCTCCTCTTCTCATCTACACCTCGGCAAAAAGCTTTTCCACTATGTCTGGCTAGGAAAAACTGTGCCAGCACAGAAAACATCTCCCATCGTGTTCTAGAAGTTGCACGGATGTCTGCCAAGTGTTTGGCAGGAAGAAAAGAAAAGTTGTCCAAAACAGCTTCCAATCGAATGTTCCTGTGATTGGAAAAGTCAGGAGAGTGCAAAGGTACTGTTTTCTATCAGTTGGCAAGGTGCGCACACAATCCCAGTGTTGTACAGCTTGCTTCTTCACCTTCCCGAAGCTGCCGCTCTCGCCGGCTGCCGGAGCCCAAGAAGCGGCTTCTTCGCGCAAAGACGATTGTGCCGCTCACAGTGCTCTCCTTAGCGCGGCTTCTGCCGAAAGACACTCGGCAGCGGCTCTTACCTCCGGAGAGCATCCTACCTTCGTCTTTAGCTCCTCTTCTCATCTACACCTCGGCAAAAAGCTTTCCCACTATGTCTGGCTAGGAAAAACTGTGCCAGCACAGAAAACATCTCCCATCGTGTTCTAGAAGTTGCATGGATGTCTGCCAAGTGTTTGGCAGGAAGAAAAGAAAAGTTGTCCAAAACAGCTTCCAATCGAATGTTCCTGTGATTGGAAAAGTCAGGAGAGTGCAAAGGTACTGTTTTCTATCAGTTGGCAAGGTGCACACACAATCCCAGTGTTGTACAGCTTGCTTCTTCACCTTCCCGAAGCTGCCGCTCTCGCCGGCTGCCGGAGCCGAAAAAGCGGCTTCTTCGCGCAAAGACGATTGTGCCGCTCACAGTGCTCTCCTTAGCGCGGCTTCTGCCGAAAGACGCTCGGCAGCGGCTCTTACCTCCGGAGAGCATCCTACCTTCGTCTTTAGCTCCTCTTCTCATCTACACCTCGGCAAAAAGCTTTTCCACTATGTCTGGCTAGGAAAAACTGTGCCAGCACAGAAAACATCTCCCATCGTGTTCTAGAAGTTGCACGGATGTCTGCCAAGTGTTTGGCAGGAAGAAAAGAAAAGTTGTCCAAAACAGCTTCCAATCGAATGTTCCTGTGATTGGAAAAGTCAGGAGAGTGCAAAGGTACTGTTTTCTATCAGTTGGCAAGGTGCGCACACAATCCCAGTGTTGTACAGCTTGCTTCTTCACCTTCCCGAAGCTGCCGCTCTCGCCGGCTGCCGGAGCCCAAGAAGCGGCTTCTTCGCGCAAAGACGATTGTGCCGCTCACAGTGCTCTCCTTAGCGCGGCTTCTGCCGAAAGACGCCCGGCAGCGGCTCTTACCTCCGGAGAGCATCCTACCTTCCTCTTTAGCTCCTCTTCTCATCTACACCTCGGCAAAAAGCTTTCCCACTATGTCTGGCTAGGAAAAACTGTGCCAGCACAGAAAACATCTCCCATCGTGTTCTAGAAGTTTCACGGATGTCTGCCAAGTGTTTGGCAGGAAGAAAAGAAAAGTTGTCCAAAACAGCTTCCAATCGAATGTTCCTGTGATTGGAAAAGTCAGGAGAGTGCAAAGGTACTGTTTTCTATCAGTTGGCAAGGTGCGCACACAATCCCAGTGTTGTACAGCTTGCTTCTTCACCTTCCCGAAGCTGCCGCTCTCGCCGGCTGCCGGAGCCCAAGAAGCGGCTTCTTCGCGCAAAGACGATTGTGCCGCTCACAGTGCTCTCCTTAGCGCGGCTTCTGCCGAAAGACGCCCGGCAGCGGCTCTTACCTCCGGAGAGCATCCTACCTTCCTCTTTAGTTCCTCTTCTCATCTACCTCACGGCAAAAAGCTTTCCCACTATGTCTGGCTAGGAAAAACTGTGCCAGCACAGAAAACATCTCCCATCGTGTTCTAGAAGTTGCACGGATGTCTGCCAAGTGTTTGGCAGGAAGAAAAGAAAAGTTGTCCAAAACAGCTTCCAATCGAATGTTCCTGTGATTGGAAAAGTCAGGAGAGTGCAAAGGTACTGTTTTCTATCAGTTGGCAAGGTGCGCACACAATCCCAGTGTTGTACAGCTTGCTTCTTCACCTTCCCGAAGCTGCCGCTCTCGCCGGCTGCCGGAGCCCAAGAAGCGGCTTCTTCGCGCAAAGACGATTGTGCCGCTCACAGTGCTCTCCTTAGCGCGGCTTCTGCCGAAAGATGCTCGGCAGCGGCTCTTTCCTCCGGAGAGCATCCTATCTTCGTCTTTCGCGTCTTTTGTAGTCTACATCTTAGCAAAACGCTTTCCCACTATGTCTGGCTAGGAAAAACTGTGCCAGCACAGAAAACATCTCCCATCGTGTTCTAGAAGTTGCAGAGATGTCTGCCAAGTGTTTGGCAGGAAGAAAAGAAAAGTTGTCCAAAACAGCTTCCAATCGAATGTTCCTGTGATTGGAAAAGTCAGGAGAGTGCAAAGGTACTGTTTTCTATCAGTTGGCAAGGTGCGCACACAATCCCAGTGTTGTACAGCTTGCTTCTTCACCTTCCCGAAGCTGCCGCTCTCGCTGGCTGCCGGAGCCCAAGAAGCGGCTTCTTCGCGCAAAGACGATTGTGCCGCTCACAGTGCTCTCCTTAGCGCGGCTTCTGCCGAAAGACGCCCGGCAGCGGCTCTTACCTCCGGAGAGCATCCTACCTTCCTCTTTAGCTCCTCTTCTCATCTACACCTCGGCAAAAAGCTTTCCCACTATGTCTGGCTAGGAAAAACTGTGCCAGCACAGAAAACATCTCCCATCGTGTTCTAGAAGTTGCACGGATGTCTGCCAAGTGTTTGGCAGGAAGAAAAGAAAAGTTGTCCAAAACAGCTTCCAATCGAATGTTCCTGTGATTGGAAAAGTCAGGAGAGTGCAAAGGTACTGTTTTCTATCAGTTGGCAAGGTGCGCACACAATCCCAGTGTTGTACAGCTTGCTTCTTCACCTTCCCGAAGCTGCCGCTCTCGCCGGCTGCCGGAGCCCAAGAAGCGGCTTCTTCGCGCAAAGACGATTGTGCCGCTCACAGTGCTCTCCTTAGCGCGGCTTCTGCCGAAAGATGCTCGGCAGCGGCTCTTTCCTCCGGAGATCATCCTATCTTCGTCTTTCGCGTCTTTTGTAGTCTACATCTTAGCAAAACGCTTTCCCACTATGTCTGGCTAGGAAAAACTGTGCCAGCACAGAAAACATCTCCCATCGTGTTCTAGAAGTTGCAGAGATGTCTGCCAAGTGTTTGGCAGGAAGAAAAGAAAAGTTGTCCAAAACAGCTTCCAATCGAATGTTCCTGTGATTGGAAAAGTCAGGAGAGTGCAAAGGTACTGTTTTCTATCAGTTGGCAAGGTGCGCACACAATCCCAGTGTTGTACAGCTTGCTTCTTCACCTTCCCGAAGCTGCCGCTCTCGCCGGCTGCCGGAGCCCAAGAAGCGACTTCTTCGCGCAAAGACGATTGTGCCGCTCACAGTGCTCTCCTTAGCGCGGCTTCTGCCGAAAGACGCCCGGCAGCGGCTCTTACCTCCGGAGAGCATCCTACCTTCCTCTTTAGCTCCTCTTCTCATCTACACCTCGGCAAAAAGCTTTCCCACTATGTCTGGCTAGGAAAAACTGTGCCAGCACAGAAAACATCTCCCATCGTGTTCTAGAAGTTGCACGGATGTCTGCCAAGTGTTTGGCAGGAAGAAAAGAAAAGTTGTCCAAAACAGCTTCCAATCGAATGTTCCTGTGATTGGAAAAGTCAGGAGAGTGCAAAGGTACTGTTTTCTATCAGTTGGCAAGGTGCGCACACAATCCCAGTGTTGTACAGCTTGCTTCTTCACCTTCCCGAAGCTGCCGCTCTCGCCGGCTGCCGGAGCCCAAGAAGCGGCTTCTTCGCGCAAAGACGATTGCGCCGCTCACAGTGCTCTCCTTAGCGCGGCTTCTGCCGAAAGACTCTCGGCAGCGGCTCTTACCTCCGGAGAGCATCCTACCTTCGTCTTTAGCTCCTCTTCTCATCTACACCTCGGCAAAAAGCTTTTCCACTATGTCTGGCTAGGAAAAACTGTGCCAGCACAGAAAACATCTCCCATCGTGTTCTAGAAGTTGCACGGATGTCTGCCAAGTGTTTGGCAGGAAGAAAAGAAAAGTTGTCCAAAACAGCTTCCAATCGAATGTTCCTGTGATTGGAAAAGTCAGGAGAGTGCAAAGGTACTGTTTTCTATCAGTTGGCAAGGTGCGCACACAATCCCAGTGTTGTACAGCTTGCTTCTTCACCTTCCCGAAGCTGCCGCTCTCGCCGGCTGCCGGAGCCGAAAAAGCGGCTTCTTCGCGCAAAGACGATTGTGCCGCTCACAGTGCTCTCCTTAGCGCGGCTTCTGCCGAAAGACGCTCGGCAGCGGCTCTTTCCTCCGGAGAGCATCCTATCTTCGTCTTTCGCGTCTTTTGTAGTCTACATCTTAGCAAAACGCTTTCCCACTATGTCTGGCTAGGAAAAACTGTGCCAGCACAGAAAACATCTCCCATCGTGTTCTAGAAGTTGCACGGATGTCTGCCAAGTGTTTGGCAGGAAGAAAAGAAAAGTTGTCCAAAACAGCTTCCAATCGAATGTTCCTGTGATTGGAAAAGTCAGGAGAGTGCAAAGGTACTGTTTTCTATCAGTTGGCAAGGTGCGCACACAATCCCAGTGTTGTACAGCTTGCTTCTTCACCTTCCCGAAGCTGCCGCTCTCGCCGGCTGCCGGAGCCCAAGAAGCGGCTTCTTCGCGCAAAGACGATTGTGCCGCTCACAGTGCTCTCCTTAGCGCGGCTTCTGCCGAAAGACGCCCGGCAGCGGCTCTTACCTCCGGAGAGCATCCTACCTTCCTCTTTAGCTCCTCTTCTCATCTACACCTCGGCAAAAAGCTTTTCCACTATGTCTGGCTAGGAAAAACTGTGCCAGCACAGAAAACATCTCCCATCGTGTTCTAGAAGTTGCACGGATGTCTGCCAAGTGTTTGGCAGGAAGAAAAGAAAAGTTGTCCAAAACAGCTTCCAATCGAATGTTCCTGTGATTGGAAAAGTCAGGAGAGTGCAAAGGTACTGTTTTCTATCAGTTGGCAAGGTGCGCACACAATCCCAGTGTTGTACAGCTTGCTTCTTCACCTTCCCGAAGCTGCCGCTCTCGCCGGCTGCCGGAGCCCAAGAAGCGGCTTCTTCGCGCAAAGACGATTGTGCCGCTCACAGTGCTCTCCTTAGCGCGGCTTCTGCCGAAAGATGCTCGGCAGCGGCTCTTTCCTCCGGAGAGCATCCTATCTTCGTCTTTCGCGTCTTTTGTAGTCTACATCTTAGCAAAACGCTTTCCCACTATGTCTGGCTAGGAAAAACTGTGCCAGCACAGAAAACATCTCCCATCGTGTTCTAGAAGTTGCAGAGATGTCTGCCAAGTGTTTGGCAGGAAGAAAAGAAAAGTTGTCCAAAACAGCTTCCAATCGAATGTTCCTGTGATTGGAAAAGTCAGGAGAGTGCAAAGGTACTGTTTTCTATCAGTTGGCAAGGTGCGCACACAATCCCAGTGTTGTACAGCTTGCTTCTTCACCTTCCCGAAGCTGCCGCTCTCGCCGGCTGCCGGAGCCGAAAAAGCGGCTTCTTCGCGCAAAGACGATTGTGCCGCTCACAGTGCTCTCCTTAGCGCGGCTTCTGCCGAAAGACGCTCGGCAGCGGCTCTTTCCTCCGGAGAGCATCCTATCTTCGTCTTTCGCGTCTTTTGTAGTCTACATCTTAGCAAAACGCTTTCCCACTATGTCTGGCTAGGAAAAACTGTGCCAGCACAGAAAACATCTCCCATCGTGTTCTAGAAGTTGCACGGATGTCTGCCAAGTGTTTGGCAGGAAGAAAAGAAAAGTTGTCCAAAACAGCTTCCAATCGAATGTTCCTGTGATTGGAAAAGTCAGGAGAGTGCAAAGGTACTGTTTTCTATCAGTTGGCAAGGTGCGCACACAATCCCAGTGTTGTACAGCTTGCTTCTTCACCTTCCCGAAGCTGCCGCTCTCGCCGGCTGCCGGAGCCCAAGAAGCGGCTTCTTCGCGCAAAGACGATTGTGCCGCTCACAGTGCTCTCCTTAGCGCGGCTTCTGCTGAAAGACGCCCGGCAGCGGCTCTTACCTCCGGAGAGCATCCTACCTTCCTCTTTAGCTCCTCTTCTCATCTACACCTCGGCAAAAAGCTTTTCCACTATGTCTGGCTAGGAAAAACTGTGCCAGCACAGAAAACATCTCCCATCGTGTTCTAGAAGTTGCACGGATGTCTGCCAAGTGTTTGGCAGGAAGAAAAGAAAAGTTGTCCAAAACAGCTTCCAATCGAATGTTCCTGTGATTGGAAAAGTCAGGAGAGTGCAAAGGTACTGTTTTCTATCAGTTGGCAAGGTGCGCACACAATCCCAGTGTTGTACAGCTTGCTTCTTCACCTTCCCGAAGCTGCCGCTCTCGCCGGCTGCCGGAGCCCAAGAAGCGGCTTCTTCGCGCAAAGACGATTGTGCCGCTCACAGTGCTCTCCTTAGCGCGGCTTCTGCCGAAAGATGCTCGGCAGCGGCTCTTTCCTCCGGAGAGCATCCTATCTTCGTCTTTCGCGTCTTTTGTAGTCTACATCTTAGCAAAACGCTTTCCCACTATGTCTGGCTAGGAAAAACTGTGCCAGCACAGAAAACATCTCCCATCGTGTTCTAGAAGTTGCAGAGATGTCTGCCAAGTTTTTGGCAGGAAGAAAAGAAAAGTTGTCCAAAACAGCTTCCAATCGAATGTTCCTGTGATTGGAAAAGTCAGGAGAGTGCAAAGGTACTGTTTTCTATCAGTTGGCAAGGTGCGCACACAATCCCAGTGTTGTACAGCTTGCTTCTTCACCTTCCCGAAGCTGCCGCTCTCGCCGGCTGCCGGAGCCGAAAAAGCGGCTTCTTCGCGCAAAGACGATTGTGCCGCTCACAGTGCTCTCCTTAGCGCGGCTTCTGCCGAAAGACGCCCGGCAGCGGCTCTTACCTCCGGAGAGCATCCTACCTTCGTCTTTAGCTCCTCTTCTCATCTACACCTCGGCAAAAAGCTTTTCCACTATGTCTGGCTAGGAAAAACTGTGCCAGCACAGAAAACATCTCCCATCGTGTTCTAGAAGTTGCACGGATGTCTGCCAAGTGTTTGGCAGGAAGAAAAGAAAAGTTGTCCAAAACAGCTTCCAATCGAATGTTCCTGTGATTGGAAAAGTCAGGAGAGTGCAAAGGTACTGTTTTCTATCAGTTGGCAAGGTGCGCACACAATCCCAATGTTGTACAGCTTGCTTCTTCACCTTCCCGAAGCTGCCGCTCTCGCCGGCTGCCGGAGCCCAAGAAGCGGCTTCTTCGCGCAAAGACGATTGTGCCGCTCACAGTGCTCTCCTTAGCGCGGCTTCTGCCGAAAGACGCTCGGCAGCGGCTCTTTCCTCCGGAGAGCATCCTATCTTCGTCTTTCGCGTCTTTTGTAGTCTACATCTTAGCAAAACGCTTTCCCACTATGTCTGGCTAGGAAAAACTGTGCCAGCACAGAAAACATCTCCCATCGTGTTCTAGAAGTTGCACGGATGTCTGCCAAGTGTTTGGCAGGAAGAAAAGAAAAGTTGTCCAAAACAGCTTCCAATCGAATGTTCCTGTGATTGGAAAAGTCAGGAGAGTGCAAAGGTACTGTTTTCTATCAGTTGGCAAGGTGCGCACACAATCCCAGTGTTGTACAGCTTGCTTCTTCACCTTCCCGAAGCTGCCGCTCTCGCCGGCTGCCGGAGCCCAAGAAGCGGCTTCTTCGCGCAAAGACGATTGTGCCGCTCACAGTGCTCTCCTTAGCGCGGCTTCTGCCGAAAGACGCCCGGCAGCGGCTCTTTCCTCCGGAGAGCATCCTATCTTCGTCTTTCGCGTCTTTTGTAGTCTACATCTTAGCAAAACGCTTTCCCACTATGTCTGGCTAGGAAAAACTGTGCCAGCACAGAAAACATCTCCCATCGTGTTCTAGAAGTTGCACGGATGTCTGCCAAGTGTTTGGCAGGAAGAAAAGAAAAGTTGTCCAAAACAGCTTCCAATCGAATGTTCCTGTGATTGGAAAAGTCAGGAGAGTGCAAAGGTACTGTTTTCTATCAGTTGGCAAGGTGCGCACACAATCCCAGTGTTGTACAGCTTGCTTCTTCACCTTCCCGAAGCTGCCGCTCTCGCCGGCTGCCGGAGCCCAAGAAGCGGCTTCTTCGCGCAAAGACGATTGTGCCGCTCACAGTGCTCTCCTTAGCGCGGCTTCTGCCGAAAGACGCCCGGCAGCGGCTCTTACCTCCGGAGAGCATCCTACCTTCCTCTTTAGCTCCTCTTCTCATCTACACCTCGGCAAAAAGCTTTTCCAATATGTCTGGCTAGGAAAAACTGTGCCAGCACAGAAAACATCTCCCATCGTGTTCTAGAAGTTGCACGGATGTCTGCCAAGTGTTTGGCAGGAAGAAAAGAAAAGTTGTCCAAAACAGCTTCCAATCGAATGTTCCTGTGATTGGAAAAGTCAGGAGAGTGCAAAGGTACTGTTTTCTATCAGTTGGCAAGGTGCGCACACAATCCCAGTGTTGTACAGCTTGCTTCTTCACCTTCCCGAAGCTGCCACTCTCGCCGGCTGCCGGAGCCCAAGAAGCGGCTTCTTCGCGCAAAGACGATTGTGCCGCTCACAGTGCTCTCCTTAGCGCGGCTTCTGCCGAAAGATGCTCGGCAGCGGCTCTTTCCTCCGGAGAGCATCCTATCTTCGTCTTTCGCGTCTTTTGTAGTCTACATCTTAGCAAAACGCTTTCCCACTATGTCTGGCTAGGAAAAACTGTGCCAGCACAGAAAACATCTCCCATCGTGTTCTAGAAGTTGCAGAGATGTCTGCCAAGTGTTTGGCAGGAAGAAAAGAAAAGTTGTCCAAAACAGCTTCCAATCGAATGTTCCTGTGATTGGAAAAGTCAGGAGAGTGCAAAGGTACTGTTTTCTATCAGTTGGCAAGGTGCGCACACAATCCCAGTGTTGTACAGCTTGCTTCTTCACCTTCCCGAAGCTGCCGCTCTCGCCGGCTGCCGGACCCGAAAAAGCGGCTTCTTCGCGCAAAGACGATTGTGCCGCTCACAGTGCTCTCCTTAGCGCGGCTTCTGCCGAAAGACGCCCGGCAGCGGCTCTTACCTCCGGAGAGCATCCTACCTTCCTCTTTAGCTCCTCTTCTCATCTACACCTCGGCAAAAAGCTTTTCCACTATGTCTGGCTAGGAAAAACTGTGCCAGCACAGAAAACATCTCCCATCGTGTTCTAGAAGTTGCACGGATGTCTGCCAAGTGTTTGGCAGGAAGAAAAGAAAAGTTGTCCAAAACAGCTTCCAATCGAATGTTCCTGTGATTGGAAAAGTCAGGAGAGTGCAAAGGTACTGTTTTCTATCAGTTGGCAAGGTGCACACACAATCCCAATGTTGTACAGCTTGCTTCTTCACCTTCCCGAAGCTGCCGCTCTCGCCGGCTGCCGGAGCCCAAGAAGCGGCTTCTTCGCGCAAAGACGATTGTGCCGCTCACAGTGCTCTCCTTAGCGCGGCTTCTGCCGAAAGACGCTCGGCAGCGGCTCTTTCCTCCGGAGAGCATCCTATCTTCGTCTTTCGCGTCTTTTGTAGTCTACATCTTAGCAAAACGCTTTCCCACTATGTCTGGCTAGGAAAAACTGTGCCAGCACAGAAAACATCTCCCATCGTGTTCTAGAAGTTGCAGAGATGTCTGCCAAGTGTTTGGCAGGAAGAAAAGAAAAGTTGTCCAAAACAGCTTCCAATCGAATGTTCCTGTGATTGGAAAAGTCAGGAGAGTGCAAAGGTACTGTTTTCTATCAGTTGGCAAGGTGCGCACACAATCCCAGTGTTGTACAGCTTGCTTCTTCACCTTCCCGAAGCTGCCGCTCTCGCCGGCTGCCGGAGCCCAAGAAGCGGCTTCTTCGCGCAAAGACGATTGTGCCGCTCACAGTGCTCTCCTTAGCGCGGCTTCTGCCGAAAGACGCCCGGCAGCGGCTCTTACCTCCGGAGAGCATCCTACCTTCCTCTTTAGCTCCTCTTCTCATCTACACCTCGGCAAAAAGCTTTTCCACTATGTCTGGCTAGGAAAAACTGTGCCAGCACAGAAAACATCTCCCATCGTGTTCTAGAAGTTGCACGGATGTCTGCCAAGTGTTTGGCAGGAAGAAAAGAAAAGTTGTCCAAAACAGCTTCCAATCGAATGTTCCTGTGATTGGAAAAGTCAAGAGAGTGCAAAGGTACTGTTTTCTATCAGTTGGCAAGGTGCGCACACAATCCCAGTGTTGTACAGCTTGCTTCTTCACCTTCCCGAAGCTGCCGCTCTCGCCGGCTGCCGGAGCCCAAGAAGCGGCTTCTTCGCGCAAAGACGATTGTGCCGCTCACAGTGCTCTCCTTAGCGCGGCTTCTGCCGAAAGATGCTCGGCAGCGGCTCTTTCCTCCGGAGAGCATCCTATCTTCGTCTTTCGCGTCTTTTGTAGTCTACATCTTAGCAAAACGCTTTCCCACTATGTCTGGCTAGGAAAAACTGTGCCAGCACAGAAAACATCTCCCATCGTGTTCTAGAAGTTGCACGGATGTCTGCCAAGTGTTTGGCAGGAAGAAAAGAAAAGTTGTCCAAAACAGCTTCCAATCGAATGTTCCTGTGATTGGAAAAGTCAGGAGAGTGCAAAGGTACTGTTTTCTATCAGTTGGCAAGGTGCGCACACAATCCCAGTGTTGTACAGCTTGCTTCTTCACCTTCCCGAAGCTGCCGCTCTCGCCGGCTGCCGGAGCCGAAAAAGCGGCTTCTTCGCGCAAAGACGATTGTGCCGCTCACAGTGCTCTCCTTAGCGCGGCTTCTGCCGAAAGACGCTCGGCAGCGACTCTTTCCTCCGGAGAGCCTCCTATCTTCGTCTTTCGCGTCTTTTGTAGTCTACATCTTAGCAAAACGCTTTCCCACTATGTCTGGCTAGGAAAAAACTGTGCCAGCACAGAAAACATCTCCCATCGTGTTCTAGAAGTTGCACGGATGTCTGCCAAGTGTTTGGCAGGAAGAAAAGAAAAGTTGTCCAAAACAGCTTCCAATCGAATGTTCCTGTGATTGGAAAAGTCAGGAGAGTGCAAAGGTACTGTTTTCTATCAGTTGGCAAGGTGCGCACACAATCCCAGTGTTGTACAGCTTGCTTCTTCACCTTCCCGAAGCTGCCGCTCTCGCCGGCTGCCGGAGCCCAAGAAGCGGCTTCTTCGCGCAAAGACGATTGTGCCGCTCACAGTGCTCTCCTTAGCGCGGCTTCTGCCGAAAGACGCCCGGCAGCGGCTCTTACCTCCGGAGAGCATCCTACCTTCCTCTTTAGCTCCTCTTCTCATCTACACCTCGGCAAAAAGCTTTTCCACTATGTCTGGCTAGGAAAAACTGTGCCAGCACAGAAAACATCTCCCATCGTGTTCTAGAAGTTTCACGGATGTCTGCCAAGTGTTTGGCAGGAAGAAAAGAAAAGTTGTCCAAAACAGCTTCCAATCGAATGTTCCTGTGATTGGAAAAGTCAGGAGAGTGCAAAGGTACTGTTTTCTATCAGTTGGCAAGGTGCGCACACAATCCCAGTGTTGTACAGCTTGCTTCTTCACCTTCCCGAAGCTGCCGCTCTCGCCGGCTGCCGGAGCCCAAGAAGCGGCTTCTTCGCGCAAAGACGATTGTGCCGCTCACAGTGCTCTCCTTAGCGCGGCTTCTGCCGAAAGATGCTCGGCAGCGGCTCTTTCCTCCGGAGAGCATCCTATCTTCGTCTTTCGCGTCTTTTGTAGTCTACATCTTAGCAAAACGCTTTCCCACTATGTCTGGCTAGGAAAAACTGTGCCAGCACAGAAAACATCTCCCATCGTGTTCTAGAAGTTGCAGAGATGTCTGCCAAGTGTTTGGCAGGAAGAAAAGAAAAGTTGTCCAAAACAGCTTCCAATCGAATGTTCCTGTGATTGGAAAAGTCAGGAGAGTGCAAAGGTACTGTTTTCTATCAGTTGGCAAGGTGCGCACACAATCCCAGTGTTGTACAGCTTGCTTCTTCACCTTCCCGAAGCTGCCGCTCTCGCCGGCTGCCGGAGCCGAAAAAGCGGCTTCTTCGCGCAAAGACGATTGTGCCGCTCACAGTGCTCTCCTTAGCGCGGCTTCTGCCGAAAGACGCCCAGCAGCGGCTCTTACCTCCGGAGAGCATCCTACCTTCCTCTTTAGCTCCTCTTCTCATCTACACCTCGGCAAAAAGCTTTTCCACTATGTCTGGCTAGGAAAAACTGTGCCAGCACAGAAAACATCTCCCATCGTGTTCTAGAAGTTGCACGGATGTCTGCCAAGTGTTTGGCAGGAAGAAAAGAAAAGTTGTCCAAAACAGCTTCCAATCGAATGTTCCTGTGATTGGAAAAGTCAGGAGAGTGCAAAGGTACTGTTTTCTATCAGTTGGCAAGGTGCGCACACAATCCCAATGTTGTACAGCTTGCTTCTTCACCTTCCCGAAGCTGCCGCTCTCGCCGGCTGCCGGAGCCCAAGAAGCGGCTTCTTCGCGCAAAGACGATTGTGCCGCTCACAGTGCTCTCCTTAGCGCGGCTTCTGCCGAAAGACGCTCGGCAGCGGCTCTTTCCTCCGGAGAGCCTCCTATCTTCGTCTTTCGCGTCTTTTGTAGTCTACATCTTAGCAAAACGCTTTCCCACTATGTCTGGCTAGGAAAAACTGTGCCAGCACAGAAAACATCTCCCATCGTGTTCTAGAAGTTGCACGGATGTCTGCCAAGTGTTTGGCAGGAAGAAAAGAAAAGTTGTCCAAAACAGCTTCCAATCGAATGTTCCTGTGATTGGAAAAGTCAGGAGAGTGCAAAGGTACTGTTTTCTATCAGTTGGCAAGGTGCGCACACAATCCCAGTGTTGTACAGCTTGCTTCTTCACCTTCCCGAAGCTGCCGCTCTCGCCGGCTGCCGGAGCCCAAGAAGCGGCTTCTTCGCGCAAAGACGATTGTGCCGCTCACAGTGCTCTCCTTAGCGCGGCTTCTGCCGAAAGACGCCCGGCAGCGGCTCTTACCTCCGGAGAGCATCCTACCTTCCTCTTTAACTCCTCTTCTCATCTACACCTCGGCAAAAAGCTTTTCCACTATGTCTGGCTAGGAAAAACTGTGCCAGCACAGAAAACATCTCCCATCGTGTTCTAGAAGTTGCACGGATGTCTGCCAAGTGTTTGGCAGGAAGAAAAGAAAAGTTGTCCAAAACAGCTTCCAATCGAATGTTCCTGTGATTGGAAAAGTCAGGAGAGTGCAAAGGTACTGTTTTCTATCAGTTGGCAAGGTGCGCACACAATCCCAGTGTTGTACAGCTTGCTTCTTCACCTTCCCGAAGCTGCCGCTCTCGCCGGCTGCCGGAGCCCAAGAAGCGGCTTCTTCGCGCAAAGACGATTGTGCCGCTCACAGTGCTCTCCTTAGCGCGGCTTCTGCCGAAAGATGCTCGGCAGCGGCTCTTTCCTCCGGAGAGCATCCTATCTTCGTCTTTCGCGTCTTTTGTAGTCTACATCTTAGCAAAACGCTTTCCCACTATGTCTGGCTAGGAAAAACTGTGCCAGCACAGAAAACATCTCCCATCGTGTTCTAGAAGTTGCAGAGATGTCTGCCAAGTGTTTGGCAGGAAGAAAAGAAAAGTTGTCCAAAACAGCTTCCAATCGAATGTTCCTGTGATTGGAAAAGTCAGGAGAGTGCAAAGGTACTGTTTTCTATCAGTTGGCAAGGTGCGCACACAATCCCAGTGTTGTACAGCTTGCTTCTTCACCTTCCCGAAGCTGCCGCTCTCGCCGGCTGCCGGAGCCCAAGAAGCGGCTTCTTCGCGCAAAGACGATTGCGCCGCTCACAGTGCTCTCCTTAGCGCGGCTTCTGCCGAAAGACGCTCGGCAGCGGCTCTTACCTCCGGAGAGCATCCTACCTTCGTCTTTAGCTCCTCTTCTCATCTACACCTCGGCAAAAAGCTTTTCCACTATGTCTGGCTAGGAAAAACTGTGCCAGCACAGAAAACATCTCCCATCGTGTTCTAGAAGTTGCACGGATGTCTGCCAAGTGTTTGGCAGGAAGAAAAGAAAAGTTGTCCAAAACAGCTTCCAATCGAATGTTCCTGTGATTGGAAAAGTCAGGAGAGTGCAAAGGTACTGTTTTCTATCAGTTGGCAAGGTGCGCACACAATCCCAGTGTTGTACAGCTTGCTTCTTCACCTTCCCGAAGCTGCCGCTCTCGCCGGCTGCCGGAGCCCAAGAAGCGGCTTCTTCGCGCAAAGACGATTGCGCCGCTCACAGTGCTCTCCTTAGCGCGGCTTCTGCCGAAAGACGCTCGGCAGCGGCTCTTACCTCCGGAGAGCATCCTACCTTCGTCTTTAGCTCCTCTTCTCATCTACACCTCGGCAAAAAGCTTTTCCACTATGTCTGGCTAGGAAAAACTGTGCCAGCACAGAAAACATCTCCCATCGTGTTCTAGAAGTTGCACGGATGTCTGCCAAGTGTTTGGCAGGAAGAAAAGAAAAGTTGTCCAAAACAGCTTCCAATCGAATGTTCCTGTGATTGGAAAAGTCAGGAGAGTGCAAAGGTACTGTTTTCTATCAGTTGGCAAGGTGCGCACACAATCCCAGTGTTGTACAGCTTGCTTCTTCACCTTCCCGAAGCTGCCGCTCTCGCCGGCTGCCGGAGCCGAAAAAGCGGCTTCTTCGCGCAAAGACGATTGTGCCGCTCACAGTGCTCTCCTTAGCGCGGCTTCTGCCGAAAGACGCTCGGCAGCGGCTCTTTCCTCCGGAGAGCATCCTATCTTCGTCTTTCGCGTCTTTTGTAGTCTACATCTTAGCAAAACGCTTTCCCACTATGTCTGGCTAGGAAAAACTGTGCCAGCACAGAAAACATCTCCCATCGTGTTCTAGAAGTTGCACGGATGTCTGCCAAGTGTTTGGCAGGAAGAAAAGAAAAGTTGTCCAAAACAGCTTCCAATCGAATGTTCCTGTGATTGGAAAAGTCAGGAGAGTGCAAAGGTACTGTTTTCTATCAGTTGGCAAGGTGCGCACACAATCCCAGTGTTGTACAGCTTGCTTCTTCACCTTCCCGAAGCTGCCGCTCTCGCCGGCTGCCGGAGCCCAAGAAGCGGCTTCTTCGCGCAAAGACGATTGTGCCGCTCACAGTGCTCTCCTTAGCGCGGCTTCTGCCGAAAGACGCCCGGCAGCGGCTCTTACCTCCGGAGAGCATCCTACCTTCGTCTTTAGCTCCTCTTCTCATCTACACCTCGGCAAAAAGCTTTTCCACTATGTCTGGCTAGGAAAAACTGTGCCAGCACAGAAAACATCTCCCATCGTGTTCTAGAAGTTGCACGGATGTCTGCCAAGTGTTTGGCAGGAAGAAAAGAAAAGTTGTCCAAAACAGCTTCCAATCGAATGTTCCTGTGATTGGAAAAGTCAGGAGAGTGCAAAGGTACTGTTTTCTATCAGTTGGCAAGGTGCGCACACAATCCCAGTGTTGTACAGCTTGCTTCTTCACCTTCCCGAAGCTGCCGCTCTCGCCGGCTGCCGGAGCCGAAAAAGCGGCTTCTTCGCGCAAAGACGATTGTGCCGCTCACAGTGCTCTCCTTAGCGCGGCTTCTGCCGAAAGACGCCCGGCAGCGGCTCTTACCTCCGGAGAGCATCCTACCTTCCTCTTTAGCTCCTCTTCTCATCTACACCTCGGCAAAAAGCTTTTCCACTATGTCTGGCTAGGAAAAACTGTGCCAGCACAGAAAACATCTCCCATCGTGTTCTAGAAGTTGCACGGATGTCTGCCAAGTGTTTGGCAGGAAGAAAAGAAAAGTTGTCCAAAACAGCTTCCAATCGAATGTTCCTGTGATTGGAAAAGTCAGGAGAGTGCAAAGGTACTGTTTTCTATCAGTTGGCAAGGTGCGCACACAATCCCAGTGTTGTACAGCTTGCTTCTTCACCTTCCCGAAGCTGCCGCTCTCGCCGGCTGCCGGAGCCCAAGAAGCGGCTTCTTCGCGCAAAGACGATTGTGCCGCTCACAGTGCTCTCCTTAGCGCGGCTTCTGCCGAAAGATGCTCGGCAGCGGCTCTTTCCTCCGGAGAGCATCCTATCTTCGTCTTTCGCGTCTTTTGTAGTCTACATCTTAGCAAAACGCTTTCCCACTATGTCTGGCTAGGAAAAACTGTGCCAGCACAGAAAACATCTCCCATCGTGTTCTAGAAGTTGCACGGATGTCTGCCAAGTGTTTGGCAGGAAGAAAAGAAAAGTTGTCCAAAACAGCTTCCAATCGAATGTTCCTGTGATTGGAAAAGTCAGGAGAGTGCAAAGGTACTGTTTTCTATCAGTTGGCAAGGTGCGCACACAATCCCAGTGTTGTACAGCTTGCTTCTTCACCTTCCCGAAGCTGCCGCTCTCGCCGGCTGCCGGAGCCCAAGAAGCGGCTTCTTCGCGCAAAGACGATTGTGCCGCTCACAGTGCTCTCCTTAGCGCGGCTTCTGCCGAAAGACGCCCGGCAGCGGCTCTTACCTCCGGAGAGCATCCTACCTTCCTCTTTAGCTCCTCTTCTCATCTACACCTCGGCAAAAAGCTTTTCCACTATGTCTGGCTAGGAAAAACTGTGCCAGCACAGAAAACATCTCCCATCGTGTTCTAGAAGTTGCACGGATGTCTGCCAAGTGTTTGGCAGGAAGAAAAGAAAAGTTGTCCAAAACAGCTTCCAATCGAATGTTCCTGTGATTGGAAAAGTCAGGAGAGTGCAAAGGTACTGTTTTCTATCAGTTGGCAAGGTGCGCACACAATCCCAGTGTTGTACAGCTTGCTTCTTCACCTTCCCGAAGCTGCCGCTCTCGCCGGCTGCCGGAGCCCAAGAAGCGGCTTCTTCGCGCAAAGACGATTGTGCCGCTCACAGTGCTCTCCTTAGCGCGGCTTCTGCCGAAAGATGCTCGGCAGCGGCTCTTTCCTCCGGAGAGCATCCTATCTTCGTCTTTCGCGTCTTTTGTAGTCTACATCTTAGCAAAACGCTTTCCCACTATGTCTGGCTAGGAAAAACTGTGCCAGCACAGAAAACATCTCCCATCGTGTTCTAGAAGTTGCAGAGATGTCTGCCAAGTGTTTGGCAGGAAGAAAAGAAAAGTTGTCCAAAACAGCTTCCAATCGAATGTTCCTGTGATTGGAAAAGTCAGGAGAGTGCAAAGGTACTGTTTTCTATCAGTTGGCAAGGTGCGCACACAATCCCAGTGTTGTACAGCTTGCTTCTTCACCTTCCCGAAGCTGCCGCTCTCGCCGGCTGCCGGAGCCGAAAAAGCGGCTTCTTCGCGCAAAGACGATTGTGCCGCTCACAGTGCTCTCCTTAGCGCGGCTTCTGCCGAAAGACGCCCGGCAGCGGCTCTTACCTCCGGAGAGCATCCTACCTTCCTCTTTAGCTCCTCTTCTCATCTACACCTCGGCAAAAAGCTTTTCCACTATGTCTGGCTAGGAAAAACTGTGCCAGCACAGAAAACATCTCCCATCGTGTTCTAGAAGTTGCACGGATGTCTGCCAAGTGTTTGGCAGGAAGAAAAGAAAAGTTGTCCAAAACAGCTTCCAATCGAATGTTCCTGTGATTGGAAAAGTCAGGAGAGTGCAAAGGTACTGTTTTCTATCAGTTGGCAAGGTGCGCACACAATCCCAGTGTTGTACAGCTTGCTTCTTCACCTTCCCGAAGCTGCCGCTCTCGCCGGCTGCCGGAGCCCAAGAAGCGGCTTCTTCGCGCAAAGACGATTGTGCCGCTCACAGTGCTCTCCTTAGCGCGGCTTCTGCCGAAAGATGCTCGGCAGCGGCTCTTTCCTCCGGAGAGCATCCTATCTTCGTCTTTCGCGTCTTTTGTAGTCTACATCTTAGCAAAACGCTTTCCCACTATGTCTGGCTAGGAAAAACTGTGCCAGCACAGAAAACATCTCCCATCGTGTTCTAGAAGTTGCAGAGATGTCTGCCAAGTGTTTGGCAGGAAGAAAAGAAAAGTTGTCCAAAACAGCTTCCAATCGAATGTTCCTGTGATTGGAAAAGTCAGGAGAGTGCAAAGGTACTGTTTTCTATCAGTTGGCAAGGTGCGCACACAATCCCAGTGTTGTACAGCTTGCTTCTTCACCTTCCCGAAGCTGCCGCTCTCGCCGGCTGCCGGAGCCGAAAAAGCGGCTTCTTCGCGCAAAGACGATTGTGCCGCTCACAGTGCTCTCCTTAGCGCGGCTTCTGCCGAAAGACGCTCGGCAGCGGCTCTTTCCTCCGGAGAGCATCCTATCTTCGTCTTTCGCGTCTTTTGTAGTCTACATCTTAGCAAAACGCTTTCCCACTATGTCTGGCTAGGAAAAACTGTGCCAGCACAGAAAACATCTCCCATCGTGTTCTAGAAGTTGCACGGATGTCTGCCAAGTGTTTGGCAGGAAGAAAAGAAAAGTTGTCCAAAACAGCTTCCAATCGAATGTTCCTGTGATTGGAAAAGTCAGGAGAGTGCAAAGGTACTGTTTTCTATCAGTTGGCAAGGTGCGCACACAATCCCAGTGTTGTACAGCTTGCTTCTTCACCTTCCCGAAGCTGCCGCTCTCGCCGGCTGCCGGAGCCCAAGAAGCGGCTTCTTCGCGCAAAGACGATTGTGCCGCTCACAGTGCTCTCCTTAGCGCGGCTTCTGCCGAAAGACGCCCGGCAGCGGCTCTTACCTCCGGAGAGCATCCTACCTTCCTCTTTAGCTCCTCTTCTCATCTACACCTCGGCAAAAAGCTTTTCCACTATGTCTGGCTAGGAAAAACTGTGCCAGCACAGAAAACATCTCCCATCGTGTTCTAGAAGTTGCACGGATGTCTGCCAAGTGTTTGGCAGGAAGAAAAGAAAAGTTGTCCAAAACAGCTTCCAATCGAATGTTCCTGTGATTGGAAAAGTCAGGAGAGTGCAAAGGTACTGTTTTCTATCAGTTGGCAAGGTGCGCACACAATCCCAGTGTTGTACAGCTTGCTTCTTCACCTTCCCGAAGCTGCCGCTCTCGCCGGCTGCCGGAGCCCAAGAAGCGGCTTCTTCGCGCAAAGACGATTGTGCCGCTCACAGTGCTCTCCTTAGCGCGGCTTCTGCCGAAAGATGCTCGGCAGCGGCTCTTACCTCCGGAGAGCATCCTATCTTCGTCTTTCGCGTCTTTTGTAGTCTACATCTTAGCAAAACGCTTTCCCACTATGTCTGGCTAGGAAAAACTGTGCCAGCACAGAAAACATCTCCCATCGTGTTCTAGAAGTTGCAGAGATGTCTGCCAAGTGTTTGGCAGGAAGAAAAGAAAAGTTGTCCAAAACAGCTTCCAATCGAATGTTCCTGTGATTGGAAAAGTCAGGAGAGTGCAAAGGTACTGTTTTCTATCAGTTGGCAAGGTGCGCACACAATCCCAGTGTTGTACAGCTTGCTTCTTCACCTTCCCGAAGCTGCCGCTCTCGCCGGCTGCCGGAGCCGAAAAAGCGGCTTCTTCGCGCAAAGACGATTGTGCCGCTCACAGTGCTCTCCTTAGCGCGGCTTCTGCCGAAAGACGCCCGGCAGCGGCTCTTACCTCCGGAGAGCATCCTACCTTCGTCTTTAGCTCCTCTTCTCATCTACACCTCGGCAAAAAGCTTTTCCACTATGTCTGGCTAGGAAAAACTGTGCCAGCACAGAAAACATCTCCCATCGTGTTCTAGAAGTTGCACGGATGTCTGCCAAGTGTTTGGCAGGAAGAAAAGAAAAGTTGTCCAAAACAGCTTCCAATCGAATGTTCCTGTGATTGGAAAAGTCAGGAGAGTGCAAAGGTACTGTTTTCTATCAGTTGGCAAGGTGCGCACACAATCCCAATGTTGTACAGCTTGCTTCTTCACCTTCCCGAAGCTGCCGCTCTCGCCGGCTGCCGGAGCCCAAGAAGCGGCTTCTTCGCGCAAAGACGATTGTGCCGCTCACAGTGCTCTCCTTAGCGCGGCTTCTGCCGAAAGACGCTCGGCAGCGGCTCTTTCCTCCGGAGAGCATCCTATCTTCGTCTTTCGCGTCTTTTGTAGTCTACATCTTAGCAAAACGCTTTCCCACTATGTCTGGCTAGGAAAAACTGTGCCAGCACAGAAAACATCTCCCATCGTGTTCTAGAAGTTGCACGGATGTCTGCCAAGTGTTTGGCAGGAAGAAAAGAAAAGTTGTCCAAAACAGCTTCCAATCGAATGTTCCTGTGATTGGAAAAGTCAGGAGAGTGCAAAGGTACTGTTTTCTATCAGTTGGCAAGGTGCGCACACAATCCCAGTGTTGTACAGCTTGCTTCTTCACCTTCCCGAAGCTGCCGCTCTCGCCGGCTGCCGGAGCCCAAGAAGCGGCTTCTTCGCGCAAAGACGATTGTGCCGCTCACAGTGCTCTCCTTAGCGCGGCTTCTGCCGAAAGACGCCCGGCAGCGGCTCTTACCTCCGGAGAGCATCCTACCTTCCTCTTTAGCTCCTCTTCTCATCTACACCTCGGCAAAAAGCTTTTCCACTATGTCTGGCTAGGAAAAACTGTGCCAGCACAGAAAACATCTCCCATCGTGTTCTAGAAGTTGCACGGATGTCTGCCAAGTGTTTGGCAGGAAGAAAAGAAAAGTTGTCCAAAACAGCTTCCAATCGAATGTTCCTGTGATTGGAAAAGTCAGGAGAGTGCAAAGGTACTGTTTTCTATCAGTTGGCAAGGTGCGCACACAATCCCAGTGTTGTACAGCTTGCTTCTTCACCTTCCCGAAGCTGCCGCTCTCGCCGGCTGCCGGAGCCCAAGAAGCGGCTTCTTCGCGCAAAGACGATTGTGCCGCTCACAGTGCTCTCCTTAGCGCGGCTTCTGCCGAAAGACGCTCGGCAGCGGCTCTTTCCTCCGGAGAGCATCCTATCTTCGTCTTTCGCGTCTTTTGTAGTCTACATCTTAGCAAAACGCTTTCCCACTATGTCTGGCTAGGAAAAACTGTGCCAGCACAGAAAACATCTCCCATCGTGTTCTAGAAGTTGCACGGATGTCTGCCAAGTGTTTGGCAGGAAGAAAAGAAAAGTTGTCCAAAACAGCTTCCAATCGAATGTTCCTGTGATTGGAAAAGTCAGGAGAGTGCAAAGGTACTGTTTTCTATCAGTTGGCAAGGTGCGCACACAATCCCAGTGTTGTACAGCTTGCTTCTTCACCTTCCCGAAGCTGCCGCTCTCGCCGGCTGCCGGAGCCCAAGAAGCGGCTTCTTCGCGCAAAGACGATTGTGCCGCTCACAGTGCTCTCCTTAGCGCGGCTTCTGCCGAAAGACGCCCGGCAGCGGCTCTTACCTCCGGAGAGCATCCTACCTTCCTCTTTAGCTCCTCTTCTCATCTACACCTCGGCAAAAAGCTTTTCCACTATGTCTGGCTAGGAAAAACTGTGCCAGCACAGAAAACATCTCCCATCGTGTTCTAGAAGTTGCACGGATGTCTGCCAAGTGTTTGGCAGGAAGAAAAGAAAAGTTGTCCAAAACAGCTTCCAATCGAATGTTCCTGTGATTGGAAAAGTCAGGAGAGTGCAAAGGTACTGTTTTCTATCAGTTGGCAAGGTGCGCACACAATCCCAGTGTTGTACAGCTTGCTTCTTCACCTTCCCGAAGCTGCCACTCTCGCCGGCTGCCGGAGCCCAAGAAGCGGCTTCTTCGCGCAAAGACGATTGTGCCGCTCACAGTGCTCTCCTTAGCGCGGCTTCTGCCGAAAGATGCTCGGCAGCGGCTCTTTCCTCCGGAGAGCATCCTATCTTCGTCTTTCGCGTCTTTTGTAGTCTACATCTTAGCAAAACGCTTTCCCACTATGTCTGGCTAGGAAAAACTGTGCCAGCACAGAAAACATCTCCCATCGTGTTCTAGAAGTTGCAGAGATGTCTGCCAAGTGTTTGGCAGGAAGAAAAGAAAAGTTGTCCAAAACAGCTTCCAATCGAATGTTCCTGTGATTGGAAAAGTCAGGAGAGTGCAAAGGTACTGTTTTCTATCAGTTGGCAAGGTGCGCACACAATCCCAGTGTTGTACAGCTTGCTTCTTCACCTTCCCGAAGCTGCCGCTCTCGCCGGCTGCCGGAGCCGAAAAAGCGGCTTCTTCGCGCAAAGACGATTGTGCCGCTCACAGTGCTCTCCTTAGCGCGGCTTCTGCCGAAAGACGCCCGGCAGCGGCTCTTACCTCCGGAGAGCATCCTACCTTCCTCTTTAGCTCCTCTTCTCATCTACACCTCGGCAAAAAGCTTTTCCACTATGTCTGGCTAGGAAAAACTGTGCCAGCACAGAAAACATCTCCCATCGTGTTCTAGAAGTTGCACGGATGTCTGCCAAGTGTTTGGCAGGAAGAAAAGAAAAGTTGTCCAAAACAGCTTCCAATCGAATGTTCCTGTGATTGGAAAAGTCAGGAGAGTGCAAAGGTACTGTTTTCTATCAGTTGGCAAGGTGCACACACAATCCCAATGTTGTACAGCTTGCTTCTTCACCTTCCCGAAGCTGCCGCTCTCGCCGGCTGCCGGAGCCCAAGAAGCGGCTTCTTCGCGCAAAGACGATTGTGCCGCTCACAGTGCTCTCCTTAGCGCGGCTTCTGCCGAAAGACGCTCGGCAGCGGCTCTTTCCTCCGGAGAGCATCCTATCTTCGTCTTTCGCGTCTTTTGTAGTCTACATCTTAGCAAAACGCTTTCCCACTATGTCTGGCTAGGAAAAACTGTGCCAGCACAGAAAACATCTCCCATCGTGTTCTAGAAGTTGCAGAGATGTCTGCCAAGTGTTTGGCAGGAAGAAAAGAAAAGTTGTCCAAAACAGCTTCCAATCGAATGTTCCTGTGATTGGAAAAGTCAGGAGAGTGCAAAGGTACTGTTTTCTATCAGTTGGCAAGGTGCGCACACAATCCCAGTGTTGTACAGCTTGCTTCTTCACCTTCCCGAAGCTGCCGCTCTCGCCGGCTGCCGGAGCCCAAGAAGCGGCTTCTTCGCGCAAAGACGATTGTGCCGCTCACAGTGCTCTCCTTAGCGCGGCTTCTGCCGAAAGACGCCCGGCAGCGGCTCTTACCTCCGGAGAGCATCCTACCTTCCTCTTTAGCTCCTCTTCTCATCTACACCTCGGCAAAAAGCTTTTCCACTATGTCTGGCTAGGAAAAACTGTGCCAGCACAGAAAACATCTCCCATCGTGTTCTAGAAGTTGCACGGATGTCTGCCAAGTGTTTGGCAGGAAGAAAAGAAAAGTTGTCCAAAACAGCTTCCAATCGAATGTTCCTGTGATTGGAAAAGTCAGGAGAGTGCAAAGGTACTGTTTTCTATCAGTTGGCAAGGTGCGCACACAATCCCAGTGTTGTACAGCTTGCTTCTTCACCTTCCCGAAGCTGCCGCTCTCGCCGGCTGCCGGAGCCCAAGAAGCGGCTTCTTCGCGCAAAGACGATTGTGCCGCTCACAGTGCTCTCCTTAGCGCGGCTTCTGCCGAAAGATGCTCGGCAGCGGCTCTTTCCTCCGGAGAGCATCCTATCTTCGTCTTTCGCGTCTTTTGTAGTCTACATCTTAGCAAAACGCTTTCCCACTATGTCTGGCTAGGAAAAACTGTGCCAGCACAGAAAACATCTCCCATCGTGTTCTAGAAGTTGCACGGATGTCTGCCAAGTGTTTGGCAGGAAGAAAAGAAAAGTTGTCCAAAACAGCTTCCAATCGAATGTTCCTGTGATTGGAAAAGTCAGGAGAGTGCAAAGGTACTGTTTTCTATCAGTTGGCAAGGTGCGCACACAATCCCAGTGTTGTACAGCTTGCTTCTTCACCTTCCCGAAGCTGCCGCTCTCGCCGGCTACCGGAGCCGAAAAAGCGGCTTCTTCGCGCAAAGACGATTGTGCCGCTCACAGTGCTCTCCTTAGCGCGGCTTCTGCCGAAAGACGCTCGGCAGCGGCTCTTTCCTCCGGAGAGCATCCTATCTTCGTCTTTCGCGTCTTTTGTAGTCTACATCTTAGCAAAACGCTTTCCCACTATGTCTGGCTAGGAAAAACTGTGCCAGCACAGAAAACATCTCCCATCGTGTTCTAGAAGTTGCACGGATGTCTGCCAAGTGTTTGGCAGGAAGAAAAGAAAAGTTGTCCAAAACAGCTTCCAATCGAATGTTCCTGTGATTGGAAAAGTCAGGAGAGTGCAAAGGTACTGTTTTCTATCAGTTGGCAAGGTGCGCACACAATCCCAGTGTTGTACAGCTTGCTTCTTCACCTTCCCGAAGCTGCCGCTCTCGCCGGCTGCCGGAGCCCAAGAAGCGGCTTCTTCGCGCAAAGACGATTGTGCCGCTCACAGTGCTCTCCTTAGCGCGGCTTCTGCCGAAAGACGCCCGGCAGCGGCTCTTACCTCCGGAGAGCATCCTACCTTCCTCTTTAGCTCCTCTTCTCATCTACACCTCGGCAAAAAGCTTTTCCACTATGTCTGGCTAGGAAAAACTGTGCCAGCACAGAAAACATCTCCCATCGTGTTCTAGAAGTTGCACGGATGTCTGCCAAGTGTTTGGCAGGAAGAAAAGAAAAGTTGTCCAAAACAGCTTCCAATCGAATGTTCCTGTGATTGGAAAAGTCAGGAGAGTGCAAAGGTACTGTTTTCTATCAGTTGGCAAGGTGCGCACACAATCCCAGTGTTGTACAGCTTGCTTCTTCACCTTCCCGAAGCTGCCGCTCTCGCCGGCTGCCGGAGCCCAAGAAGCGGCTTCTTCGCGCAAAGACGATTGTGCCGCTCACAGTGCTCTCCTTAGCGCGGCTTCTGCCGAAAGATGCTCGGCAGCGGCTCTTTCCTCCGGAGAGCATCCTATCTTCGTCTTTCGCGTCTTTTGTAGTCTACATCTTAGCAAAACGCTTTCCCACTATGTCTGGCTAGGAAAAACTGTGCCAGCACAGAAAACATCTCCCATCGTGTTCTAGAAGTTGCAGAGATGTCTGCCAAGTGTTTGGCAGGAAGAAAAGAAAAGTTGTCCAAAACAGCTTCCAATCGAATGTTCCTGTGATTGGAAAAGTCAGGAGAGTGCAAAGGTACTGTTTTCTATCAGTTGGCAAGGTGCGCACACAATCCCAGTGTTGTACAGCTTGCTTCTTCACCTTCCCGAAGCTGCCGCTCTCGCCGGCTGCCGGAGCCGAAAAAGCGGCTTCTTCGCGCAAAGACGATTGTGCCGCTCACAGTGCTCTCCTTAGCGCGGCTTCTGCCGAAAGACGCCCGGCAGCGGCTCTTACCTCCGGAGAGCATCCTACCTTCCTCTTTAGCTCCTCTTCTCATCTACACCTCGGCAAAAAGCTTTTCCACTATGTCTGGCTAGGAAAAACTGTGCCAGCACAGAAAACATCTCCCATCGTGTTCTAGAAGTTGCACGGATGTCTGCCAAGTGTTTGGCAGGAAGAAAAGAAAAGTTGTCCAAAACAGCTTCCAATCGAATGTTCCTGTGATTGGAAAAGTCAGGAGAGTGCAAAGGTACTGTTTTCTATCAGTTGGCAAGGTGCGCACACAATCCCAATGTTGTACAGCTTGCTTCTTCACCTTCCCGAAGCTGCCGCTCTCGCCGGCTGCCGGAGCCCAAGAAGCGGCTTCTTCGCGCAAAGACGATTGTGCCGCTCACAGTGCTCTCCTTAGCGCGGCTTCTGCCGAAAGACGCTCGGCAGCGGCTCTTTCCTCCGGAGAGCCTCCTATCTTCGTCTTTCGCGTCTTTTGTAGTCTACATCTTAGCAAAACGCTTTCCCACTATGTCTGGCTAGGAAAAACTGTGCCAGCACAGAAAACATCTCCCATCGTGTTCTAGAAGTTGCACGGATGTCTGCCAAGTGTTTGGCAGGAAGAAAAGAAAAGTTGTCCAAAACAGCTTCCAATCGAATGTTCCTGTGATTGGAAAAGTCAGGAGAGTGCAAAGGTACTGTTTTCTATCAGTTGGCAAGGTGCGCACACAATCCCAGTGTTGTACAGCTTGCTTCTTCACCTTCCCGAAGCTGCCGCTCTCGCCGGCTGCCGGAGCCCAAGAAGCGGCTTCTTCGCGCAAAGACGATTGTGCCGCTCACAGTGCTCTCCTTAGCGCGGCTTCTGCCGAAAGACGCCCGGCAGCGGCTCTTACCTCCGGAGAGCATCCTACCTTCCTCTTTAACTCCTCTTCTCATCTACACCTCGGCAAAAAGCTTTTCCACTATGTCTGGCTAGGAAAAACTGTGCCAGCACAGAAAACATCTCCCATCGTGTTCTAGAAGTTGCACGGATGTCTGCCAAGTGTTTGGCAGGAAGAAAAGAAAAGTTGTCCAAAACAGCTTCCAATCGAATGTTCCTGTGATTGGAAAAGTCAGGAGAGTGCAAAGGTACTGTTTTCTATCAGTTGGCAAGGTGCGCACACAATCCCAGTGTTGTACAGCTTGCTTCTTCACCTTCCCGAAGCTGCCGCTCTCGCCGGCTGCCGGAGCCCAAGAAGCGGCTTCTTCGCGCAAAGACGATTGTGCCGCTCACAGTGCTCTCCTTAGCGCGGCTTCTGCCGAAAGATGCTCGGCAGCGGCTCTTTCCTCCGGAGAGCATCCTATCTTCGTCTTTCGCGTCTTTTGTAGTCTACATCTTAGCAAAACGCTTTCCCACTATGTCTGGCTAGGAAAAACTGTGCCAGCACAGAAAACATCTCCCATCGTGTTCTAGAAGTTGCAGAGATGTCTGCCAAGTGTTTGGCAGGAAGAAAAGAAAAGTTGTCCAAAACAGCTTCCAATCGAATGTTCCTGTGATTGGAAAAGTCAGGAGAGTGCAAAGGTACTGTTTTCTATCAGTTGGCAAGGTGCGCACACAATCCCAGTGTTGTACAGCTTGCTTCTTCACCTTCCCGAAGCTGCCGCTCTCGCCGGCTGCCGGAGCCCAAGAAGTGGCTTCTTCGCGCAAAGACGATTGCGCCGCTCACAGTGCTCTCCTTAGCGCGGCTTCTGCCGAAAGACGCTCGGCAGCGGCTCTTACCTCCGGAGAGCATCCTACCTTCGTCTTTAGCTCCTCTTCTCATCTACACCTCGGCAAAAAGCTTTTCCACTATGTCTGGCTAGGAAAAACTGTGCCAGCACAGAAAACATCTCCCATCGTGTTCTAGAAGTTGCACGGATGTCTGCCAAGTGTTTGGCAGGAAGAAAAGAAAAGTTGTCCAAAACAGCTTCCAATCGAATGTTCCTGTGATTGGAAAAGTCAGGAGAGTGCAAAGGTACTGTTTTCTATCAGTTGGCAAGGTGCGCACACAATCCCAGTGTTGTACAGCTTGCTTCTTCACCTTCCCGAAGCTGCCGCTCTCGCCGGCTGCCGGAGCCCAAGAAGCGGCTTCTTCGCGCAAAGACGATTGCGCCGCTCACAGTGCTCTCCTTAGCGCGGCTTCTGCCGAAAGACGCTCGGCAGCGGCTCTTACCTCCGGAGAGCATCCTACCTTCGTCTTTAGCTCCTCTTCTCATCTACACCTCGGCAAAAAGCTTTTCCACTATGTCTGGCTAGGAAAAACTGTGCCAGCACAGAAAACATCTCCCATCGTGTTCTAGAAGTTGCACGGATGTCTGCCAAGTGTTTGGCAGGAAGAAAAGAAAAGTTGTCCAAAACAGCTTCCAATCGAATGTTCCTGTGATTGGAAAAGTCAGGAGAGTGCAAAGGTACTGTTTTCTATCAGTTGGCAAGGTGCGCACACAATCCCAGTGTTGTACAGCTTGCTTCTTCACCTTCCCGAAGCTGCCGCTCTCGCCGGCTGCCGGAGCCGAAAAAGCGGCTTCTTCGCGCAAAGACGATTGTGCCGCTCACAGTGCTCTCCTTAGCGCGGCTTCTGCCGAAAGACGCTCGGCAGCGGCTCTTTCCTCCGGAGAGCATCCTATCTTCGTCTTTCGCGTCTTTTGTAGTCTACATCTTAGCAAAACGCTTTCCCACTATGTCTGGCTAGGAAAAACTGTGCCAGCACAGAAAACATCTCCCATCGTGTTCTAGAAGTTGCACGGATGTCTGCCAAGTGTTTGGCAGGAAGAAAAGAAAAGTTGTCCAAAACAGCTTCCAATCGAATGTTCCTGTGATTGGAAAAGTCAGGAGAGTGCAAAGGTACTGTTTTCTATCAGTTGGCAAGGTGCGCACACAATCCCAGTGTTGTACAGCTTGCTTCTTCACCTTCCCGAAGCTGCCGCTCTCGCCGGCTGCCGGAGCCCAAGAAGCGGCTTCTTCGCGCAAAGACGATTGTGCCGCTCACAGTGCTCTCCTTAGCGCGGCTTCTGCCGAAAGACGCCCGGCAGCGGCTCTTACCTCCGGAGAGCATCCTACCTTCCTCTTTAGCTCCTCTTCTCATCTACACCTCGGCAAAAAGCTTTTCCACTATGTCTGGCTAGGAAAAACTGTGCCAGCACAGAAAACATCTCCCATCGTGTTCTAGAAGTTGCACGGATGTCTGCCAAGTGTTTGGCAGGAAGAAAAGAAAAGTTGTCCAAAACAGCTTCCAATCGAATGTTCCTGTGATTGGAAAAGTCAGGAGAGTGCAAAGGTACTGTTTTCTATCAGTTGGCAAGGTGCGCACACAATCCCAGTGTTGTACAGCTTGCTTCTTCACCTTCCCGAAGCTGCCGCTCTCGCCGGCTGCCGGAGCCCAAGAAGCGGCTTCTTCGCGCAAAGACGATTGTGCCGCTCACAGTGCTCTCCTTAGCGCGGCTTCTGCCGAAAGATGCTCGGCAGCGGCTCTTTCCTCCGGAGAGCATCCTATCTTCGTCTTTCGCGTCTTTTGTAGTCTACATCTTAGCAAAACGCTTTCCCACTATGTCTGGCTAGGAAAAACTGTGCCAGCACAGAAAACATCTCCCATCGTGTTCTAGAAGTTGCAGAGATGTCTGCCAAGTGTTTGGCAGGAAGAAAAGAAAAGTTGTCCAAAACAGCTTCCAATCGAATGTTCCTGTGATTGGAAAAGTCAGGAGAGTGCAAAGGTACTGTTTTCTATCAGTTGGCAAGGTGCGCACACAATCCCAGTGTTGTACAGCTTGCTTCTTCACCTTCCCGAAGCTGCCGCTCTCGCCGGCTGCCGGAGCCGAAAAAGCGGCTTCTTCGCGCAAAGACGATTGTGCCGCTCACAGTGCTCTCCTTAGCGCGGCTTCTGCCGAAAGACGCCCGGCAGCGGCTCTTACCTCCGGAGAGCATCCTACCTTCCTCTTTAGCTCCTCTTCTCATCTACACCTCGGCAAAAAGCTTTCCCACTATGTCTGGCTAGGAAAAACTGTGCCAGCACAGAAAACATCTCCCATCGTGTTCTAGAAGTTGCACGGATGTCTGCCAAGTGTTTGGCAGGAAGAAAAGAAAAGTTGTCCAAAACAGCTTCCAATCGAATGTTCCTGTGATTGGAAAAGTCAGGAGAGTGCAAAGGTACTGTTTTCTATCAGTTGGCAAGGTGCGCACACAATCCCAGTGTTGTACAGCTTGCTTCTTCACCTTCCCGAAGCTGCCGCTCTCGCCGGCTGCCGGAGCCCAAGAAGCGGCTTCTTCGCGCAAAGACGATTGTGCCGCTCACAGTGCTCTCCTTAGCGCGGCTTCTGCCGAAAGACGCTCGGCAGCGGCTCTTTCCTCCGGAGAGCATCCTATCTTCGTCTTTCGCGTCTTTTGTAGTCTACATCTTAGCAAAACGCTTTCCCACTATGTCTGGCTAGGAAAAACTGTGCCAGCACAGAAAACATCTCCCATCGTGTTCTAGAAGTTGCACGGATGTCTGCCAAGTGTTTGGCAGGAAGAAAAGAAAAGTTGTCCAAAACAGCTTCCAATCGAATGTTCCTGTGATTGGAAAAGTCAGGAGAGTGCAAAGGTACTGTTTTCTATCAGTTGGCAAGGTGCGCACACAATCCCAGTGTTGTACAGCTTGCTTCTTCACCTTCCCGAAGCTGCCGCTCTCGCCGGCTGCCGGAGCCCAAGAAGCGGCTTCTTCGCGCAAAGACGATTGTGCCGCTCACAGTGCTCTCCTTAGCGCGGCTTCTGCCGAAAGACGCCCGGCAGCGGCTCTTACCTCCGGAGAGCATCCTACCTTCGTCTTTAGCTCCTCTTCTCATCTACACCTCGGCAAAAAGCTTTTCCACTATGTCTGGCTAGGAAAAACTGTGCCAGCACAGAAAACATCTCCCATCGTGTTCTAGAAGTTGCACGGATGTCTGCCAAGTGTTTGGCAGGAAGAAAAGAAAAGTTGTCCAAAACAGCTTCCAATCGAATGTTCCTGTGATTGGAAAAGTCAGGAGAGTGCAAAGGTACTGTTTTCTATCAGTTGGCAAGGTGCGCACACAATCCCAGTGTTGTACAGCTTGCTTCTTCACCTTCCCGAAGCTGCCGCTCTCGCCGGCTGCCGGAGCCCAAGAAGCGGCTTCTTCGCGCAAAGACGATTGTGCCGCTCACAGTGCTCTCCTTAGCGCGGCTTCTGCCGAAAGACGCCCGGCAGCGGCTCTTACCTCCGGAGAGCATCCTACCTTCCTCTTTAGCTCCTCTTCTCATCTACACCTCGGCAAAAAGCTTTTCCACTATGTCTGGCTAGGAAAAACTGTGCCAGCACAGAAAACATCTCCCATCGTGTTCTAGAAGTTGCACGGATGTCTGCCAAGTGTTTGGAAGGAAGAAAAGAAAAGTTGTCCAAAACAGCTTCCAATCGAATGTTCCTGTGATTGGAAAAGTCAGGAGAGTGCAAAGGTACTGTTTTCTATCAGTTGGCAAGGTGCGCACACAATCCCAGTGTTGTACAGCTTGCTTCTTCACCTTCCCGAAGCTGCCGCTCTCACCGGCTGCCGGAGCCCAAGAAGCGGCTTCTTCGCGCAAAGACGATTGTGCCGCTCACAGTGCTCTCCTTAGCGCGGCTTCTGCCGAAAGACGCCCGGCAGCGGCTCTTTCCTCCGGAGAGCATCCTACCTTCCTCTTTCGCGTCTTTTGTAGTCTACATCTTAGCAAAACGCTTTCCCACAATGTCTGGCTAGGAAAAACTGTGCCAGCACAGAAAACATCTCCCATCGTGTTCTAGAAGTTGCACGGATGTCTGCCAAGTGTTTGGCAGGAAGAAAAGAAAAGTTGTCCAAAACAGCTTCCAATCGAATGTTCCTGTGATTGGAAAAGTCAGGAGAGTGCAAAGGTACTGTTTTCTATCAGTTGGCAAGGTGCGCACACAATCCCAGTGTTGTACAGCTTGCTTCTTCACCTTCCCGAAGCTGCCGCTCTCGCCGGCTGCCGGAGCCCAAGAAGCGGCTTCTTCGCGCAAAGACGATTGCGCCGCTCACAGTGCTCTCCTTAGCGCGGCTTCTGCCGAAAGACGCTCGGCAGCGGCTCTTACCTCCGGAGAGCATCCTACCTTCGTCTTTAGCTCCTCTTCTCATCTACACCTCGGCAAAAAGCTTTTCCACTATGTCTGGCTAGGAAAAACTGTGCCAGCACAGAAAACATCTCCCGTCGTGTTCTAGAAGTTGCACGGATGTCTGCCAAGTGTTTGGCAGGAAGAAAAGAAAAGTTGTCCAAAACAGCTTCCAATCGAATGTTCCTGTGATTGGAAAAGTCAGGAGAGTGCAAAGGTACTGTTTTCTATCAGTTGGCAAGGTGCGCACACAATCCCAGTGTTGTACAGCTTGCTTCTTCACCTTCCCGAAGCTGCCGCTCTCGCCGGCTGCCGGAGCCCAAGAAGCGGCTTCTTCGCGCAAAGACGATTGCGCCGCTCACAGTGCTCTCCTTAGCGCGGCTTCTGCCGAAAGACGCTCGGCAGCGGCTCTTACCTCCGGAGAGCATCCTACCTTCGTCTTTAGCTCCTCTTCTCATCTACACCTCGGCAAAAAGCTTTTCCACTATGTCTGGCTAGGAAAAACTGTGCCAGCACAGAAAACATCTCCCATCGTGTTCTAGAAGTTGCACGGATGTCTGCCAAGTGTTTGGCAGGAAGAAAAGAAAAGTTGTCCAAAACAGCTTCCAATCGAATGTTCCTGTGATTGGAAAAGTCAGGAGAGTGCAAAGGTACTGTTTTCTATCAGTTGGCAAGGTGCGCACACAATCCCAGTGTTGTATAGCTTGCTTCTTCACCTTCCCGAAGCTGCCGCTCTCGCCGGCTGCCGGAGCCGAAAAAGCGGCTTCTTCGCGCAAAGACGATTGTGCCGCTCACAGTGCTCTCCTTAGCGCGGCTTCTGCCGAAAGACGCTCGGCAGCGGCTCTTTCCTCCGGAGAGCATCCTATCTTCGTCTTTCGCGTCTTTTGTAGTCTACATCTTAGCAAAACGCTTTCCCACTATGTCTGGCTAGGAAAAACTGTGCCAGCACAGAAAACATCTCCCATCGTGTTCTAGAAGTTGCACGGATGTCTGCCAAGTGTTTGGCAGGAAGAAAAGAAAAGTTGTCCAAAACAGCTTCCAATCGAATGTTCCTGTGATTGGAAAAGTCAGGAGAGTGCAAAGGTACTGTTTTCTATCAGTTGGCAAGGTGCGCACACAATCCCAGTGTTGTACAGCTTGCTTCTTCACCTTCCCGAAGCTGCCGCTCTCGCCGGCTGCCGGAGCCCAAGAAGCGGCTTCTTCGCGCAAAGACGATTGTGCCGCTCACAGTGCTCTCCTTAGCGCGGCTTCTGCCGAAAGACGCCCGGCAGCGGCTCTTACCTCCGGAGAGCATCCTACCTTCGTCTTTAGCTCCTCTTCTCATCTACACCTCGGCAAAAAGCTTTTCCACTATGTCTGGCTAGGAAAAACTGTGCCAGCACAGAAAACATCTCCCATCGTGTTCTAGAAGTTGCACGGATGTCTGCCAAGTGTTTGGCAGGAAGAAAAGAAAAGTTGTCCAAAACAGCTTCCAATCGAATGTTCCTGTGATTGGAAAAGTCAGGAGAGTGCAAAGGTACTGTTTTCTATCAGTTGGCAAGGTGCGCACACAATCCCAGTGTTGTACAGCTTGCTTCTTCACCTTCCCGAAGCTGCCGCTCTCGCCGGCTGCCGGAGCCCAAGAAGCGGCTTCTTCGCGCAAAGACGATTGTGCCGCTCACAGTGCTCTCCTTAGCGCGGCTTCTGCCGAAAGACGCCCGGCAGCGGCTCTTTCCTCCGGAGAGCATCCTACCTTCCTCTTTCGCGTCTTTTGTAGTCTACATCTTAGCAAAACGCTTTCCCACTATGTCTGGCTAGGAAAAACTGTGCCAGCACAGAAAACATCTCCCATCGTGTTCTAGAAGTTGCACGGATGTCTGCCAAGTGTTTGGCAGGAAGAAAAGAAAAGTTGTCCAAAACAGCTTCCAATCGAATGTTCCTGTGATTGGAAAAGTCAGGAGAGTGCAAAGGTACTGTTTTCTATCAGTTGGCAAGGTGCGCACACAATCCCAGTGTTGTACAGCTTGCTTCTTCACCTTCCCGAAGCTGCCGCTCTCGCCGGCTGCCGGAGCCCAAGAAGCGGCTTCTTCGCGCAAAGACGATTGCGCCGCTCACAGTGCTCTCCTTAGCGCGGCTTCTGCCGAAAGACGCTCGGCAGCGGCTCTTACCTCCGGAGAGCATCCTACCTTCGTCTTTAGCTCCTCTTCTCATCTACACCTCGGCAAAAAGCTTTTCCACTATGTCTGGCTAGGAAAAACTGTGCCAGCACAGAAAACATCTCCCGTCGTGTTCTAGAAGTTGCACGGATGTCTGCCAAGTGTTTGGCAGGAAGAAAAGAAAAGTTGTCCAAAACAGCTTCCAATCGAATGTTCCTGTGATTGGAAAAGTCAGGAGAGTGCAAAGGTACTGTTTTCTATCAGTTGGCAAGGTGCGCACACAATCCCAGTGTTGTACAGCTTGCTTCTTCACCTTCCCGAAGCTGCCGCTCTCGCCGGCTGCCGGAGCCCAAGAAGCGGCTTCTTCGCGCAAAGACGATTGCGCCGCTCACAGTGCTCTCCTTAGCGCGGCTTCTGCCGAAAGACGCTCGGCAGCGGCTCTTACCTCCGGAGAGCATCCTACCTTCGTCTTTAGCTCCTCTTCTCATCTACACCTCGGCAAAAAGCTTTTCCACTATGTCTGGCTAGGAAAAACTGTGCCAGCACAGAAAACATCTCCCATCGTGTTCTAGAAGTTGCAGAGATGTCTGCCAAGTGTTTGGCAGGAAGAAAAGAAAAGTTGTCCAAAACAGCTTCCAATCGAATGTTCCTGTGATTGGAAAAGTCAGGAGAGTGCAAAGGTACTGTTTTCTATCAGTTGGCAAGGTGCGCACACAATCCCAGTGTTGTACAGCTTGCTTCTTCACCTTCCCGAAGCTGCCGCTCTCGCCGGCTGCCGGAGCCGAAAAAGCGGCTTCTTCGCGCAAAGACGATTGTGCCGCTCACAGTGCTCTCCTTAGCGCGGCTTCTGCCGAAAGACGCTCGGCAGCGGCTCTTTCCTCCGGAGAGCATCCTATCTTCGTCTTTCGCGTCTTTTGTAGTCTACATCTTAGCAAAACGCTTTCCCACTATGTCTGGCTAGGAAAAACTGTGCCAGCACAGAAAACATCTCCCATCGTGTTCTAGAAGTTGCACGGATGTCTGCCAAGTGTTTGGCAGGAAGAAAAGAAAAGTTGTCCAAAACAGCTTCCAATCGAATGTTCCTGTGATTGGAAAAGTCAGGAGAGTGCAAAGGTACTGTTTTCTATCAGTTGGCAAGGTGCGCACACAATCCCAGTGTTGTACAGCTTGCTTCTTCACCTTCCCGAAGCTGCCGCTCTCGCCGGCTGCCGGAGCCCAAGAAGCGGCTTCTTCGCGCAAAGACGATTGCGCCGCTCACAGTGCTCTCCTTAGCGCGGCTTCTGCCGAAAGACGCCCGGCAGCGGCTCTTACCTCCGGAGAGCATCCTACCTTCGTCTTTAGCTCCTCTTCTCATCTACACCTCGGCAAAAAGCTTTTCCACTATGTCTGGCTAGGAAAAACTGTGCCAGCACAGAAAACATCTCCCATCGTGTTCTAGAAGTTGCACGGATGTCTGCCAAGTGTTTGGCAGGAAGAAAAGAAAAGTTGTCCAAAACAGCTTCCAATCGAATGTTCCTGTGATTGGAAAAGTCAGGAGAGTGCAAAGGTACTGTTTTCTATCAGTTGGCAAGGTGCGCACACAATCCCAGTGTTGTACAGCTTGCTTCTTCACCTTCCCGAAGCTGCCGCTCTCGCCGGCTGCCGGAGCCCAAGAAGCGGCTTCTTCGCGCAAAGACGATTGTGCCGCTCACAGTGCTCTCCTTAGCGTGGCTTCTGCCGAAAGATGCTCGGCAGCGGCTCTTTCCTCCGGAGAGCATCCTATCTTCGTCTTTCGCGTCTTTTGTAGTCTACATCTTAGCAAAACGCTTTCCCACTATGTCTGGCTAGGAAAAACTGTGCCAGCACAGAAAACATCTCCCATCGTGTTCTAGAAGTTGCAGAGATGTCTGCCAAGTGTTTGGCAGGAAGAAAAGAAAAGTTGTCCAAAACAGCTTCCAATCGAATGTTCCTGTGATTGGAAAAGTCAGGAGAGTGCAAAGGTACTGTTTTCTATCAGTTGGCAAGGTGCGCACACAATCCCAGTGTTGTACAGCTTGCTTCTTCACCTTCCCGAAGCTGCCGCTCTCGCCGGCTGCCGGAGCCCAAGAAGCGGCTTCTTCGCGCAAAGACGATTGTGCCGCTCACAGTGCTCTCCTTAGCGCGGCTTCTGCCGAAAGACGCCCGGCAGCGGCTCTTACCTCCGGAGAGCATCCTACCTTCCTCTTTAGCTCCTCTTCTCATCTACACCTCGGCAAAAAGCTTTTCCACTATGTCTGGCTAGGAAAAACTGTGCCAGCACAGAAAACATCTCCCATCGTGTTCTAGAAGTTGCACGGATGTCTGCCAAGTGTTTGGCAGGAAGAAAAGAAAAGTTGTCCAAAACAGCTTCCAATCGAATGTTCCTGTGATTGGAAAAGTCAGGAGAGTGCAAAGGTACTGTTTTCTATCAGTTGGCAAGGTGCGCACACAATCCCAGTGTTGTACAGCTTGCTTCTTCACCTTCCCGAAGCTGCCGCTCTCGCCGGCTGCCGGAGCCCAAGAAGCGGCTTCTTCGCGCAAAGACGATTGTGCCGCTCACAGTGCTCTCCTTAGCGCGGCTTCTGCCGAAAGACGCCCGGCAGCGGCTCTTACCTCCGGAGAGCATCCTACCTTCGTCTTTAGCTCCTCTTCTCATCTACACCTCGGCAAAAAGCTTTTCCACTATGTCTGGCTAGGAAAAACTGTGCCAGCACAGAAAACATCTCCCATCGTGTTCTAGAAGTTGCACGGATGTCTGCCAAGTGTTTGGCAGGAAGAAAAGAAAAGTTGTCCAAAACAGCTTCCAATCGAATGTTCCTGTGATTGGAAAAGTCAGGAGAGTGCAAAGGTACTGTTTTCTATCAGTTGGCAAGGTGCGCACACAATCCCAGTGTTGTACAGCTTGCTTCTTCACCTTCCCGAAGCTGCCGCTCTCGCCGGCTGCCGGAGCCCAAGAAGCGGCTTCTTCGCGCAAAGACGATTGCGCCGCTCACAGTGCTCTCCTTAGCGCGGCTTCTGCCGAAAGACGCTCGGCAGCGGCTCTTACCTCCGGAGAGCATCCTACCTTCGTCTTTAGCTCCTCTTCTCATCTACACCTCGGCAAAAAGCTTTTCCACTATGTCTGGCTAGGAAAAACTGTGCCAGCACAGAAAACATCTCCCATCGTGTTCTAGAAGTTGCACGGATGTCTGCCAAGTGTTTGGCAGGAAGAAAAGAAAAGTTGTCCAAAACAGCTTCCAATCGAATGTTCCTGTGATTGGAAAAGTCAGGAGAGTGCAAAGGTACTGTTTTCTATCAGTTGGCAAGGTGCGCACACAATCCCAGTGTTGTACAGCTTGCTTCTTCACCTTCCCGAAGCTGCCGCTCTCGCCGGCTGCCGGAGCCCAAGAAGCGGCTTCTTCGCGCAAAGACGATTGTGCCGCTCACAGTGCTCTCCTTAGCGCGGCTTCTGCCGAAAGACGCCCGGCAGCGGCTCTTACCTCCGGAGAGCATCCTACCTTCGTCTTTAGCTCCTCTTCTCATCTACACCTCGGCAAAAAGAATTCCACTATGTCTGGCTAGGAAAAACTGTGCCAGCACAGAAAACATCTCCCATCGTGTTCTAGAAGTTGCAGAGATGTCTGCCAAGTGTTTGGCAGGAAGAAAAGAAAAGTTGTCCAAAACAGCTTCCAATCGAATGTTCCTGTGATTGGAAAAGTCAGGAGAGTGCAAAGGTACTGTTTTCTATCAGTTGGCAAGGTGCGCACACAATCCCAGTGTTGTACAGCTTGCTTCTTCACCTTCCCGAAGCTGCCGCTCTCGCCGGCTGCCGGAGCCGAAAAAGCGGCTTCTTCGCGCAAAGACGATTGTGCCGCTCACAGTGCTCTCCTTAGCGCGGCTTCTGCCGAAAGACGCCCGGCAGCGGCTCTTACCTCCGGAGAGCATCCTACCTTCATCTTTCGCGTCTTTTGTCGTCTACATCTTAGCAAAACGCTTTCCCACTGTGTCTGGCTAGGAAAAACTGTGCCAGCACAGAAAACATCTCCCATCGTGTTCTAGAAGTTGCACGGATGTCTGCCAAATGTTTGGCAGGAAGAAAAGAAAAGTTGTCCAAAACAGCTTCCAATCGAATGTTCCTGTGATTGGAAAAGTCAGGAGAGTGCAAAGGTACTGTTTTCTATCAGTTGGCAAGGTGCGCACACAATCCCAGCGTTGTACAGCTTGCTTCTTCACCTTCCCGAAGCTGCCGCTCTCGCCGGCTCCCGGAGCCGAAAAAGCGGCTTCTTCGCGCAAAGACGATTGCGCCGCTCACAGTGCTCTCCTTAGCGCGGCTTCTGCCGAAAGACGCCCGGCAGCGGCTCTTTCCTCCGGAGAGCATCCTACCTTCGTCTTTCGCGTCTTTTATAGTCTACATCTTAGCAAAACGCTTTCCCACTATGTCTGGCTAGGAAAAACTGTGCCAGCACAGAAAACATCTCCCATCGTGTTCTAGAAGTTGCACGGATGTCTGCCAAGTGTTTGGCAGGAAGAAAAGAAAAGTTGTCCAAAACAGCTTCCAATCGAATGTTCCTGTGATTGGAAAAGTCAGGAGAGTGCAAAGGTACTGTTTTCTATCAGTTGGCAAGGTGCGCACACAATCCCAGTGTTGTACAGCTTGCTTCTTCACCTTCCCGAAGCTGCCGCTCTCGCCGGCTGCCGGAGCCCAAGAAGCGGCTTCTTCGCGCAAAGACGATTGCGCCGCTCACAGTGCTCTCCTTAGCGCGGCTTCTGCCGAAAGACGCTCGGCAGCGGCTCTTACCTCCGGAGAGCATCCTACCTTCGTCTTTAGCTCCTCTTCTCATCTACACCTCGGCAAAAAGCTTTTCCACTATGTCTGGCTAGGAAAAACTGTGCCAGCACAGAAAACATCTCCCATCGTGTTCTAGAAGTTGCACGGATGTCTGCCAAGTGTTTGGCAGGAAGAAAAGAAAAGTTGTCCAAAACAGCTTCCAATCGAATGTTCCTGTGATTGGAAAAGTCAGGAGAGTGCAAAGGTACTGTTTTCTATCAGTTGGCAAGGTGCGCACACAATCCCAGTGTTGTACAGCTTGCTTCTTCACCTTCCCGAAGCTGCCGCTCTCGCCGGCTGCCGGAGCCCAAGAAGCGGCTTCTTCGCGCAAAGACGATTGTGCCGCTCACAGTGCTCTCCTTAGCGCGGCTTCTGCCGAAAGACGCCCGGCAGCGGCTCTTACCTCCGGAGAGCATCCTACCTTCGTCTTTAGCTCCTCTTCTCATCTACACCTCGGCAAAAAGCTTTTCCACTATGTCTGGCTAGGAAAAACTGTGCCAGCACAGAAAACATCTCCCATCGTGTTCTAGAAGTTGCACGGATGTCTGCCAAGTGTTTGGCAGGAAGAAAAGAAAAGTTGTCCAAAACAGCTTCCAATCGAATGTTCCTGTGATTGGAAAAGTCAGGAGAGTGCAAAGGTACTGTTTTCTATCAGTTGGCAAGGTGCGCACACAATCCCAGTGTTGTACAGCTTGCTTCTTCACCTTCCCGAAGCTGCCGCTCTCGCCGGCTGCCGGAGCCCAAGAAGCGGCTTCTTCGCGCAAAGACGATTGTGCCGCTCACAGTGCTCTCCTTAGCGCGGCTTCTGCCGAAAGACGCCCGGCAGCGGCTCTTACCTCCGGAGAGCATCCTACCTTCCTCTTTAGCTCCTCTTCTCATCTACACCTCGGCAAAAAGCTTTTCCACTATGTCTGGCTAGGAAAAACTGTGCCAGCACAGAAAACATCTCCCATCGTGTTCTAGAAGTTGCACGGATGTCTGCCAAGTGTTTGGCAGGAAGAAAAGAAAAGTTGTCCAAAACAGCTTCCAATCGAATGTTCCTGTGATTGGAAAAGTCAGGAGAGTGCAAAGGTACTGTTTTCTATCAGTTGGCAAGGTGCGCACACAATCCCAGTGTTGTACAGCTTGCTTCTTCACCTTCCCGAAGCTGCCGCTCTCGCCGGCTGCCGGAGCCCAAGAAGCGGCTTCTTCGCGCAAAGACGATTGTGCCGCTCACAGTGCTCTCCTTAGCGCGGCTTCTGCCGAAAGACGCCCGGCAGCGGCTCTTACCTCCGGAGAGCATCCTACCTTCCTCTTTAGCTCCTCTTCTCATCTACACCTCGGCAAAAAGCTTTTCCACTATGTCTGGCTAGGAAAAACTGTGCCAGCACAGAAAACATCTCCCATCGTGTTCTAGAAGTTGCACGGATGTCTGCCAAGTGTTTGGCAGGAAGAAAAGAAAAGTTGTCCAAAACAGCTTCCAATCGAATGTTCCTGTGATTGGAAAAGTCAGGAGAGTGCAAAGGTACTGTTTTCTATCAGTTGGCAAGGTGCGCACACAATCCCAGTGTTGTACAGCTTGCTTCTTCACCTTCCCGAAGCTGCCGCTCTCGCCGGCTGCCGGAGCCCAAGAAGCGGCTTTTTCGCGCAAAGACGATTGCGCCGCTCACAGTGCTCTCCTAAGCGCGGCTTCTGCCGAAAGACGCTCGGCAGCGGCTCTTACCTCCGGAGAGCATCCTACCTTCGTCTTTAGCTCCTCTTCTCATCTACACCTCGGCAAAAAGCTTTTCCACTATGTCTGGCTAGGAAAAACTGTGCCAGCACAGAAAACATCTCCCATCGTGTTCTAGAAGTTGCACGGATGTCTGCCAAGTGTTTGGCAGGAAGAAAAGAAAAGTTGTCCAAAACAGCTTCCAATCGAATGTTCCTGTGATTGGAAAAGTCAGGAGAGTGCAAAGGTACTGTTTTCTATCAGTTGGCAAGGTGCGCACACAATCCCAGTGTTGTACAGCTTGCTTCTTCACCTTCCCGAAGCTGCCGCTCTCGCCGGCTGCCGGAGCCCAAGAAGCGGCTTCTTCGCGCAAAGACGATTGTGCCGCTCACAGTGCTCTCCTTAGCGCGGCTTCTGCCGAAAGACGCTCGGCAGCGGCTCTTACCTCCGGAGAGCATCCTACCTTCGTCTTTAGCTCCTCTTCTCATCTACACCTCGGCAAAAAGCTTTTCCACTATGTCTGGCTAGGAAAAACTGTGCCAGCACAGAAAACATCTCCCATCGTGTTCTAGAAGTTGCACGGATGTCTGCCAAGTGTTTGGCAGGAAGAAAAGAAAAGTTGTCCAAAACAGCTTCCAATCGAATGTTCCTGTGATTGGAAAAGTCAGGAGAGTGCAAAGGTACTGTTTTCTATCAGTTGGCAAGGTGCGCACACAATCCCAGTGTTGTACAGCTTGCTTCTTCACCTTCCCAAAGCTGCCGCTCTCGCCGGCTGCCAGAGCCGAAAAAGCGGCTTCTTCGCGCAAAGACGATTGTGCCGCTCACAGTGCTCTCCTTAGCGCGGCTTCTGCCGAAAGACGCCCGGCAGCGGCTCTTACCTCCGGAGAGCATCCTACCTTCCTCTTTAGCTCCTCTTCTCATCTACACCTCGGCAAAAAGCTTTCCCACTATGTCTGGCTAGGAAAAACTGTGCCAGCACAGAAAACATCTCCCATCGTGTTCTAGAATCTGCAGAGATGTCTGCCAAGTGTTTGGCAGGAAGAAAAGAAAAGTTGTCCAAAACAGCTTCCAATCGAATGTTCCTGTGATTGGAAAAGTCAGGAGAGTGCAAAGGTACTGTTTTCTATCAGTTGGCAAGGTGCGCACACAATCCCAGTGTTGTACAGCTTGCTTCTTCACCTTCCCGAAGCTGCCGCTCTCGCCGGCTGCCGGAGCCCAAGAAGCGGCTTCTTCGCGCAAAGATGATTGTGCCGCTCACAGTGCTCTCCTTAGCGCGGCTTCTGCCGAAAGACGCCCGGCAGCGGCTCTTACCTCCGGAGAGCATCCTACCTTCCTCTTTAGTTCCTCTTCTCATCTACCTCACGTCAAAAAGCTTTCCCACTATGTCTGGCTAGGAAAAACTGTGCCAGCACAGAAAACATCTCCCATCGTGTTCTAGAAGTTGCACGGATGTCTGCCAAGTGTTTGGCAGGAAGAAAAGAAAAGTTGTCCAAAACAGCTTCCAATCGAATGTTCCTGTGATTGGAAAAGTCAGGAGAGTGCAAAGGTACTGTTTTCTATCAGTTGGCAAGGTGCGCACACAATCCCAGTGTTGTACAGCTTGCTTCTTCACCTTCCCGAAGCTGCCGCTCTCGCCGGCTGCCGGAGCCCAAGAAGCGGCTTCTTCGCGCAAAGACGATTGTGCCGCTCACAGTGCTCTCCTTAGCGCGGCTTCTGCCGAAAGACGCCCGGCAGCGGCTCTTACCTCCGGAGAGCATCCTACCTTCATCTTTCGCGTCTTTTGTCGTCTACATCTTAGCAAAACGCTTTCCCACTGTGTCTGGCTAGGAAAAACTGTGCCAGCACAGAAAACATCTCCCATCGTGTTCTAGAAGTTGCACGGATGTCTGCCAAATGTTTGGCAGGAAGAAAAGTTGTCCAAAACAGCTTCCAATCGAATGTTCCTGTGATTGGAAAAGTTAGGAGAGTGCAAAGGTACTGTTTTCTATCAGTTGGCAAGGTGCGCACACAATCCCAGCGTTGTACAGCTTGCTTCTTCACCTTCCCGAAGCTGCCGCTCTCGCCGGCTGCCGGAGCCGAAAAAGCGGCTTCTTCGCGCAAAGACGATTGCGCCGCTCACAGTGCTCTCCTTAGCGCGGCTTCTGCCGAAAGACGCCCGGCAGCGGCTCTTTCCTCCGGAGAGCATCCTACCTTCGTCTTTCGCGTCTTTTGTAGTCTACATCTTAGCAAAACGCTTTCCCACTATGTCTGGCTAGGAAAAACTGTGCCAGCACAGAAAACATCTCCCATCGTGTTCTAGAAGTTGCACGGATGTCTGCCAAGTGTTTGGCAGGAAGAAAAGAAAAGTTGTCCAAAACAGCTTCCAATCGAATGTTCCTGTGATTGGAAAAGTCAGGAGAGTGCAAAGGTACTGTTTTCTATCAGTTGGCAAGGTGCGCACACAATCCCAGTGTTGTACAGCTTGCTTCTTCACCTTCCCGAAGCTGCCGCTCTCGCCGGCTGCCGGAGCCCAAGAAGCGGCTTCTTCGCGCAAAGACGATTGTGCCGCTCACAGTGCTCTCCTTAGCGCGGCTTCTGCCGAAAGACGCCCGGCAGCGGCTCTTACCTCCGGAGAGCATCCTACCTTCCTCTTTAGTTCCTCTTCTCATCTACCTCACGGCAAAAAGCTTTCCCACTATGTCTGGCTAGGAAAAACTGTGCCAGCACAGAAAACATCTCCCATCGTGTTCTAGAAGTTGCACGGATGTCTGCCAAGTGTTTGGCAGGAAGAAAAGAAAAGTTGTCCAAAACAGCTTCCAATCGAATGTTCCTGTGATTGGAAAAGTCAGGAGAGTGCAAAGGTACTGTTTTCTATCAGTTGGCAAGGTGCGCACACAATCCCAGTGTTGTACAGCTTGCTTCTTCACCTTCCCGAAGCTGCCGCTCTCGCCGGCTGCCGGAGCCCAAGAAGCGGCTTCTTCGCGCAAAGACGATTGCGCCGCTCACAGTGCTCTCCTTAGCGCGGCTTCTGCCGAAAGACGCCCGGCAGCGGCTCTTACCTCCGGAGAGCATCCTACCTTCATCTTTCGCGTCTTTTGTCGTCTACATCTTAGCAAAACGCATTCCCACTGTGTCTGGCTAGGAAAAACTGTGCCAGCACAGAAAACATCTCCCATCGTGTTCTAGAAGTTGCACGGATGTCTGCCAAATGTTTGGCAGGAAGAAAAGAAAAGTTGTCCAAAACAGCTTCCAATCGAATGTTCCTGTGATTGGAAAAGTTAGGAGAGTGCAAAGGTACTGTTTTCTATCAGTTGGCAAGGTGCGCACACAATCCCAGCGTTGTACAGCTTGCTTCTTCACCTTCCCGAAGCTGCCGCTCTCGCCGGCTCCCGGAGCCGAAAAAGCGGCTTCTTCGCGCAAAGACGATTGCGCCGCTCACAGTGCTCTCCTTAGCGCGGCTTCTGCCGAAAGACGCCCGGCAGCGGCTCTTTCCTCCGGAGAGCATCCTACCTTCGTCTTTCGCGTCTTTTGTAGTCTACATCTTAGCAAAACGCTTTCCCACTATGTCTGGCTAGGAAAAACTGTGCCAGCACAGAAAACATCTCCCATCGTGTTCTAGAAGTTGCACGGATGTCTGCCAAGTGTTTGGCAGGAAGAAAAGAAAAGTTGTCCAAAACAGCTTCCAATCGAATGTTCCTGTGATTGGAAAAGTCAGGAGAGTGCAAAGGTACTGTTTTCTATCAGTTGGCAAGGTGCGCACACAATCCCAGTGTTGTACAGCTTGCTTCTTCACCTTCCCGAAGCTGCCGCTCTCGCCGGCTGCCGGAGCCCAAGAAGCGGCTTCTTCGCGCAAAGACGATTGCGCCGCTCACAGTGCTCTCCTTAGCGCGGCTTCTGCCGAAAGACGCTCGGCAGCGGCTCTTACCTCCGGAGAGCATCCTACCTTCGTCTTTAGCTCCTCTTCTCATCTACACCTCGGCAAAAAGCTTTTCCACTATGTCTGGCTAGGAAAAACTGTGCCAGCACAGAAAACATCTCCCATCGTGTTCTAGAAGTTGCACGGATGTCTGCCAAGTGTTTGGCAGGAAGAAAAGAAAAGTTGTCCAAAACAGCTTCCAATCGAATGTTCCTGTGATTGGAAAAGTCAGGAGAGTGCAAAGGTACTGTTTTCTATCAGTTGGCAAGGTGCGCACACAATCCCAGTGTTGTACAGCTTGCTTCTTCACCTTCCCGAAGCTGCCGCTCTCGCCGGCTGCCGGAGCCCAAGAAGCGGCTTCTTCGCGCAAAGACGATTGCGCCGCTCACAGTGCTCTCCTTAGCGCGGCTTCTGCCGAAAGACGCTCGGCAGCGGCTCTTACCTCCGGAGAGCATCCTACCTTCGTCTTTAGCTCCTCTTCTCATCTACACCTCGGCAAAAAGCTTTTCCACTATGTCTGGCTAGGAAAAACTGTGCCAGCACAGAAAACATCTCCCATCGTGTTCTAGAAGTTGCACGGATGTCTGCCAAGTGTTTGGCAGGAAGAAAAGAAAAGTTGTCCAAAACAGCTTCCAATCGAATGTTCCTGTGATTGGAAAAGTCAGGAGAGTGCAAAGGTACTGTTTTCTATCAGTTGGCAAGGTGCGCACACAATCCCAGTGTTGTACAGCTTGCTTCTTCACCTTCCCGAAGCTGCCGCTCTCGCCGGCTGCCGGAGCCGAAAAAGCGGCTTCTTCGCGCAAAGACGATTGTGCCGCTCACAGTGCTCTCCTTAGCGCGGCTTCTGCCGAAAGACGCTCGGCAGCGGCTCTTTCCTCCGGAGAGCATCCTATCTTCGTCTTTCGCGTCTTTTGTAGTCTACATCTTAGCAAAACGCTTTCCCACTATGTCTGGCTAGGAAAAACTGTGCCAGCACAGAAAACATCTCCCATCGTGTTCTAGAAGTTGCACGGATGTCTGCCAAGTGTTTGGCAGGAAGAAAAGAAAAGTTGTCCAAAACAGCTTCCAATCGAATGTTCCTGTGATTGGAAAAGTCAGGAGAGTGCAAAGGTACTGTTTTCTATCAGTTGGCAAGGTGCGCACACAATCCCAGTGTTGTACAGCTTGCTTCTTCACCTTCCCGAAGCTGCCGCTCTCGCCGGCTGCCGGAGCCCAAGAAGCGGCTTCTTCGCGCAAAGACGATTGTGCCGCTCACAGTGCTCTCCTTAGCGCGGCTTCTGCCGAAAGACGCCCGGCAGCGGCTCTTGCCTCCGGAGAGCATCCTACCTTCCTCTTTAGCTCCTCTTCTCATCTACACCTCGGCAAAAAGCTTTTCCACTATGTCTGGCTAGGAAAAACTGTGCCAGCACAGAAAACATCTCCCATCGTGTTCTAGAAGTTGCACGGATGTCTGCCAAGTGTTTGGCAGGAAGAAAAGAAAAGTTGTCCAAAACAGCTTCCAATCGAATGTTCCTGTGATTGGAAAAGTCAGGAGAGTGCAAAGGTACTGTTTTCTATCAGTTGGCAAGGTGCGCACACAATCCCAGTGTTGTACAGCTTGCTTCTTCACCTTCCCGAAGCTGCCGCTCTCGCCGGCTGCCGGAGCCCAAGAAGCGGCTTCTTCGCGCAAAGACGATTGTGCCGCTCACAGTGCTCTCCTTAGCGCGGCTTCTGCCGAAAGATGCTCGGCAGCGGCTCTTTCCTCCGGAGAGCATCCTATCTTCGTCTTTCGCGTCTTTTGTAGTCTACATCTTAGCAAAACGCTTTCCCACTATGTCTGGCTAGGAAAAACTGTGCCAGCACAGAAAACATCTCCCATCGTGTTCTAGAAGTTGCAGAGATGTCTGCCAAGTGTTTGGCAGGAAGAAAAGAAAAGTTGTCCAAAACAGCTTCCAATCGAATGTTCCTGTGATTGGAAAAGTCAGGAGAGTGCAAAGGTACTGTTTTCTATCAGTTGGCAAGGTGCGCACACAATCCCAGTGTTGTACAGCTTGCTTCTTCACCTTCCCGAAGCTGCCGCTCTCGCCGGCTGCCGGAGCCGAAAAAGCGGCTTCTTCGCGCAAAGACGATTGTGCCGCTCACAGTGCTCTCCTTAGCGCGGCTTCTGCCGAAAGACGCCCGGCAGCGGCTCTTACCTCCGGAGAGCATCCCACCTTCGTCTTTCGCGTCTTTTGTAGTCTACATCTTAGCAAAACGCTTTTCCACTATGTCTGGCTAGGAAAAACTGTGCCAGCACAGAAAACATCTCCCATCGTGTTCTAGAAGTTGCACGGATGTCTGCCAAGTGTTTGGCAGGAAGAAAAGAAAAGTTGTCCAAAACAGCTTCCAATCGAATGTTCCTGTGATTGGAAAAGTTAGGAGAGTGCAAAGGTACTGTTTTCTATCAGTTGGCAAGGTGCGCACACAATCCCAGCGTTGTACAGCTTGCTTCTTCACCTTCCCGAAGCTGCCGCTCTCGCCGGCTCCCGGAGCCGAAAAAGCGGCTTCTTCGCGCAAAGACGATTGCGCCGCTCACAGTGCTCTCCTTAGCGCGGCTTCTGCCGAAAGACGCTCGGCAGCGGCTCTTACCTCCGGAGAGCATCCTACCTTCGTCTTTAGCTCCTCTTCTCATCTACACCTCGGCAAAAAGCTTTTCCACTATGTCTGGCTAGGAAAAACTGTGCCAGCACAGAAAACATCTCCCATCGTGTTCTAGAAGTTGCACGGATGTCTGCCAAGTGTTTGGCAGGAAGAAAAGAAAAGTTGTCCAAAACAGCTTCCAATCGAATGTTCCTGTGATTGGAAAAGTCAGGAGAGTGCAAAGGTACTGTTTTCTATCAGTTGGCAAGGTGCGCACACAATCCCAGTGTTGTACAGCTTGCTTCTTCACCTTCCCGAAGCTGCCGCTCTCGCCGGCTGCCGGAGCCCAAGAAGCGGCTTCTTCGCGCAAAGACGATTGCGCCGCTCACAGTGCTCTCCTTAGCGCGGCTTCTGCCGAAAGACGCTCGGCAGCGGCTCTTACCTCCGGAGAGCATCCTACCTTCGTCTTTAGCTCCTCTTCTCATCTACACCTCGGCAAAAAGCTTTTCCACTATGTCTGGCTAGGAAAAACTGTGCCAGCACAGAAAACATCTCCCATCGTGTTCTAGAAGTTGCACGGATGTCTGCCAAGTGTTTGGCAGGAAGAAAAGAAAAGTTGTCCAAAACAGCTTCCAATCGAATGTTCCTGTGATTGGAAAAGTCAGGAGAGTGCAAAGGTACTGTTTTCTATCAGTTGGCAAGGTGCGCACACAATCCCAGTGTTGTACAGCTTGCTTCTTCACCTTCCCGAAGCTGCCGCTCTCGCCGGCTGCCGGAGCCGAAAAAGCGGCTTCTTCGCGCAAAGACGATTGTGCCGCTCACAGTGCTCTCCTTAGCGCGGCTTCTGCCGAAAGACGCTCGGCAGCGGCTCTTTCCTCCGGAGAGCATCCTATCTTCGTCTTTCGCGTCTTTTGTAGTCTACATCTTAGCAAAACGCTTTCCCACTATGTCTGGCTAGGAAAAACTGTGCCAGCACAGAAAACATCTCCCATCGTGTTCTAGAAGTTGCACGGATGTCTGCCAAGTGTTTGGCAGGAAGAAAAGAAAAGTTGTCCAAAACAGCTTCCAATCGAATGTTCCTGTGATTGGAAAAGTCAGGAGAGTGCAAAGGTACTGTTTTCTATCAGTTGGCAAGGTGCGCACACAATCCCAGTGTTGTACAGCTTGCTTCTTCACCTTCCCGAAGCTGCCGCTCTCGCCGGCTGCCGGAGCCCAAGAAGCGGCTTCTTCGCGCAAAGACGATTGTGCCGCTCACAGTGCTCTCCTTAGCGCGGCTTCTGCCGAAAGACGCCCGGCAGCGGCTCTTACCTCCGGAGAGCATCCTACCTTCCTCTTTAGCTCCTCTTCTCATCTACACCTCGGCAAAAAGCTTTTCCACTATGTCTGGCTAGGAAAAACTGTGCCAGCACAGAAAACATCTCCCATCGTGTTCTAGAAGTTGCACGGATGTCTGCCAAGTGTTTGGCAGGAAGAAAAGAAAAGTTGTCCAAAACAGCTTCCAATCGAATGTTCCTGTGATTGGAAAAGTCAGGAGAGTGCAAAGGTACTGTTTTCTATCAGTTGGCAAGGTGCGCACACAATCCCAGTGTTGTACAGCTTGCTTCTTCACCTTCCCGAAGCTGCCGCTCTCGCCGGCTGCCGGAGCCCAAGAAGCGGCTTCTTCGCGCAAAGACGATTGTGCCGCTCACAGTGCTCTCCTTAGCGCGGCTTCTGCCGAAAGATGCTCGGCAGCAGCTCTTTCCTCCGGAGAGCATCCTATCTTCGTCTTTCGCGTCTTTTGTAGTCTACATCTTAGCAAAACGCTTTCCCACTATGTCTGGCTAGGAAAAACTGTGCCAGCACAGAAAACATCTCCCATCGTGTTCTAGAAGTTGCAGAGATGTCTGCCAAGTGTTTGGCAGGAAGAAAAGAAAAGTTGTCCAAAACAGCTTCCAATCGAATGTTCCTGTGATTGGAAAAGTCAGGAGAGTGCAAAGGTACTGTTTTCTATCAGTTGGCAAGGTGCGCACACAATCCCAGTGTTGTACAGCTTGCTTCTTCACCTTCCCGAAGCTGCCGCTCTCGCCGGCTGCCGGAGCCGAAAAAGCGGCTTCTTCGCGCAAAGACGATTGTGCCGCTCACAGTGCTCTCCTTAGCGCGGCTTCTGCCGAAAGACGCCCGGCAGCGGCTCTTACCTCCGGAGAGCATCCCACCTTCGTCTTTCGCGTCTTTTGTAGTCTACATCTTAGCAAAACGCTTTTCCACTATGTCTGGCTAGGAAAAACTGTGCCAGCACAGAAAACATCTCCCATCGTGTTCTAGAAGTTGCACGGATGTCTGCCAAATGTTTGGCAGGAAGAAAAGAAAAGTTGTCCAAAACAGCTTCCAATCGAATGTTCCTGTGATTGGAAAAGTTAGGAGAGTGCAAAGGTACTGTTTTCTATCAGTTGGCAAGGTGCGCACACAATCCCAGCGTTGTACAGCTTGCTTCTTCACCTTCCCGAAGCTGCCGCTCTCGCCGGCTCCCGGAGCCGAAAAAGCGGCTTCTTCGCGCAAAGACGATTGCGCCGCTCACAGTGCTCTCCTTAGCGCGGCTTCTGCCGAAAGACGCCCGGCAGCGGCTCTTTCCTCCGGAGAGCATCCTACCTTCGTCTTTCGCGTCTTTTGTAGTCTACATCTTAGCAAAACGCTTTCCCACTATGTCTGGCTAGGAAAAACTGTGCCAGCACAGAAAACATCTCCCATCGTGTTCTAGAAGTTGCACGGATGTCTGCCAAGTGTTTGGCAGGAAGAAAAGAAAAGTTGTCCAAAACAGCTTCCAATCGAATGTTCCTGTGATTGGAAAAGTCAGGAGAGTGCAAAGGTACTGTTTTCTATCAGTTGGCAAGGTGCGCACACAATCCCAGTGTTGTACAGCTTGCTTCTTCACCTTCCCGAAGCTGCCGCTCTCGCCGGCTGCCGGAGCCCAAGAAGCGGCTTCTTCGCGCAAAGACGATTGCGCCGCTCACAGTGCTCTCCTTAGCGCGGCTTCTGCCGAAAGACGCTCGGCAGCGGCTCTTACCTCCGGAGAGCATCCTACCTTCGTCTTTAGCTCCTCTTCTCATCTACACCTCGGCAAAAAGCTTTTCCACTATGTCTGGCTAGGAAAAACTGTGCCAGCACAGAAAACATCTCCCATCGTGTTCTAGAAGTTGCACGGATGTCTGCCAAGTGTTTGGCAGGAAGAAAAGAAAAGTTGTCCAAAACAGCTTCCAATCGAATGTTCCTGTGATTGGAAAAGTCAGGAGAGTGCAAAGGTACTGTTTTCTATCAGTTGGCAAGGTGCGCACACAATCCCAGTGTTGTACAGCTTGCTTCTTCACCTTCCCGAAGCTGCCGCTCTCGCCGGCTGCCGGAGCCCAAGAAGCGGCTTCTTCGCGCAAAGACGATTGCGCCGCTCACAGTGCTCTCCTTAGCGCGGCTTCTGCCGAAAGACGCTCGGCAGCGGCTCTTACCTCCGGAGAGCATCCTACCTTCGTCTTTAGCTCCTCTTCTCATCTACACCTCGGCAAAAAGCTTTTCCACTATGTCTGGCTAGGAAAAACTGTGCCAGCACAGAAAACATCTCCCATCGTGTTCTAGAAGTTGCACGGATGTCTGCCAAGTGTTTGGCAGGAAGAAAAGAAAAGTTGTCCAAAACAGCTTCCAATCGAATGTTCCTGTGATTGGAAAAGTCAGGAGAGTGCAAAGGTACTGTTTTCTATCAGTTGGCAAGGTGCGCACACAATCCCAGTGTTGTACAGCTTGCTTCTTCACCTTCCCGAAGCTGCCGCTCTCGCCGGCTGCCGGAGCCGAAAAAGCGGCTTCTTCGCGCAAAGACGATTGTGCCGCTCACAGTGCTCTCCTTAGCGCGGCTTCTGCCGAAAGACGCTCGGCAGCGGCTCTTTCCTCCGGAGAGCATCCTATCTTCGTCTTTCGCGTCTTTTGTAGTCTACATCTTAGCAAAACGCTTTCCCACTATGTCTGGCTAGGAAAAACTGTGCCAGCACAGAAAACATCTCCCATCGTGTTCTAGAAGTTGCACGGATGTCTGCCAAGTGTTTGGCAGGAAGAAAAGAAAAGTTGTCCAAAACAGCTTCCAATCGAATGTTCCTGTGATTGGAAAAGTCAGGAGAGTGCAAAGGTACTGTTTTCTATCAGTTGGCAAGGTGCGCACACAATCCCAGTGTTGTACAGCTTGCTTCTTCACCTTCCCGAAGCTGCCGCTCTCGCCGGCTGCCGGAGCCCAAGAAGCGGCTTCTTCGCGCAAAGACGATTGTGCCGCTCACAGTGCTCTCCTTAGCGCGGCTTCTGCCGAAAGACGCCCGGCAGCGGTTCTTACCTCCGGAGAGCATCCTACCTTCCTCTTTAGCTCCTCTTCTCATCTACACCTCGGCAAAAAGCTTTTCCACTATGTCTGGCTAGGAAAAACTGTGCCAGCACAGAAAACATCTCCCATCGTGTTCTAGAAGTTGCACGGATGTCTGCCAAGTGTTTGGCAGGAAGAAAAGAAAAGTTGTCCAAAACAGCTTCCAATCGAATGTTCCTGTGATTGGAAAAGTCAGGAGAGTGCAAAGGTACTGTTTTCTATCAGTTGGCAAGGTGCGCACACAATCCCAGTGTTGTACAGCTTGCTTCTTCACCTTCCCGAAGCTGCCGCTCTCGCCGGCTGCCGGAGCCCAAGAAGCGGCTTCTTCGCGCAAAGACGATTGTGCCGCTCACAGTGCTCTCCTTAGCGCGGCTTCTGCCGAAAGATGCTCGGCAGCGGCTCTTTCCTCCGGAGAGCATCCTATCTTCGTCTTTCGCGTCTTTTGTAGTCTACATCTTAGCAAAACGCTTTCCCACTATGTCTGGCTAGGAAAAACTGTGCCAGCACAGAAAACATCTCCCATCGTGTTCTAGAAGTTGCAGAGATGTCTGCCAAGTGTTTGGCAGGAAGAAAAGAAAAGTTGTCCAAAACAGCTTCCAATCGAATGTTCCTGTGATTGGAAAAGTCAGGAGAGTGCAAAGGTACTGTTTTCTATCAGTTGGCAAGGTGCGCACACAATCCCAGTGTTGTACAGCTTGCTTCTTCACCTTCCCGAAGCTGCCGCTCTCGCCGGCTGCCGGAGCCGAAAAAGCGGCTTCTTCGCGCAAAGACGATTGTGCCGCTCACAGTGCTCTCCTTAGCGCGGCTTCTGCCGAAAGACGCCCGGCAGCGGCTCTTACCTCCGGAGAGCATCCCACCTTCGTCTTTCGCGTCTTTTGTAGTCTACATCTTAGCAAAACGCTTTTCCACTATGTCTGGCTAGGAAAAACTGTGCCAGCACAGAAAACATCTCCCATCGTGTTCTAGAAGTTGCACGGATGTCTGCCAAATGTTTGGCAGGAAGAAAAGAAAAGTTGTCCAAAACAGCTTCCAATCGAATGTTCCTGTGATTGGAAAAGTTAGGAGAGTGCAAAGGTACTGTTTTCTATCAGTTGGCAAGGTGCGCACACAATCCCAGCGTTGTACAGCTTGCTTCTTCACCTTCCCGAAGCTGCCGCTCTCGCCGGCTCCCGGAGCCGAAAAAGCGGCTTCTTCGCGCAAAGACGATTGCGCCGCTCACAGTGCTCTCCTTAGCGCGGCTTCTGCCGAAAGACGCCCGGCAGCGGCTCTTTCCTCCGGAGAGCATCCTACCTTCGTCTTTCGCGTCTTTTGTAGTCTACATCTTAGCAAAACGCTTTCCCACTATGTCTGACTAGGAAAAACTGTGCCAGCACAGAAAACATCTCCCATCGTGTTCTAGAAGTTGCACGGATGTCTGCCAAGTGTTTGGCAGGAAGAAAAGAAAAGTTGTCCAAAACAGCTTCCAATCGAATGTTCCTGTGATTGGAAAAGTCAGGAGAGTGCAAAGGTACTGTTTTCTATCAGTTGGCAAGGTGCGCACACAATCCCAGTGTTGTACAGCTTGCTTCTTCACCTTCCCGAAGCTGCCGCTCTCGCCGGCTGCCGGAGCCCAAGAAGCGGCTTCTTCGCGCAAAGACGATTGCGCCGCTCACAGTGCTCTCCTTAGCGCGGCTTCTGCCGAAAGACGCTCGGCAGCGGCTCTTACCTCCGGAGAGCATCCTACCTTCGTCTTTAGCTCCTCTTCTCATCTACACCTCGGCAAAAAGCTTTTCCACTATGTCTGGCTAGGAAAAACTGTGCCAGCACAGAAAACATCTCCCATCGTGTTCTAGAAGTTGCACGGATGTCTGCCAAGTGTTTGGCAGGAAGAAAAGAAAAGTTGTCCAAAACAGCTTCCAATCGAATGTTCCTGTGATTGGAAAAGTCAGGAGAGTGCAAAGGTACTGTTTTCTATCAGTTGGCAAGGTGCGCACACAATCCCAGTGTTGTACAGCTTGCTTCTTCACCTTCCCGAAGCTGCCGCTCTCGCCGGCTGCCGGAGCCCAAGAAGCGGCTTCTTCGCGCAAAGACGATTGCGCCGCTCACAGTGCTCTCCTTAGCGCGGCTTCTGCCGAAAGACGCTCGGCAGCGGCTCTTACCTCCGGAGAGCATCCTACCTTCGTCTTTAGCTCCTCTTCTCATCTACACCTCGGCAAAACGCTTTCCCACTATGTCTGGCTAGGAAAAACTGTGCCAGCACAGAAAACATCTCCCATCGTGTTCTAGAAGTTGCACGGATGTCTGCCAAGTGTTTGGCAGGAAGAAAAGAAAAGTTGTCCAAAACAGCTTCCAATCGAATGTTCCTGTGATTGGAAAAGTCAGGAGAGTGCAAAGGTACTGTTTTCTATCAGTTGGCAAGGTGCGCACACAATCCCAGTGTTGTACAGCTTGCTTCTTCACCTTCCCGAAGCTGCCGCTCTCGCCGGCTGCCGGAGCCGAAAAAGCGGCTTCTTCGCGCAAAGACGATTGTGCCGCTCACAGTGCTCTCCTTAGCGCGGCTTCTGCCGAAAGACGCTCGGCAGCGGCTCTTTCCTCCGGAGAGCATCCTATCTTCGTCTTTCGCGTCTTTTGTAGTCTACATCTTAGCAAAACGCTTTCCCACTATGTCTGGCTAGGAAAAACTGTGCCAGCACAGAAAACATCTCCCATCGTGTTCTAGAAGTTGCACGGATGTCTGCCAAGTGTTTGGCAGGAAGAAAAGAAAAGTTGTCCAAAACAGCTTCCAATCGAATGTTCCTGTGATTGGAAAAGTCAGGAGAGTGCAAAGGTACTGTTTTCTATCAGTTGGCAAGGTGCGCACACAATCCCAGTGTTGTACAGCTTGCTTCTTCACCTTCCCGAAGCTGCCGCTCTCGCCGGCTGCCGGAGCCCAAGAAGCGGCTTCTTCGCGCAAAGACGATTGTGCCGCTCACAGTGCTCTCCTTAGCGCGGCTTCTGCCGAAAGACGCCCGGCAGCGGCTCTTACCTCCGGAGAGCATCCTACCTTCCTCTTTAGCTCCTCTTCTCATCTACACCTCGGCAAAAAGCTTTTCCACTATGTCTGGCTAGGAAAAACTGTGCCAGCACAGAAAACATCTCCCATCGTGTTCTAGAAGTTGCACGGATGTCTGCCAAGTGTTTGGCAGGAAGAAAAGAAAAGTTGTCCAAAACAGCTTCCAATCGAATGTTCCTGTGATTGGAAAAGTCAGGAGAGTGCAAAGGTACTGTTTTCTATCAGTTGGCAAGGTGCGCACACAATCCCAGTGTTGTACAGCTTGCTTCTTCACCTTCCCGAAGCTGCCGCTCTCGCCGGCTGCCGGAGCCCAAGAAGCGGCTTCTTCGCGCAAAGACGATTGTGCCGCTCACAGTGCTCTCCTTAGCGCGGCTTCTGCCGAAAGATGCTCGGCAGCGGCTCTTTCCTCCGGAGAGCATCCTATCTTCGTCTTTCGCGTCTTTTGTAGTCTACATCTTAGCAAAACGCTTTCCCACTATGTCTGGCTAGGAAAAACTGTGCCAGCACAGAAAACATCTCCCATCGTGTTCTAGAAGTTGCAGAGATGTCTGCCAAGTGTTTGGCAGGAAGAAAAGAAAAGTTGTCCAAAACAGCTTCCAATCGAATGTTCCTGTGATTGGAAAAGTCAGGAGAGTGCAAAGGTACTGTTTTCTATCAGTTGGCAAGGTGCGCACACAATCCCAGTGTTGTACAGCTTGCTTCTTCACCTTCCCGAAGCTGCCGCTCTCGCCGGCTGCCGGAGCCCAAGAAGCGGCTTCTTCGCGCAAAGACGATTGTGCCGCTCACAGTGCTCTCCTTAGCGCGGCTTCTGCCGAAAGACGCCCGGCAGCGGCTCTTACCTCCGGAGAGCATCCCACCTTCGTCTTTCGCGTCTTTTGTAGTCTACATCTTAGCAAAACGCTTTTCCACTATGTCTGGCTAGGAAAAACTGTGCCAGCACAGAAAACATCTCCCATCGTGTTCTAGAAGTTGCACGGATGTCTGCCAAGTGTTTGGCAGGAAGAAAAGAAAAGTTGTCCAAAACAGCTTCCAATCGAATGTTCCTGTGATTGGAAAAGTCAGGAGAGTGCAAAGGTACTGTTTTCTATCAGTTGGCAAGGTGCGCACACAATCCCAGTGTTGTACAGCTTGCTTCTTCACCTTCCCGAAGCTGCCGCTCTCGCCGGCTGCCGGAGCCCAAGAAGCGGCTTCTTCGCGCAAAGACGATTGTGCCGCTCACAGTGCTCTCCTTAGCGCGGCTTCTGCCGAAAGACGCCCGGCAGCGGCTCTTACCTCCGGAGAGCATCCTACCTTCCTCTTTAGCTCCTCTTCTCATCTACACCTCGGCAAAAAGCTTTTCCACTATGTCTGGCTAGGAAAAACTGTGCCAGCACAGAAAACATCTCCCATCGTGTTCTAGAAGTTGCACGGATGTCTGCCAAGTGTTTGGCAGGAAGAAAAGAAAAGTTGTCCAAAACAGCTTCCAATCGAATGTTCCTGTGATTGGAAAAGTCAGGAGAGTGCAAAGGTACTGTTTTCTATCAGTTGGCAAGGTGCGCACACAATCCCAGTGTTGTACAGCTTGCTTCTTCACCTTCCCGAAGCTGCCGCTCTCGCCGGCTGCCGGAGCCCAAGAAGCGGCTTCTTCGCGCAAAGACGATTGCGCCGCTCACAGTGCTCTCCTTAGCGCGGCTTCTGCCGAAAGACGCTCGGCAGCGGCTCTTACCTCCGGAGAGCATCCTACCTTCGTCTTTAGCTCCTCTTCTCATCTACACCTCGGCAAAACGCTTTCCCACTATGTCTGGCTAGGAAAAACTGTGCCAGCACAGAAAACATCTCCCATCGTGTTCTAGAAGTTGCACGGATGTCTGCCAAGTGTTTGGCAGGAAGAAAAGAAAAGTTGTCCAAAACAGCTTCCAATCGAATGTTCCTGTGATTGGAAAAGTCAGGAGAGTGCAAAGGTACTGTTTTCTATCAGTTGGCAAGGTGCGCACACAATCCCAGTGTTGTACAGCTTGCTTCTTCACCTTCCCGAAGCTGCCGCTCTCGCCGGCTGCCGGAGCCGAAAAAGCGGCTTCTTCGCGCAAAGACGATTGTGCCGCTCACAGTGCTCTCCTTAGCGCGGCTTCTGCCGAAAGACGCTCGGCAGCGGCTCTTTCCTCCGGAGAGCATCCTATCTTCGTCTTTCGCGTCTTTTGTAGTCTACATCTTAGCAAAACGCTTTCCCACTATGTCTGGCTAGGAAAAACTGTGCCAGCACAGAAAACATCTCCCATCGTGTTCTAGAAGTTGCACGGATGTCTGCCAAGTGTTTGGCAGGAAGAAAAGAAAAGTTGTCCAAAACAGCTTCCAATCGAATGTTCCTGTGATTGGAAAAGTCAGGAGAGTGCAAAGGTACTGTTTTCTATCAGTTGGCAAGGTGCGCACACAATCCCAGTGTTGTACAGCTTGCTTCTTCACCTTCCCGAAGCTGCCGCTCTCGCCGGCTGCCGGAGCCCAAGAAGCGGCTTCTTCGCGCAAAGACGATTGTGCCGCTCACAGTGCTCTCCTTAGCGCGGCTTCTGCCGAAAGACGCCCGGCAGCGGCTCTTACCTCCGGAGAGCATCCTACCTTCCTCTTTAGCTCCTCTTCTCATCTACACCTCGGCAAAAAGCTTTTCCACTATGTCTGGCTAGGAAAAACTGTGCCAGCACAGAAAACATCTCCCATCGTGTTCTAGAAGTTGCACGGATGTCTGCCAAGTGTTTGGCAGGAAGAAAAGAAAAGTTGTCCAAAACAGCTTCCAATCGAATGTTCCTGTGATTGGAAAAGTCAGGAGAGTGCAAAGGTACTGTTTTCTATCAGTTGGCAAGGTGCGCACACAATCCCAGTGTTGTACAGCTTGCTTCTTCACCTTCCCGAAGCTGCCGCTCTCGCCGGCTGCCGGAGCCCAAGAAGCGGCTTCTTCGCGCAAAGACGATTGTGCCGCTCACAGTGCTCTCCTTAGCGCGGCTTCTGCCGAAAGATGCTCGGCAGCGGCTCTTTCCTCCGGAGAGCATCCTATCTTCGTCTTTCGCGTCTTTTGTAGTCTACATCTTAGCAAAACGCTTTCCCACTATGTCTGGCTAGGAAAAACTGTGCCAGCACAGAAAACATCTCCCATCGTGTTCTAGAAGTTGCAGAGATGTCTGCCAAGTGTTTGGCAGGAAGAAAAGAAAAGTTGTCCAAAACAGCTTCCAATCGAATGTTCCTGTGATTGGAAAAGTCAGGAGAGTGCAAAGGTACTGTTTTCTATCAGTTGGCAAGGTGCGCACACAATCCCAGTGTTGTACAGCTTGCTTCTTCACCTTCCCGAAGCTGCCGCTCTCGCCGGCTGCCGGAGCCCAAGAAGCGGCTTCTTCGCGCAAAGACGATTGTGCCGCTCACAGTGCTCTCCTTAGCGCGGCTTCTGCCGAAAGACGCCCGGCAGCGGCTCTTACCTCCGGAGAGCATCCCACCTTCGTCTTTCGCGTCTTTTGTAGTCTACATCTTAGCAAAACGCTTTTCCACTATGTCTGGCTAGGAAAAACTGTGCCAGCACAGAAAACATCTCCCATCGTGTTCTAGAAGTTGCACGGATGTCTGCCAAGTGTTTGGCAGGAAGAAAAGAAAAGTTGTCCAAAACAGCTTCCAATCGAATGTTCCTGTGATTGGAAAAGTCAGGAGAGTGCAAAGGTACTGTTTTCTATCAGTTGGCAAGGTGCGCACACAATCCCAGTGTTGTACAGCTTGCTTCTTCACCTTCCCGAAGCTGCCGCTCTCGCCGGCTGCCGGAGCCCAAGAAGCGGCTTCTTCGCGCAAAGACGATTGTGCCGCTCACAGTGCTCTCCTTAGCGCGGCTTCTGCCGAAAGACGCCCGGCAGCGGCTCTTACCTCCGGAGAGCATCCTACCTTCCTCTTTAGCTCCTCTTCTCATCTACACCTCGGCAAAAAGCTTTTCCACTATGTCTGGCTAGGAAAAACTGTGCCAGCACAGAAAACATCTCCCATCGTGTTCTAGATGTTGCACGGATGTCTGCCAAGTGTTTGGCAGGAAGAAAAGAAAAGTTGTCCAAAACAGCTTCCAATCGAATGTTCCTGTGATTGGAAAAGTCAGGAGAGTGCAAAGGTACTGTTTTCTATCAGTTGGCAAGGTGCGCACACAATCCCAGTGTTGTACAGCTTGCTTCTTCACCTTCCCGAAGCTGCCGCTCTCGCCGGCTGCCGGAGCCCAAGAAGCGGCTTCTTCGCGCAAAGACGATTGTGCCGCTCACAGTGCTCTCCTTAGCGCGGCTTCTGCCGAAAGACGCCCGGCAGCGGCTCTTACCTCCGGAGAGCATCCTACCTTCCTCTTTAGCTCCTCTTCTCATCTACACCTCGGCAAAAAGCTTTTCCACTATGTCTGGCTAGGAAAAACTGTACCAGCACAGAAAACATCTCCCATCGTGTTCTAGAAGTTGCACGGATGTCTGCCAAGTGTTTGGCAGGAAGAAAAGAAAAGTTGTCCAAAACAGCTTCCAATCGAATGTTCCTGTGATTGGAAAAGTCAGGAGAGTGCAAAGGTACTGTTTTCTATCAGTTGGCAAGGTGCGCACACAATCCCAGTGTTGTACAGCTTGCTTCTTCACCTTCCCGAAGCTGCCGCTCTCGCCGGCTGCCGGAGCCCAAGAAGCGGCTTCTTCGCGCAAAGACGATTGTGCCGCTCACAGTGCTCTCCTTAGCGCGGCTTCTGCCGAAAGACGCCCGGCAGCGGCTCTTACCTCCGGAGAGCATCCTACCTTCCTCTTTAGCTCCTCTTCTCATCTACACCTCGGCAACAAGCTTTTCCACTATGTCTGGCTAGGAAAAACTGTGCCAGCACAGAAAACATCTCCCATCGTGTTCTAGAAGTTGCACGGATGTCTGCCAAGTGTTTGGCAGGAAGAAAAGAAAAGTTGTCCAAAACAGCTTCCAATCGAATGTTCCTGTGATTGGAAAAGTCAGGAGAGTGCAAAGGTACTGTTTTCTATCAGTTGGCAAGGTGCGCACACAATCCCAGTGTTGTACAGCTTGCTTCTTCACCTTCCCGAAGCTGCCGCTCTCGCCGGCTGCCGGAGCCCAAGAAGCGGCTTCTTCGCGCAAAGACGATTGCGCCGCTCACAGTGCTCTCCTTAGCGCGGCTTCTGCCGAAAGATGCTCGGCAGCGGCTCTTTCCTCCGGAGAGCATCCTATCTTCGTCTTTCGCGTCTTTTGTAGTCTACATCTTAGCAAAACGCTTTCCCACTATGTCTGGCTAGGAAAAACTGTGCCAGCACAGAAAACATCTCCCATCGTGTTCTAGAAGTTGCAGAGATGTCTGCCAAGTGTTTGGCAGGAAGAAAAGAAAAGTTGTCCAAAACAGCTTCCAATCGAATGTTCCTGTGATTGGAAAAGTCAGGAGAGTGCAAAGGTACTGTTTTCTATCAGTTGGCAAGGTGCGCACACAATCCCAGTGTTGTACAGCTTGCTTCTTCACCTTCCCGAAGCTGCCGCTCTCGCCGGCTCCCGGAGCCCAAGAAGCGGCTTCTTCGCGCAAAGACGATTGCGCCGCTCACAGTGCTCTCCTTAGCGCGGCTTCTGCCGAAAGATGCTCGGCAGCGGCTCTTTCCTCCGGAGAGCATCCTATCTTCGTCTTTCGCGTCTTTTGTAGTCTACATCTTAGCAAAACGCTTTCCCACTATGTCTGGCTAGGAAAAACTGTGCCAGCACAGAAAACATCTCCCATCGTGTTCTAGAAGTTGCAGAGATGTCTGCCAAGTGTTTGGCAGGAAGAAAAGAAAAGTTGTCCAAAACAGCTTCCAATCGAATGTTCCTGTGATTGGAAAAGTCAGGAGAGTGCAAAGGTACTGTTTTCTATCAGTTGGCAAGGTGCGCACACAATCCCAGTGTTGTACAGCTTGCTTCTTCACCTTCCCGAAGCTGCCGCTCTCGCCGGCTGCCGGAGCCCAAGAAGCGGCTTCTTCGCGCAAAGACGATTGTGCCGCTCACAGTGCTCTCCTTAGCGCGGCTTCTGCCGAAAGACGCCCGGCAGCGGCTCTTACCTCCGGAGAGCATCCCACCTTCGTCTTTCGCGTCTTTTGTAGTCTACATCTTAGCAAAACGCTTTTCCACTATGTCTGGCTAGGAAAAACTGTGCCAGCACAGAAAACATCTCCCATCGTGTTCTAGAAGTTGCACGGATGTCTGCCAAGTGTTTGGCAGGAAGAAAAGAAAAGTTGTCCAAAACAGCTTCCAATCGAATGTTCCTGTGATTGGAAAAGTCAGGAGAGTGCAAAGGTACTGTTTTCTATCAGTTGGCAAGGTGCGCACACAATCCCAGTGTTGTACAGCTTGCTTCTTCACCTTCCCGAAGCTGCCGCTCTCGCCGGCTGCCGGAGCCCAAGAAGCGGCTTCTTCGCGCAAAGACGATTGTGCCGCTCACAGTGCTCTCCTTAGCGCGGCTTCTGCCGAAAGACGCCCGGCAGCGGTTCTTACCTCCGGAGAGCAACCTACCTTCCTCTTTAGCTCCTCTTCTCATCAACACCTCGGCAAAAAGCTTTTCCACTATGTCTGGCTAGGAAAAACTGTGCCAGCACAGAAAACATCTCCCATCGTGTTCTAGAAGTTGCACGGATGTCTGCCAAGTGTTTGGCAGGAAGAAAAGAAAAGTTGTCCAAAACAGCTTCCAATCGAATGTTCCTGTGATTGGAAAAGTCAGGAGAGTGCAAAGGTACTGTTTTCTATCAGTTGGCAAGGTGCGCACACAATCCCAGTGTTGTACAGCTTGCTTCTTCACCTTCCCGAAGCTGCCGCTCTCGCCGGCTGCCGGAGCCCAAGAAGCGGCTTCTTCGCGCAAAGACGATTGTGCCGCTCACAGTGCTCTCCTTAGCGCGGCTTCTGCCGAAAGACGCCCGGCAGCGGCTCTTACCTCCGGAGAGCAACCTACCTTCCTCTTTAGCTCCTCTTCTCATCTACACCTCGGCAAAAAGCTTTTCCACTATGTCTGGCTAGGAAAAACTGTGCCAGCACAGAAAACATCTCCCATCGTGTTCTAGAAGTTGCACGGATGTCTGCCAAGTGTTTGGCAGGAAGAAAAGAAAAGTTGTCCAAAACAGCTTCCAATCGAATGTTCCTGTGATTGGAAAAGTCAGGAGAGTGCAAAGGTACTGTTTTCTATCAGTTGGCAAGGTGCGCACACAATCCCAGTGTTGTACAGCTTGCTTCTTCACCTTCCCGAAGCTGCCGCTCTCGCCGGCTGCCGGAGCCCAAGAAGCGGCTTCTTCGCGCAAAGACGATTGCGCCGCTCACAGTGCTCTCCTTAGCGCGGCTTCTGCCGAAAGACGCTCGGCAGCGGCTCTTACCTCCGGAGAGCATCCTACCTTCGTCTTTAGCTCCTCTTCTCATCTACACCTCGGCAAAAAGCTTTTCCACTATGTCTGGCTAGGAAAAACTGTGCCAGCACAGAAAACATCTCCCATCGTGTTCTAGAAGTTGCACGGATGTCTGCCAAGTGTTTGGCAGGAAGAAAAGAAAAGTTGTCCAAAACAGCTTCCAATCGAATGTTCCTGTGATTGGAAAAGTCAGGAGAGTGCAAAGGTACTGTTTTCTATCAGTTGGCAAGGTGCGCACACAATCCCAGTGTTGTACAGCTTGCTTCTTCACCTTCCCGAAGCTGCCGCTCTCGCCGGCTGCCGGAGCCCAAGAAGCGGCTTCTTCGCGCAAAGACGATTGCGCCGCTCACAGTGCTCTCCTTAGCGCGGCTTCTGCCGAAAGATGCTCGGCAGCGGCTCTTTCCTCCGGAGAGCATCCTATCTTCGTCTTTCGCGTCTTTTGTAGTCTACATCTTAGCAAAACGCTTTCCCACTATGTCTGGCTAGGAAAAACTGTGCCAGCACAGAAAACATCTCCCATCGTGTTCTAGAAGTTGCACGGATGTCTGCCAAGTGTTTGGCAGGAAGAAAAGAAAAGTTGTCCAAAACAGCTTCCAATCGAATGTTCCTGTGATTGGAAAAGTCAGGAGAGTGCAAAGGTACTGTTTTCTATCAGTTGGCAAGGTGCGCACACAATCCCAGTGTTGTACAGCTTGCTTCTTCACCTTCCCGAAGCTGCCGCTCTCGCCGGCTGCCGGAGCCCAAGAAGCGGCTTCTTCGCGCAAAGACGATTGTGCCGCTCACAGTGCTCTCCTTAGCGCGGCTTCTGCCGAAAGACGCCCGGCAGCGGCTCTTTCCTCCGGAGAGCATCCTACCTTCGTCTTTCGCGTCTTTTGTAGTCTACATCTTAGGAAAACGCTTTTCCACTATGTCTGGCTAGGAAAAACTGTGCCAGCACAGAAAACATCTCCCATCGTGTTCTAGAAGTTGCACGGATGTCTGCCAAGTGTTTGGCAGGAAGAAAAGAAAAGTTGTCCAAAACAGCTTCCAATCGAATGTTCCTGTGATTGGAAAAGTCAGGAGAGTGCAAAGGTACTGTTTTCTATCAGTTGGCAAGGTGCGCACACAATCCCAGTGTTGTACAGCTTGCTTCTTCACCTTCCCGAAGCTGCCGCTCTCGCCGGCTGCCGGAGCCCAAGAAGCGGCTTCTTCGCGCAAAGACGATTGTGCCGCTCACAGTGCTCTCCTTAGCGCGGCTTCTGCCGAAAGACGCCCGGCAGCGGTTCTTACCTCCGGAGAGCAACCTACCTTCGTCTTTAGCTCCTCTTCTCATCTACACCTCGGCAAAAAGCTTTTCCACTATGTCTGGCTAGGAAAAACTGTGCCAGCACAGAAAACATCTCCCATCGTGTTCTAGAAGTTGCACGGATGTCTGCCAAGTGTTTGGCAGGAAGAAAAGAAAAGTTGTCCAAAACAGCTTCCAATCGAATGTTCCTGTGATTGGAAAAGTCAGGAGAGTGCAAAGGTACTGTTTTCTATCAGTTGGCAAGGTGCGCACACAATCCCAGTGTTGTACAGCTTGCTTCTTCACCTTCCCGAAGCTGCCGCTCTCGCCGGCTGCCGGAGCCCAAGAAGCGGCTTCTTCGCGCAAAGACGATTGTGCCGCTCACAGTGCTCTCCTTAGCGCGGCTTCTGCCGAAAGACGCCCGGCAGCGGCTCTTACCTCCGGAGAGCATCCTACCTTCCTCTTTAGCTCCTCTTCTCATCTACACCTCGGCAAAAAGCTTTTCCACTATGTCTGGCTAGGAAAAACTGTGCCAGCACAGAAAACATCTCCCATCGTGTTCTAGAAGTTGCACGGATGTCTGCCAAGTGTTTGGCAGGAAGAAAAGAAAAGTTGTCCAAAACAGCTTCCAATCGAATGTTCCTGTGATTGGAAAAGTCAGGAGAGTGCAAAGGTACTGTTTTCTATCAGTTGGCAAGGTGCGCACACAATCCCAGTGTTGTACAGCTTGCTTCTTCACCTTCCCGAAGCTGCCGCTCTCGCCGGCTGCCGGAGCCCAAGAAGCAGCTTCTTCGCGCAAAGACGATTGTGCCGCTCACAGTGCTCTCCTTAGCGCGGCTTCTGCCGAAAGACGCTCGGCAGCGGCTCTTACCTCCGGAGAGCATCCTACCTTCGTCTTTAGCTCCTCTTCTCATCTACACCTCGGCAAAAAGCTTTTCCACTATGTCTGGCTAGGAAAAACTGTGCCAGCACAGAAAACATCTCCCATCGTGTTCTAGAAGTTGCACGGATGTCTGCCAAGTGTTTGGCAGGAAGAAAAGAAAAGTTGTCCAAAACAGCTTCCAATCGAATGTTCCTGTGATTGGAAAAGTCAGGAGAGTGCAAAGGTACTGTTTTCTATCAGTTGGCAAGGTGCGCACACAATCCCAGTGTTGTACAGCTTGCTTCTTCACCTTCCCGAAGCTGCCGCTCTCGCCGGCTGCCGGAGCCCAAGAAGTGGCTTCTTCGCGCAAAGACGATTGCGCCGCTCACAGTGCTCTCCTTAGCGCGGCTTCTGCCGAAAGACGCTCGGCAGCGGCTCTTACCTCCGGAGAGCATCCTACCTTCGTCTTTAGCTCCTCTTCTCATCTACACCTCGGCAAAAAGCTTTTCCACTATGTCTGGCTAGGAAAAACTGTGCCAGCACAGAAAACATCTCCCATCGTGTTCTAGAAGTTGCACGGATGTCTGCCAAGTGTTTGGCAGGAAGAAAAGAAAAGTTGTCCAAAACAGCTTCCAATCGAATGTTCCTGTGATTGGAAAAGTCAGGAGAGTGCAAAGGTACTGTTTTCTATCAGTTGGCAAGGTGCGCACACAATCCCAGTGTTGTACAGCTTGCTTCTTCACCTTCCCGAAGCTGCCGCTCTCGCCGGCTGCCGGAGCCCAAGAAGCGGCTTCTTCGCGCAAAGACGATTGTGCCGCTCACAGTGCTCTCCTTAGCGCGGCTTCTGCCGAAAGACGCCCGGCAGCGGCTCTTACCTCCGGAGAGCATCCTACCTTCGTCTTTAGCTCCTCTTCTCATCTACACCTCAGCAAAAAGCTTTTCCACTATGTCTGGCTAGGAAAAACTGTGCCAGCACAGAAAACATCTCCCATCGTGTTCTAGAAGTTGCACGGATGTCTGCCAAGTGTTTGGCAGGAAGAAAAGAAAAGTTGTCCAAAACAGCTTCCAATCGAATGTTCCTGTGATTGGAAAAGTCAGGAGAGTGCAAAGGTACTGTTTTCTATCAGTTGGCAAGGTGCGCACACAATCCCAGTGTTGTACAGCTTGCTTCTTCACCTTCCCGAAGCTGCCGCTCTCGCCGGCTGCCGGAGCCCAAGAAGCGGCTTCTTCGCGCAAAGACGATTGTGCCGCTCACAGTGCTCTCCTTAGCGCGGCTTCTGCCGAAAGACGCCCGGCAGCGGCTCTTACCTCCGGAGAGCATCCTACCTTCGTCTTTAGCTCCTCTTCTCATCTACACCTCGGCAAAAAGCTTTTCCACTATGTCTGGCTAGGAAAAACTGTGCCAGCACAGAAAACATCTCCCATCGTGTTCTAGAAGTTGCACGGATGTCTGCCAAGTGTTTGGCAGGAAGAAAAGAAAAGTTGTCCAAAACAGCTTCCAATCGAATGTTCCTGTGATTGGAAAAGTCAGGAGAGTGCAAAGGTACTGTTTTCTATCAGTTGGCAAGGTGCGCACACAATCCCAGTGTTGTACAGCTTGCTTCTTCACCTTCCCGAAGCTGCCGCTCTCGCCGGCTGCCGGAGCCTAAGAAGCGGCTTCTTCGCGCAAAGACGATTGCGCCGCTCACAGTGCTCTCCTTAGCGCGGCTTCTGCCGAAAGACGCTCGGCAGCGGCTCTTACCTCCGGAGAGCATCCTACCTTCGTCTTTAGCTCCTCTTCTCATCTACACCTCGGCAAAAAGCTTTTCCACTATGTCTGGCTAGGAAAAACTGTGCCAGCACAGAAAACATCTCCCATCGTGTTCTAGAAGTTGCATGGATGTCTGCCAAGTGTTTGGCAGGAAGAAAAGAAAAGTTGTCCAAAACAGCTTCCAATCGAATGTTCCTGTGATTGGAAAAGTCAGGAGAGTGCAAAGGTACTGTTTTCTATCAGTTGGCAAGGTGCGCACACAATCCCAGTGTTGTACAGCTTGCTTCTTCACCTTCCCGAAGCTGCCGCTCTCGCCGGCTGCCGGAGCCCAAGAAGCGGCTTCTTCGCGCAAAGACGATTGTGCCGCTCACAGTGCTCTCCTTAGCGCGGCTTCTGCCGAAAGACGCCCGGCAGCGGCTCTTACCTCCGGAGAGCATCCTACCTTCATCTTTCGCGTCTTTTGCAGTCTACATCTTAGCAAAACGCTTTCCCACTGTGTCTGGCTAGGAAAAACTGTGCCAGCACAGAAAACATCTCCCATCGTGTTCTAGAAGTTGCACGGATGTCTGCCAAATGTTTGGCAGGAAGAAAAGAAAAGTTGTCCAAAACAGCTTCCAATCGAATGTTCCTGTGATTGGAAAAGTTAGGAGAGTGCAAAGGTACTGTTTTCTATCAGTTGGCAAGGTGCGCACACAATCCCAGCGTTGTACAGCTTGCTTCTTCACCTTCCCGAAGCTGCCGCTCTCGCCGGCTCCCGGAGCCGAAAAAGCGGCTTCTTCGCGCAAAGACGATTGCGCCGCTCACAGTGCTCTCCTTAGCGCGGCTTCTGCCGAAAGACGCCCGGCAGCGGCTCTTACCTCCGGAGAGCATCCTACCTTCGTCTTTCGCGTCTTTTGTAGTCTACATCTTAGCAAAACGCTTTCCCACTATGTCTGACTAGGAAAAACTGTGCCAGCACAGAAAACATCTCCCATCGTGTTCTAGAAGTTGCACGGATGTCTGCCAAGTGTTTGGCAGGAAGAAAAGAAAAGTTGTCCAAAACAGCTTCCAATCGAATGTTCCTGTGATTGGAAAAGTCAGGAGAGTGCAAAGGTACTGTTTTCTATCAGTTGGCAAGGTGCGCACACAATCCCAGTGTTGTACAGCTTGCTTCTTCACCTTCCCGAAGCTGCCGCTCTCGCCGGCTGCCGGAGCCCAAGAAGCGGCTTCTTCGCGCAAAGACGATTGCGCCGCTCACAGTGCTCTCCTTAGCGCGGCTTCTGCCGAAAGACGCTCGGCAGCGGCTCTTACCTCCGGAGAGCATCCTACCTTCGTCTTTAGCTCCTCTTCTCATCTACACCTCGGCAACAAGCTTTTCCACTATGTCTGGCTAGGAAAAACTGTGCCAGCACAGAAAACATCTCCCATCGTGTTCTAGAAGTTGCACGGATGTCTGCCAAGTGTTTGGCAGGAAGAAAAGAAAAGTTGTCCAAAACAGCTTCCAATCGAATGTTCCTGTGATTGGAAAAGTCAGGAGAGTGCAAAGGTACTGTTTTCTATCAGTTGGCAAGGTGCGCACACAATCCCAGTGTTGTACAGCTTGCTTCTTCACCTTCCCGAAGCTGCCGCTCTCGCCGGCTGCCGGAGCCCAAGAAGCGGCTTCTTCGCGCAAAGACGATTGCGCCGCTCACAGTGCTCTCCTTAGCGCGGCTTCTGCCGAAAGACGCTCGGCAGCGGCTCTTACCTCCGGAGAGCATCCTACCTTCGTCTTTAGCTCCTCTTCTCATCTACACCTCGGCAAAAAGCTTTTCCACTATGTCTGGCTAGGAAAAACTGTGCCAGCACAGAAAACATCTCCCATCGTGTTCTAGAAGTTGCACGGATGTCTGCCAAGTGTTTGGCAGGAAGAAAAGAAAAGTTGTCCAAAACAGCTTCCAATCGAATGTTCCTGTGATTGGAAAAGTCAGGAGAGTGCAAAGGTACTGTTTTCTATCAGTTGGCAAGGTGCGCACACAATCCCAGTGTTGTACAGCTTGCTTCTTCACCTTCCCGAAGCTGCCGCTCTCGCCGGCTGCCGGAGCCGAAAAAGCGGCTTCTTCGCGCAAAGACGATTGTGCCGCTCACAGTGCTCTCCTTAGCGCGGCTTCTGCCGAAAGACGCTCGGCAGCGGCTCTTTCCTCCGGAGAGCATCCTATCTTCGTCTTTCGCGTCTTTTGTAGTCTACACCTCGGCAAAAAGCTTTTCCACTATGTCTGGCTAGGAAAAACTGTGCCAGCACAGAAAACATCTCCCATCGTGTTCTAGAAGTTGCACGGATGTCTGCCAAGTGTTTGGCAGGAAGAAAAGAAAAGTTGTCCAAAACAGCTTCCAATCGAATGTTCCTGTGATTGGAAAAGTCAGGAGAGTGCAAAGGTACTGTTTTCTATCAGTTGGCAAGGTGCGCACACAATCCCAGTGTTGTACAGCTTGCTTCTTCACCTTCCCGAAGCTGCCGCTCTCGCCGGCTGCCGGAGCCCAAGAAGCGGCTTCTTCGCGCAAAGACGATTGCGCCGCTCACAGTGCTCTCCTTAGCGCGGCTTCTGCCGAAAGATGCTCGGCAGCGGCTCTTACCTCCGGAGAGCATCCTATCTTCGTCTTTCGCGTCTTTTGTAGTCTACATCTTAGCAAAACGCTTTCCCACTATGTCTGGCTAGGAAAAACTGTGCCAGCACAGAAAACATCTCCCATCGTGTTCTAGAAGTTGCAGAGATGTCTGCCAAGTGTTTGGCAGGAAGAAAAGAAAAGTTGTCCAAAACAGCTTCCAATCGAATGTTCCTGTGATTGGAAAAGTCAGGAGAGTGCAAAGGTACTGTTTTCTATCAGTTGGCAAGGTGCGCACACAATCCCAGTGTTGTACAGCTTGCTTCTTCACCTTCCCGAAGCTGCCGCTCTCGCCGGCTGCCGGAGCCCAAGAAGCGGCTTCTTCGCGCAAAGACGATTGTGCCGCTCACAGTGCTCTCCTTAGCGCGGCTTCTGCCGAAAGACGCCCGGCAGCGGCTCTTACCTCCGGAGAGCATCCCACCTTCGTCTTTCGCGTCTTTTGTAGTCTACATCTTAGCAAAATGCTTTTCCACTATGTCTGGCTAGGAAAAACTGTGCCAGCACAGAAAACATCTCCCATCGTGTTCTAGAAGTTGCACGGATGTCTGCCAAGTGTTTGGCAGGAAGAAAAGAAAAGTTGTCCAAAACAGCTTCCAATCGAATGTTCCTGTGATTGGAAAAGTCAGGAGAGTGCAAAGGTACTGTTTTCTATCAGTTGGCAAGGTGCGCACACAATCCCAGTGTTGTACAGCTTGCTTCTTCACCTTCCCGAAGCTGCCGCTCTCGCCGGCTGCCGGAGCCCAAGAAGCGGCTTCTTCGCGCAAAGACGATTGTGCCGCTCACAGTGCTCTCCTTAGCGCGGCTTCTGCCGAAAGACGCCCGGCAGCGGTTCTTACCTCCGGAGAGCAACCTACCTTCCTCTTTAGCTCCTCTTCTCATCTACACCTCGGCAAAAAGCTTTTCCACTATGTCTGGCTAGGAAAAACTGTGCCAGCACAGAAAACATCTCCCATCGTGTTCTAGAAGTTGCAGAGATGTCTGCCAAGTGTTTGGCAGGAAGAAAAGAAAAGTTGTCCAAAACAGCTTCCAATCGAATGTTCCTGTGATTGGAAAAGTCAGGAGAGTGCAAAGGTACTGTTTTCTATCAGTTGGCAAGGTGCGCACACAATCCCAGTGTTGTACAGCTTGCTTCTTCACCTTCCCGAAGCTGCCGCTCTCGCCGGCTGCCGGAGCCCAAGAAGCGGCTTCTTCGCGCAAAGACGATTGCGCCGCTCACAGTGCTCTCCTTAGCGCGGCTTCTGCCGAAAGACGCTCGGCAGCGGCTCTTACCTCCGGAGAGCATCCTACCTTCCTCTTTAGCTCCTCTTCTCATCTACACCTCGGCAAAAAGCTTTCCCACTATGTCTGGCTAGGAAAAACTGTGCCAGCACAGAAAACATCTCCCATCGTGTTCTAGAAGTTGCACGGATGTCTGCCAAGTGTTTGGCAGGAAGAAAAGAAAAGTTGTCCAAAACAGCTTCCAATCGAATGTTCCTGTGATTGGAAAAGTCAGGAGAGTGCAAAGGTACTGTTTTCTATCAGTTGGCAAGGTGCGCACACAATCCCAGTGTTGTACAGCTTGCTTCTTCACCTTCCCGAAGCTGCCGCTCTCGCCGGCTGCCGGAGCCCAAGAAGCGGCTTCTTCGCGCAAAGACGATTGCGCCGCTCACAGTGCTCTCCTTAGCGCGGCTTCTGCCGAAAGATGCTCGGCAGCGGCTCTTTCCTCCGGAGAGCATCCTATCTTCGTCTTTCGCGTCTTTTGTAGTCTACATCTTAGCAAAACGCTTTCCCACTATGTCTGGCTAGGAAAAACTGTGCCAGCACAGAAAACATCTCCCATCGTGTTCTAGAAGTTGCAGAGATGTCTGCCAAGTGTTTGGCAGGAAGAAAAGAAAAGTTGTCCAAAACAGCTTCCAATCGAATGTTCCTGTGATTGGAAAAGTCAGGAGAGTGCAAAGGTACTGTTTTCTATCAGTTGGCAAGGTGCGCACACAATCCCAGTGTTGTACAGCTTGCTTCTTCACCTTCCCGAAGCTGCCGCTCTCGCCGGCTGCCGGAGCCCAAGAAGCGGCTTCTTCGCGCAAAGACGATTGTGCCGCTCACAGTGCTCTCCTTAGCGCGGCTTCTGCCGAAAGACGCCCGGCAGCGGCTCTTACCTCCGGAGAGCATCCCACCTTCGTCTTTCGCGTCTTTTGTAGTCTACATCTTAGCAAAACGCTTTTCCACTATGTCTGGCTAGGAAAAACTGTGCCAGCACAGAAAACATCTCCCATCGTGTTCTAGAAGTTGCACGGATGTCTGCCAAGTGTTTGGCAGGAAGAAAAGAAAAGTTGTCCAAAACAGCTTCCAATCGAATGTTCCTGTGATTGGAAAAGTCAGGAGAGTGCAAAGGTACTGTTTTCTATCAGTTGGCAAGGTGCGCACACAATCCCAGTGTTGTACAGCTTGCTTCTTCACCTTCCCGAAGCTGCCGCTCTCGCCGGCTGCCGGAGCCCAAGAAGCGGCTTCTTCGCGCAAAGACGATTGTGCCGCTCACAGTGCTCTCCTTAGCGCGGCTTCTGCCGAAAGACGCCCGGCAGCGGTTCTTACCTCCGGAGAGCAACCTACCTTCCTCTTTAGCTCCTCTTCTCATCTACACCTCGGCAAAAAGCTTTTCCACTATGTCTGGCTAGGAAAAACTGTGCCAGCACAGAAAACATCTCCCATCGTGTTCTAGAAGTTGCAGAGATGTCTGCCAAGTGTTTGGCAGGAAGAAAAGAAAAGTTGTCCAAAACAGCTTCCAATCGAATGTTCCTGTGATTGGAAAAGTCAGGAGAGTGCAAAGGTACTGTTTTCTATCAGTTGGCAAGGTGCGCACACAATCCCAGTGTTGTACAGCTTGCTTCTTCACCTTCCCGAAGCTGCCGCTCTCGCCGGCTGCCGGAGCCCAAGAAGCGGCTTCTTCGCGCAAAGACGATTGTGCCGCTCACAGTGCTCTCCTTAGCGCGGCTTCTGCCGAAAGACGCCCGGCAGCGGCTCTTACCTCCGGAGAGCATCCTACCTTCCTCTTTAGCTCCTCTTCTCATCTACACCTCGGCAAAAAGCTTTCCCACTATGTCTGGCTAGGAAAAACTGTGCCAGCACAGAAAACATCTCCCATCGTGTTCTAGAAGTTGCAGAGATGTCTGCCAAGTGTTTGGCAGGAAGAAAAGAAAAGTTGTCCAAAACAGCTTCCAATCGAATGTTCCTGTGATTGGAAAAGTCAGGAGAGTGCAAAGGTACTGTTTTCTATCAGTTGGCAAGGTGCGCACACAATCCCAGTGTTGTACAGCTTGCTTCTTCACCTTCCCGAAGCTGCCGCTCTCGCCGGCTGCCGGAGCCCAAGAAGCGGCTTCTTCGCGCAAAGACGATTGTGCCGCTCACAGTGCTCTCCTTAGCGCGGCTTCTGCCGAAAGACGCCCGGCAGCGGCTCTTACCTCCGGAGAGCATCCTACCTTCCTCTTTAGTTCCTCTTCTCATCTACCTCACGGCAAAAAGCTTTTCCACTATGTCTGGCTAGGAAAAACTGTGCCAGCACAGAAAACATCTCCCATCGTGTTCTAGAAGTTGCAGAGATGTCTGCCAAGTGTTTGGCAGGAAGAAAAGAAAAGTTGTCCAAAACAGCTTCCAATCGAATGTTCCTGTGATTGGAAAAGTCAGGAGAGTGCAAAGGTACTGTTTTCTATCAGTTGGCAAGGTGCGCACACAATCCCAGTGTTGTACAGCTTGCTTCTTCACCTTCCCGAAGCTGCCGCTCTCGCCGGCTGCCGGAGCCCAAGAAGCGGCTTCTTCGCGCAAAGACGATTGTGCCGCTCACAGTGCTCTCCTTAGCGCGGCTTCTGCCGAAAGACGCCCGGCAGCGGCTCTTACCTCCGGAGAGCATCCCACCTTCGTCTTTCGCGTCTTTTGTAGTCTACATCTTAGCAAAACGCTTTTCCACTATGTCTGGCTAGGAAAAACTGTGCCAGAACAGAAAACATCTCCCATCGTGTTCTAGAAGTTGCACGGATGTCTGCCAAGTGTTTGGCAGGAAGAAAAGAAAAGTTGTCCAAAACAGCTTCCAATCGAATGTTCCTGTGATTGGAAAAGTCAGGAGAGTGCAAAGGTACTGTTTTCTATCAGTTGGCAAGGTGCGCACACAATCCCAGTGTTGTACAGCTTGCTTCTTCACCTTCCCGAAGCTGCCGCTCTCGCCGGCTGCCGGAGCCCAAGAAGCGGCTTCTTCGCGCAAAGACGATTGCACCGCTCACAGTGCTCTCCTTAGCGCGGCTTCTGCCGAAAGATGCTCGGCAGCGGCTCTTTCCTCCGGAGAGCATCCTATCTTCGTCTTTCGCGTCTTTTGTAGTCTACATCTTAGCAAAACGCTTTCCCACTATGTCTGGCTAGGAAAAACTGTGCCAGCACAGAAAACATCTCCCATCGTGTTCTAGAAGTTGCAGAGATGTCTGCCAAGTGTTTGGCAGGAAGAAAAGAAAAGTTGTCCAAAACAGCTTCCAATCGAATGTTCCTGTGATTGGAAAAGTCAGGAGAGTGCAAAGGTACTGTTTTCTATCAGTTGGCAAGGTGCGCACACAATCCCAGTGTTGTACAGCTTGCTTCTTCACCTTCCCGAAGCTGCCGCTCTCGCCGGCTGCCGGAGCCCAAGAAGCGGCTTCTTCGCGCAAAGACGATTGTGCCGCTCACAGTGCTCTCCTTAGCGCGGCTTCTGCCGAAAGACGCCCGGCAGCGGCTCTTACCTCCGGAGAGCATCCTATCTTCGTCTTTCGCGTCTTTTGTAGTCTACATCTTAGCAAAACGCTTTTCCACTATGTCTGGCTAGGAAAAACTGTGCCAGCACAGAAAACATCTCCCATCGTGTTCTAGAAGTTGCACGGATGTCTGCCAAGTGTTTGGCAGGAAGAAAAGAAAAGTTGTCCAAAACAGCTTCCAATCGAATGTTCCTGTGATTGGAAAAGTCAGGAGAGTGCAAAGGTACTGTTTTCTATCAGTTGGCAAGGTGCGCACACAATCCCAGTGTTGTACAGCTTGCTTCTTCACCTTCCCGAAGCTGCCGCTCTCGCCGGCTGCCGGAGCCCAAGAAGCGGCTTCTTCGCGCAAAGACGATTGTGCCGCTCACAGTGCTCTCCTTAGCGCGGCTTCTGCCGAAAGACGCCCGGCAGCGGTTCTTACCTCCGGAGAGCAACCTACCTTCCTCTTTAGCTCCTCTTCTCATCTACACCTCGGCAAAAAGCTTTTCCACTATGTCTGGCTAGGAAAAACTGTGCCAGCACAGAAAACATCTCCCATCGTGTTCTAGAAGTTGCACGGATGTCTGCCAAGTGTTTGGCAGGAAGAAAAGAAAAGTTGTCCAAAACAGCTTCCAATCGAATGTTCCTGTGATTGGAAAAGTCAGGAGAGTGCAAAGGTACTGTTTTCTATCAGTTGGCAAGGTGCGCACACAATCCCAGTGTTGTACAGCTTGCTTCTTCACCTTCCCGAAGCTGCCGCTCTCGCCGGCTGCCGGAGCCCAAGAAGCGGCTTCTTCGCGCAAAGACGATTGTGCCGCTCACAGTGCTCTCCTTAGCGCGGCTTCTGCCGAAAGACGCCCGGCAGCGGCTCTTACCTCCGGAGAGCATCCTACCTTCCTCTTTAGCTCCTCTTCTCATCTACACCTCGGCAAAAAGCTTTTCCACTATGTCTGGCTAGGAAAAACTGTGCCAGCACAGAAAACATCTCCCATCGTGTTCTAGAAGTTGCAGAGATGTCTGCCAAGTGTTTGGCAGGAAGAAAAGAAAAGTTGTCCAAAACAGTTTCCAATCGAATGTTCCTGTGATTGGAAAAGTCAGGAGAGTGCAAAGGTACTGTTTTCTATCAGTTGGCAAGGTGCGCACACAATCCCAGTGTTGTACAGCTTGCTTCTTCACCTTCCCGAAGCTGCCGCTCTCGCCGGCTGCCGGAGCCCAAGAAGCGGCTTCTTCGCGCAAAGACGATTGCGCCGCTCACAGTGCTCTCCTTAGCGCGGCTTCTGCCGAAAGACGCTCGGCAGCGGCTCTTACCTCCGGAGAGCATCCTACCTTCGTCTTTAGCTCCTCTTCTCATCTACACCTCGGCAAAAAGCTTTTCCACTATGTCTGGCTAGGAAAAACTGTGCCAGCACAGAAAACATCTCCCATCGTGTTCTAGAAGTTGCACGGATGTCTGCCAAGTGTTTGGCAGGAAGAAAAGAAAAGTTGTCCAAAACAGCTTCCAATGGAATGTTCCTGTGATTGGAAAAGTCAGGAGAGTGCAAAGGTACTGTTTTCTATCAGTTGGCAAGGTGCGCACACAATCCCAGTGTTGTACAGCTTGCTTCTTCACCTTCCCGAAGCTGCCGCTCTCGCCGGCTGCCGGAGCCGAAAAAGCGGCTTCTTCGCGCAAAGACGATTGTGCCGCTCACAGTGCTCTCCTTAGCGCGGCTTCTGCCGAAAGACGCCCGGCAGCGGCTCTTACCTCCGGAGAGCATCCTACCTTCCTCTTTAGCTCCTCTTCTCATCTACACCTCGGCAAAAAGCTTTCCCACTGTGTCTGGCTAGGAAAAACTGTGCCAGCACAGAAAACATCTCCCATCGTGTTCTAGAAGTTGCACGGATGTCTGCCAAGTGTTTGGCAGGAAGAAAAGAAAAGTTGTCCAAAACAGCTTCCAATCGAATGTTCCTGTGATTGGAAAAGTCAGGAGAGTGCAAAGGTACTGTTTTCTATCAGTTGGCAAGGTGCGCACACAATCCCAGTGTTGTACAGCTTGCTTCTTCACCTTCCCGAAGCTGCCGCTCTCGCCGGCTGCCGGAGCCCAAGAAGCGGCTTCTTCGCGCAAAGACGATTGTGCCGCTCACAGTGCTCTCCTTAGCGCGGCTTCTGCCGAAAGACGCCCGGCAGCGGTTCTTACCTCCGGAGAGCAACCTACCTTCCTCTTTAGCTCCTCTTCTCATCTACACCTCGGCAAAAAGCTTTTCCACTATGTCTGGCTAGGAAAAACTGTGCCAGCACAGAAAACATCTCCCATCGTGTTCTAGAAGTTGCAGAGATGTCTGCCAAGTGTTTGGCAGGAAGAAAAGAAAAGTTGTCCAAAACAGCTTCCAATCGAATGTTCCTGTGATTGGAAAAGTCAGGAGAGTGCAAAGGTACTGTTTTCTATCAGTTGGCAAGGTGCGCACACAATCCCAGTGTTGTACAGCTTGCTTCTTCACCTTCCCGAAGCTGCCGCTCTCGCCGGCTGCCGGAGCCCAAGAAGCGGCTTCTTCGCGCAAAGACGATTGTGCCGCTCACAGTGCTCTCCTTAGCGCGGCTTCTGCCGAAAGACGCCCGGCAGCGGTTCTTACCTCCGGAGAGCAACCTACCATCCTCTTTAGCTCCTCTTCTCATCTACACCTCGGCAAAAAGCTTTTCCACTATGTCTGGCTAGGAAAAACTGTGCCAGCACAGAAAACATCTCCCATCGTGTTCTAGAAGTTGCACGGATGTCTGCCAAGTGTTTGGCAGGAAGAAAAGAAAAGTTGTCCAAAACAGCTTCCAATCGAATGTTCCTGTGATTGGAAAAGTCAGGAGAGTGCAAAGGTACTGTTTTCTATCAGTTGGCAAGGTGCGCACACAATCCCAGTGTTGTACAGCTTGCTTCTTCACCTTCCCGAAGCTGCCGCTCTCGCCGGCTGCCGGAGCCCAAGAAGCGGCTTCTTCGCGCAAAGACGATTGTGCCGCTCACAGTGCTCTCCTTAGCGCGGCTTCTGCCGAAAGATGCTCGGCAGCGGCTCTTTCCTCCGGAGAGCATCCTATCTTCGTCTTTCGCGTCTTTTGTAGTCTACATCTTAGCAAAACGCTTTCCCACTATGTCTGGCTAGGAAAAACTGTGCCAGCACAGAAAACATCTCCCATCGTGTTCTAGAAGTTGCAGAGATGTCTGCCAAGTGTTTGGCAGGAAGAAAAGAAAAGTTGTCCAAAACAGCTTCCAATCGAATGTTCCTGTGATTGGAAAAGTCAGGAGAGTGCAAAGGTACTGTTTTCTATCAGTTGGCAAGGTGCGCACACAATCCCAGTGTTGTACAGCTTGCTTCTTCACCTTCCCGAAGCTGCCGCTCTCGCCGGCTGCCGGAGCCCAAGAAGCGGCTTCTTCGCGCAAAGACGATTGTGCCGCTCACAGTGCTCTCCTTAGCGCGGCTTCTGCCGAAAGACGCCCGGCAGCGGCTCTTACCTCCGGAGAGCATCCCACCTTCGTCTTTCGCGTCTTTTGTAGTCTACATCTTAGCAAAACGCTTTTCCACTATGTCTGGCTAGGAAAAACTGTGCCAGCACAGAAAACATCTCCCATCGTGTTCTAGAAGTTGCACGGATGTCTGCCAAGTGTTTGGCAGGAAGAAAAGAAAAGTTGTCCAAAACAGCTTCCAATCGAATGTTCCTGTGATTGGAAAAGTCAGGAGAGTGCAAAGGTACTGTTTTCTATCAGTTGGCAAGGTGCGCACACAATCCCAGTGTTGTACAGCTTGCTTCTTCACCTTCCCGAAGCTGCCGCTCTCGCCGGCTGCCGGAGCCCAAGAAGCGGCTTCTTCGCGCAAAGACGATTGTGCCGCTCACAGTGCTCTCCTTAGCGCGGCTTCTGCCGAAAGACGCCCGGCAGCGGTTCTTACCTCCGGAGAGCAACCTACCTTCCTCTTTAGCTCCTCTTCTCATCTACACCTCGGCAAAAAGCTTTTCCACTATGTCTGGCTAGGAAAAACTGTGCCAGCACAGAAAACATCTCCCATCGTGTTCTAGAAGTTGCACGGATGTCTGCCAAGTGTTTGGCAGGAAGAAAAGAAAAGTTGTCCAAAACAGCTTCCAATCGAATGTTCCTGTGATTGGAAAAGTCAGGAGAGTGCAAAGGTACTGTTTTCTATCAGTTGGCAAGGTGCGCACACAATCCCAGTGTTGTACAGCTTGCTTCTTCACCTTCCCGAAGCTGCCGCTCTCGCCGGCTGCCGGAGCCCAAGAAGCGGCTTCTTCGCGCAAAGACGATTGTGCCGCTCACAGTGCTCTCCTTAGCGCGGCTTCTGCCGAAAGACGCCCGGCAGCGGCTCTTACCTCCGGAGAGCATCCTACCTTCCTCTTTAGCTCCTCTTCTCATCTACACCTCGGCAAAAAGCTTTTCCACTATGTCTGGCTAGGAAAAACTGTGCCAGCACAGAAAACATCTCCCATCGTGTTCTAGAAGTTGCAGAGATGTCTGCCAAGTGTTTGGCAGGAAGAAAAGAAAAGTTGTCCAAAACAGCTTCCAATCGAATGTTCCTGTGATTGGAAAAGTCAGGAGAGTGCAAAGGTACTGTTTTCTATCAGTTGGCAAGGTGCGCACACAATCCCAGTGTTGTACAGCTTGCTTCTTCACCTTCCCGAAGCTGCCGCTCTCGCCGGCTGCCGGAGCCCAAGAAGCGGCTTCTTCGCGCAAAGACGATTGTGCCGCTCACAGTGCTCTCCTTAGCGCGGCTTCTGCCGAAAGACGCCCGGCAGCGGTTCTTACCTCCGGAGAGCAACCTACCTTCCTCTTTAGCTCCTCTTCTCATCTACACCTCGGCAAAAAGCTTTTCCACTATGTCTGGCTAGGAAAAACTGTGCCAGCACAGAAAACATCTCCCATCGTGTTCTAGAAGTTGCACGGATGTCTGCCAAGTGTTTGGCAGGAAGAAAAGAAAAGTTGTCCAAAACAGCTTCCAATCGAATGTTCCTGTGATTGGAAAAGTCAGGAGAGTGCAAAGGTACTGTTTTCTATCAGTTGGCAAGGTGCGCACACAATCCCAGTGTTGTACAGCTTGCTTCTTCACCTTCCCGAAGCTGCCGCTCTCGCCGGCTGCCGGAGCCCAAGAAGCGGCTTCTTCGCGCAAAGACGATTGTGCCGCTCACAGTGCTCTCCTTAGCGCGGCTTCTGCCGAAAGACGCCCGGCAGCGGTTCTTACCTCCGGAGAGCAACCTACCTTCCTCTTTAGCTCCTCTTCTCATCTACACCTCGGCAAAAAGCTTTTCCACTATGTCTGGCTAGGAAAAACTGTGCCAGCACAGAAAACATCTCCCATCGTGTTCTAGAAGTTGCACGGATGTCTGCCAAGTGTTTGGCAGGAAGAAAAGAAAAGTTGTCCAAAACAGCTTCCAATCGAATGTTCCTGTGATTGGAAAAGTCAGGAGAGTGCAAAGGTACTGTTTTCTATCAGTTGGCAAGGTGCGCACACAATCCCAGTGTTGTACAGCTTGCTTCTTCACCTTCCCGAAGCTGCCGCTCTCGCCGGCTGCCGGAGCCCAAGAAGCGGCTTCTTCGCGCAAAGACGATTGTGCCGCTCACAGTGCTCTCCTTAGCGCGGCTTCTGCCGAAAGACGCCCGGCAGCGGCTCTTACCTCCGGAGAGCATCCTACCTTCCTCTTTAGCTCCTCTTCTCATCTACACCTCGGCAAAAAGCTTTTCCACTATGTCTGGCTAGGAAAAACTGTGCCAGCACAGAAAACATCTCCCATCGTGTTCTAGAAGTTGCAGAGATGTCTGCCAAGTGTTTGGCAGGAAGAAAAGAAAAGTTGTCCAAAACAGCTTCCAATCGAATGTTCCTGTGATTGGAAAAGTCAGGAGAGTGCAAAGGTACTGTTTTCTATCAGTTGGCAAGGTGCGCACACAATCCCAGTGTTGTACAGCTTGCTTCTTCACCTTCCCGAAGCTGCCGCTCTCGCCGGCTGCCGGAGCCCAAGAAGCGGCTTCTTCGCGCAAAGACGATTGCGCCGCTCACAGTGCTCTCCTTAGCGCGGCTTCTGCCGAAAGACGCTCGGCAGCGGCTCTTACCTCCGGAGAGCATCCTACCTTCGTCTTTAGCTCCTCTTCTCATCTACACCTCGGCAAAAAGCTTTTCCACTATGTCTGGCTAGGAAAAACTGTGCCAGCACAGAAAACATCTCCCATCGTGTTCTAGAAGTTGCACGGATGTCTGCCAAGTGTTTGGCAGGAAGAAAAGAAAAGTTGTCCAAAACAGCTTCCAATCGAATGTTCCTGTGATTGGAAAAGTCAGGAGAGTGCAAAGGTACTGTTTTCTATCAGTTGGCAAGGTGCGCACACAATCCCAGTGTTGTACAGCTTGCTTCTTCACCTTCCCGAAGCTGCCGCTCTCGCCGGCTGCCGGAGCCGAAAAAGCGGCTTCTTCGCGCAAAGACGATTGTGCCGCTCACAGTGCTCTCCTTAGCGCGGCTTCTGCCGAAAGACGCCCGGCAGCGGCTCTTACCTCCGGAGAGCATCCTACCTTCGTCTTTAGCTCCTCTTCTCATCTACACCTCGGCAAAAAGCTTTCCCACTATGTCTGGCTAGGAAAAACTGTGCCAGCACAGAAAACATCTCCCATCGTGTTCTAGAAGTTGCAGAGATGTCTGCCAAGTGTTTGGCAGGAAGAAAAGAAAAGTTGTCCAAAACAGCTTCCAATCGAATGTTCCTGTGATTGGAAAAGTCAGGAGAGTGCAAAGGTACTGTTTTCTATCAGTTGGCAAGGTGCGCACACAATCCCAGTGTTGTACAGCTTGCTTCTTCACCTTCCCGAAGCTGCCGCTCTCGCCGGCTGCCGGAGCCCAAGAAGCGGCTTCTTCGCGCAAAGACGATTGTGCCGCTCACAGTGCTCTCCTTAGCGCGGCTTCTGCCGAAAGACGCCCGGCAGCGGCTCTTACCTCCGGAGAGCATCCTACCTTCCTCTTTAGTTCCTCTTCTCATCTACCTCACGGCAAAAAGCTTTTCCACTATGTCTGGCTAGGAAAAACTGTGCCAGCACAGAAAACATCTCCCATCGTGTTCTAGAAGTTGCAGAGATGTCTGCCAAGTGTTTGGCAGGAAGAAAAGAAAAGTTGTCCAAAACAGCTTCCAATCGAATGTTCCTGTGATTGGAAAAGTCAGGAGAGTGCAAAGGTACTGTTTTCTATCAGTTGGCAAGGTGCGCACACAATCCCAGTGTTGTACAGCTTGCTTCTTCACCTTCCCGAAGCTGCCGCTCTCGCCGGCTGCCGGAGCCCAAGAAGCGGCTTCTTCGCGCAAAGACGATTGTGCCGCTCACAGTGCTCTCCTTAGCGCGGCTTCTGCCGAAAGACGCCCGGCAGCGGCTCTTACCTCCGGAGAGCATCCCACCTTCGTCTTTCGCGTCTTTTGTAGTCTACATCTTAGCAAAACGCTTTTCCACTATGTCTGGCTAGGAAAAACTGTGCCAGCACAGAAAACATCTCCCATCGTGTTCTAGAAGTTGCACGGATGTCTGCCAAGTGTTTGGCAGGAAGAAAAGAAAAGTTGTCCAAAACAGCTTCCAATCGAATGTTCCTGTGATTGGAAAAGTCAGGAGAGTGCAAAGGTACTGTTTTCTATCAGTTGGCAAGGTGCGCACACAATCCCAGTGTTGTACAGCTTGCTTCTTCACCTTCCCGAAGCTGCCGCTCTCGCCGGCTGCCGGAGCCCAAGAAGCGGCTTCTTCGCGCAAAGACGATTGTGCCGCTCACAGTGCTCTCCTTAGCGCGGCTTCTGCCGAAAGACGCCCGGCAGCGGTTCTTACCTCCGGAGAGCAACCTACCTTCCTCTTTAGCTCCTCTTCTCATCTACACCTCGGCAAAAAGCTTTTCCACTATGTCTGGCTAGGAAAAACTGTGCCAGCACAGAAAACATCTCCCATCGTGTTCTAGAAGTTGCACGGATGTCTGCCAAGTGTTTGGCAGGAAGAAAAGAAAAGTTGTCCAAAACAGCTTCCAATCGAATGTTCCTGTGATTGGAAAAGTCAGGAGAGTGCAAAGGTACTGTTTTCTATCAGTTGGCAAGGTGCGCACACAATCCCAGTGTTGTACAGCTTGCTTCTTCACCTTCCCGAAGCTGCCGCTCTCGCCGGCTGCCGGAGCCCAAGAAGCGGCTTCTTCGCGCAAAGACGATTGCGCCGCTCACAGTGCTCTCCTTAGCGCGGCTTCTGCCGAAAGACGCTCGGCAGCGGCTCTTACCTCCGGAGAGCATCCTACCTTCGTCTTTAGCTCCTCTTCTCATCTACACCTCGGCAACAAGCTTTTCCACTATGTCTGGCTAGGAAAAACTGTGCCAGCACAGAAAACATCTCCCATCGTGTTCTAGAAGTTGCACGGATGTCTGCCAAGTGTTTGGCAGGAAGAAAAGAAAAGTTGTCCAAAACAGCTTCCAATCGAATGTTCCTGTGATTGGAAAAGTCAGGAGAGTGCAAAGGTACTGTTTTCTATCAGTTGGCAAGGTGCGCACACAATCCCAGTGTTGTACAGCTTGCTTCTTCACCTTCCCGAAGCTGCCGCTCTCGCCGGCTGCCGGAGCCCAAGAAGCGGCTTCTTCGCGCAAAGACGATTGTGCCGCTCACAGTGCTCTCCTTAGCGCGGCTTCTGCCGAAAGACGCCCGGCAGCGGCTCTTACCTCCGGAGAGCATCCTACCTTCGTCTTTAGCTCCTCTTCTCATCTACACCTCGGCAAAAAGCTTTTCCACTATGTCTGGCTAGGAAAAACTGTGCCAGCACAGAAAACATCTCCCATCGTGTTCTAGAAGTTGCACGGATGTCTGCCAAGTGTTTGGCAGGAAGAAAAGAAAAGTTGTCCAAAACAGCTTCCAATCGAATGTTCCTGTGATTGGAAAAGTCAGGAGAGTGCAAAGGTACTGTTTTCTATCAGTTGGCAAGGTGCGCACACAATCCCAGTGTTGTACAGCTTGCTTCTTCACCTTCCCGAAGCTGCCGCTCTCGCCGGCTCCCGGAGCCCAAGAAGCGGCTTCTTCGCGCAAAGACGATTGCGCCGCTCACAGTGCTCTCCTTAGCGCGGCTTCTGCCGAAAGATGCTCGGCAGCGGCTCTTTCCTCCGGAGAGCATCCTATCTTCGTCTTTCGCGTCTTTTGTAGTCTACATCTTAGCAAAACGCTTTCCCACTATGTCTGGCTAGGAAAAACTGTGCCAGCACAGAAAACATCTCCCATCGTGTTCTAGAAGTTGCAGAGATGTCTGCCAAGTGTTTGGCAGGAAGAAAAGAAAAGTTGTCCAAAACAGCTTCCAATCGAATGTTCCTGTGATTGGAAAAGTCAGGAGAGTGCAAAGGTACTGTTTTCTATCAGTTGGCAAGGTGCGCACACAATCCCAGTGTTGTACAGCTTGCTTCTTCACCTTCCCGAAGCTGCCGCTCTCGCCGGCTGCCGGAGCCCAAGAAGCGGCTTCTTCGCGCAAAGACGATTGTGCCGCTCACAGTGCTCTCCTTAGCGCGGCTTCTGCCGAAAGACGCCCGGCAGCGGCTCTTACCTCCGGAGAGCATCCCACCTTCGTCTTTCGCGTCTTTTGTAGTCTACATCTTAGCAAAACGCTTTTCCACTATGTCTGGCTAGGAAAAACTGTGCCAGCACAGAAAACATCTCCCATCGTGTTCTAGAAGTTGCACGGATGTCTGCCAAGTGTTTGGCAGGAAGAAAAGAAAAGTTGTCCAAAACAGCTTCCAATCGAATGTTCCTGTGATTGGAAAAGTCAGGAGAGTGCAAAGGTACTGTTTTCTATCAGTTGGCAAGGTGCGCACACAATCCCAGTGTTGTACAGCTTGCTTCTTCACCTTCCCGAAGCTGCCGCTCTCGCCGGCTGCCGGAGCCCAAGAAGCGGCTTCTTCGCGCAAAGACGATTGTGCCGCTCACAGTGCTCTCCTTAGCGCGGCTTCTGCCGAAAGACGCCCGGCAGCGGTTCTTACCTCCGGAGAGCAACCTACCTTCCTCTTTAGCTCCTCTTCTCATCTACACCTCGGCAAAAAGCTTTTCCACTATGTCTGGCTAGGAAAAACTGTGCCAGCACAGAAAACATCTCCCATCGTGTTCTAGAAGTTGCACGGATGTCTGCCAAGTGTTTGGCAGGAAGAAAAGAAAAGTTGTCCAAAACAGCTTCCAATCGAATGTTCCTGTGATTGGAAAAGTCAGGAGAGTGCAAAGGTACTGTTTTCTATCAGTTGGCAAGGTGCGCACACAATCCCAGTGTTGTACAGCTTGCTTCTTCACCTTCCCGAAGCTGCCGCTCTCGCCGGCTGCCGGAGCCCAAGAAGCGGCTTCTTCGCGCAAAGACGATTGTGCCGCTCACAGTGCTCTCCTTAGCGCGGCTTCTGCCGAAAGACGCCCGGCAGCGGCTCTTACCTCCGGAGAGCATCCTACCTTCCTCTTTAGCTCCTCTTCTCATCTACACCTCGGCAAAAAGCTTTTCCACTATGTCTGGCTAGGAAAAACTGTGCCAGCACAGAAAACATCTCCCATCGTGTTCTAGAAGTTGCAGAGATGTCTGCCAAGTGTTTGGCAGGAAGAAAAGAAAAGTTGTCCAAAACAGCTTCCAATCGAATGTTCCTGTGATTGGAAAAGTCAGGAGAGTGCAAAGGTACTGTTTTCTATCAGTTGGCAAGGTGCGCACACAATCCCAGTGTTGTACAGCTTGCTTCTTCACCTTCCCGAAGCTGCCGCTCTCGCCGGCTGCCGGAGCCCAAGAAGCGGCTTCTTCGCGCAAAGACGATTGTGCCGCTCACAGTGCTCTCCTTAGCGCGGCTTCTGCCGAAAGACGCTCGGCAGCGGCTCTTACCTCCGGAGAGCATCCTACCTTCGTCTTTAGCTCCTCTTCTCATCTACACCTCGGCAAAAAGCTTTTCCACTATGTCTGGCTAGGAAAAACTGTGCCAGCACAGAAAACATCTCCCATCGTGTTCTAGAAGTTGCACGGATGTCTGCCAAGTGTTTGGCAGGAAGAAAAGAAAAGTTGTCCAAAACAGCTTCCAATCGAATGTTCCTGTGATTGGAAAAGTCAGGAGAGTGCAAAGGTACTGTTTTCTATCAGTTGGCAAGGTGCGCACACAATCCCAGTGTTGTACAGCTTGCTTCTTCACCTTCCCGAAGCTGCCGCTCTCGCCGGCTGCCGGAGCCGAAAAAGCGGCTTCTTCGCGCAAAGACGATTGTGCCGCTCACAGTGCTCTCCTTAGCGCGGCTTCTGCCGAAAGACGCCCGGCAGCGGCTCTTACCTCCGGAGAGCATCCTACCTTCCTCTTTAGCTCCTCTTCTCATCTACACCTCGGCAAAAAGCTTTCCCACTATGTCTGGCTAGGAAAAACTGTGCCAGCACAGAAAACATCTCCCATCGTGTTCTAGAAGTTGCAGAGATGTCTGCCAAGTGTTTGGCAGGAAGAAAAGAAAAGTTGTCCAAAACAGCTTCCAATCGAATGTTCCTGTGATTGGAAAAGTCAGGAGAGTGCAAAGGTACTGTTTTCTATCAGTTGGCAAGGTGCGCACACAATCCCAGTGTTGTACAGCTTGCTTCTTCACCTTCCCGAAGCTGCCGCTCTCGCCGGCTGCCGGAGCCCAAGAAGCGGCTTCTTCGCGCAAAGACGATTGTGCCGCTCACAGTGCTCTCCTTAGCGCGGCTTCTGCCGAAAGACGCCCGGCAGCGGCTCTTACCTCCGGAGAGCATCCTACCTTCCTCTTTAGTTCCTCTTCTCATCTACCTCACGGCAAAAAGCTTTTCCACTATGTCTGGCTAGGAAAAACTGTGCCAGCACAGAAAACATCTCCCATCGTGTTCTAGAAGTTGCACGGATGTCTGCCAAGTGTTTGGCAGGAAGAAAAGAAAAGTTGTCCAAAACAGCTTCCAATCGAATGTTCCTGTGATTGGAAAAGTCAGGAGAGTGCAAAGGTACTGTTTTCTATCAGTTGGCAAGGTGCGCACACAATCCCAGTGTTGTACAGCTTGCTTCTTCACCTTCCCGAAGCTGCCGCTCTCGCCGGCTGCCGGAGCCCAAGAAGCGGCTTCTTCGCGCAAAGACGATTGTGCCGCTCACAGTGCTCTCCTTAGCGCGGCTTCTGCCGAAAGACGCCCGGCAGCTGTTCTTACCTCCAGAGAGCAACCTACCTTCCTCTTTAGCTCCTCTTCTCATCTACACCTCGGCAAAAAGCTTTTCCACTATGTCTGGCTAGGAAAAACTGTGCCAGCACAGAAAACATCTCCCATCGTGTTCTAGAAGTTGCACGGATGTCTGCCAAGTGTTTGGCAGGAAGAAAAGAAAAGTTGTCCAAAACAGCTTCCAATCGAATGTTCCTGTGATTGGAAAAGTCAGGAGAGTGCAAAGGTACTGTTTTCTATCAGTTGGCAAGGTGCGCACACAATCCCAGTGTTGTACAGCTTGCTTCTTCACCTTCCCGAAGCTGCC